>NC_045754.1:16751505-16753692 GCF_008692095.1 Etheostoma spectabile | reverse complement strand
AAAGACAAGAGCAAGAAAGAGGCTGATTCCAAAAAGCTAGGTGTGGAGAAAGAACAGAGGAAAGCGGGCCAGAATCACAGAGAGACCGCAGAGAAATGTGCTTATTAACAAATGCTGTGAAAGGTAATGTCTCCCCAGAGCTTATATAATAGGACACCTGCCGGAAATGTTGAACACACGTGTTATCTGTTTGTGTTTGTCTTTGTCTTACTATTTTGTGAGTAGTGGCTTTGTCTGTTTGTTTATCCATGTCACCCATCCATCAGTTATTCATCAGACAGCTCTGATTACATCTTAACAAAATGTGGAAATATGATGCGTCTCGTTGCTGCTCTTGGCATTTTCTAAATTACAATGATTAGCCCAGGGGAGCGCCATGATTACAGGTCAAAACAAGGTGATAAATATGTTACTGATTGGCCGTGAGGGATAATGTGTCATTTGGATTTGTTGTATTTATTGTTGCTTTGTTAGTCAAAGAAATGTATTTCCCTGCTATAGTCCACATATTCAATCCTGATGTGTTTGTGTTTTTGATGAAGGGGCCCCGCTTTGTGCCAAAGTTACCCTGAACTCATTACGTAAAACCTTTAGTATGTGCATCGTTTCATTTGGCACTCCTTTTGACTTTGGTGCTTATAAATTATTCTGAGGTTGTGTGTGTGTGTGTGTGTGTGTGTGTGTGTGTGTGTGTGTGTGTGTGTCAGAGTTTGTTAGTATTAGTGTGCATTTATGTGGGATATCATCTCTACTTTGCTGTCAATTCAGCAGGAATGGCTGAAAAAAGACGTGTACTCATTTATCCATACAGAGACGCCGAGATGTCTTGTTGACCACACACTCAGCTCGACAGGCATTTACCGTGCTTTTTAATATGCAGCTTTTGTTTGTGCGTGCGTGTGTGCGTGCATTTGTTTGTGAGTGTGCAGGATCAGCCATGTGTGATGCCCTGCCTGCCCGCCTCCCTGTCTGCTGTCTTGTAGGCATGGGTTTTTCTGTGTTTCAGTGTGTGTGTGGTGACAGTGGGAGAAAAGGTTTACATTTAACAGGATTAAAGTAAGCTGGTTTCAAAAAAATGACAACTGTAATTCATAACAGTTATGGTGAAAAAAAAACTGTGATTACAGGGTCGATGCATTACAGAAAAATAGGTGATGACTTGCAATGTTACACTTGAATGTGCAGTAATGTACTCAAAATAATGCTCTATTGGGATCAACAAAGTATTACCTCATTTACATTTAATGTATTCCATTGTAGTATATTTCTACATAATTGTTTCTACACTTAAAACCTAAGTAGTCACTGGAACTCTATCTTCCTACCAGTTATGAAATTCCTGGACAAGAGAAGTCGTGTACATATTGTAATCAAATCAAATTCCAACTTAAATTAAGATTTGGTGGTTTATTTCCAATGTGTCATATCAGTTCCTTTTTATTATTAAGTGATGTCTCTGTAGATGTGAAGGTGGATAGATAGACCATGTATACTCCTGTAGGAATCAGCAGCTTTGACTCTGTCAGCGGGAAGAAGACGGAGGCCTTCAAGGCCAAACGCAGTGCGTGTGTGTGGAGAGAAAAAAACAGAATAGAATAGTTATGCAGAATGAAGGAGGACCCAAAAGCAGAGAACAGGCAGGCAAAGTTGAGCTTCCAAGGTGAAGGTTTAAAAACAAAAACAAAGCCTAATCCAACAAAAGGTGTTCAGCAAAAATCTGACACAGGGCAAAGAAAGCACAAAGACTAAATACAGGAGGTAATGAGATAACAAGAGGCAGGTGACAAGAGGGCTGGGAAACAGGTGGAAACATCAGGTAATCACGGAGGCGGGAAAGCACAGGAAGTAGAACTAAATACAAGCCGAGGCAGGGACCAGACTTCAAAATAAAACAGGAAACAGAACACGTAGCAGACCAGACCAAAAAACCTTACAAAAAAACGCAAGACAAGACAGAACCAGGCGAAGAAACATATACAGGAAACAGACTAAAGAATAACACAGGACATAAACACTAAACCATAACAAGAATTTCAAGTGATATACCTGTGCAATGAGATTGAAGCCACCCCTTTACAGTGTCGACACCAAATCAAGTACTAAATAATAATAAATACATAATAAACATTGCACTGTAATGAAATGAAATGGTTAAGAATTAAATAATAAATAAATATTGCACAGTAA
>NC_045754.1:16748739-16751495 GCF_008692095.1 Etheostoma spectabile | reverse complement strand
GAAATGAAATGGTTAAATATTAAATATTGCACTGTATTAAATTGCACAGAATTGCACAGAATGTGTGTGCGTGTGTGTGTCTATGTGTGTGTGTGTGTGTGTGTCTGTCTCATGCTGGAATCAGAGACAGTACTGAATGTGTTTGTCCCAGTGGTCCATGTCCCATGGACATTCACACGAAGGACTTCAAAACATGGCTGCTTTCAAGTTTTGTCCTCTTACTTAAGTTCTGAAAAGAGTTTAGAAGGTTGTGTGTGGTGTGTTGTGTGGTGGTGTGTGTGTGTGTGTGTGTGTGTGTGTGTGTGTGTGTGTGTGTGTGTGAGAAACTGAGAGGGCAAGGAAGAGAGGTGGAATATGAATAAGTTTGTCCTCTTGAGGCATCATACCCTGAGGCCAAAGGAATTGATGCCTGGGGCTGTTTGAGAAGAACAATCTATAGTGGAGTGTGATAACCCTCTTTGAGCGAACCTCTAAATCCAGGAGCCTAGTGGGCGGAGTCGGGTTGTCAAGGAGATTCAGCACACTTGGCTGCAAAAGTAAATAAACTGGTGGTCAGTCAGTCTTTCTCGCCCCCTGACATCCACCTTGTTTGGTTTTGTTACACTCAGTTAATCACAAAACCAATTTACCTTTAGTTATGTAAAATAATTATCTTTAGCTTACAACTCATCCCTGGTCTCCCTCCTTTGTCAAAGATGAGCTGGGTTGCAACAGGATTTTGTGTGTGTGTGTGCGTGCCTGGTGGTTTTTGGTGTCTATCTTTCCACAAACCCAAGTTTGTCACTTTACCTCAGTGAGCCACACACACTCTCACTGTCATTAATACGTGCCAACGGTGTAAAGAGGTCAAAAATCGACAAAAAAGATAAACTGTCTGTTTAGATTCCAAGCCTTTATTCTGCATACAGTGCCTACATGAATAAAAAAGCCTTCAGCAGTTTGCAAGCGAACAAAGACAAAAGACAAATAATTGATTGGATTAATCCATTGGAACAGAACGTGGTGCATGTACTATGCTGTGCTATGCTGAAGAAACTACTATATTCCAACAAAGACTTCATAGAGGATTTAGATTAACACAGTAAAGCTAGAAAGAACATTTCCTGTGGGCCAAGGGTTGGATGTGGGGGAAGAGTCCTCCCAAGAGCCATAACAGGATGCTGTGATTACACTTTTCATTGTGACTTTTATCACCTGCTCCGGATGCTCCCAAATCGATTTTTGTTTGCATTGTAACCCAATGAGTCAGTCGGTATCCTTGGTAGTAAGAATCACTTGAGGATTTAAAACTGACATAATCTAGATGAATTCCAGTATTATGAGCAATTAAAAACGTTGGAGAGCAGCCGGGAACTGGTGAAATCCCATATAAATGTATTGTATTACATATTAATAATCTAAATGTATATTTAACCACTTTTTAAGTCAGTGAGTTGTAAAAAATATCATTGATTTTTTATATAATTTTTTAAATGTAATTTGTGTAGTGTCTACGCTACAGAAATGAGTTTGAGAAGCTATGATGTGTACTCATACTCAAGCTTGCATGACACATTGACAGACCTCACGTTAAAAAAGGGGTTTCACGAACACAAACATGACAACGGTCATTAATACAGAGAAACCACGCAAAGCCATCCTGTTAAACATTGCACGTGTAAATCTGAAATAACCTGTTTTGGTCTAAATGTATAATGTTTGCTTGTGGGCTCTGTATCCTCTTCTCTTTGGCTAGTTTGAATGTGCCAAGGTTGGCATCTGTTCTGAGGTTCTCGCCCTCGGGTACCTCTCCTTGCTATTTTCCACACAAAAAAGAGTCGGTTTCTGTGCCGTCCTGTCTGGGTGAGATGATTTAAGATGAAAAGAGAGAGAAAATAAAGGGACTGTACTGTAAAGTTATTCAGTCAGTTTTATTGAAGTCAAAACAGCAAACTGCAGTTCTTTCTTTTTTCTTGTTTTGTTACGTACTGCAGGTATGCCGTAAGGTTTTTAAATTGGATAGCCAAAGCTTATTCATAATGAGAGGGGAGGAAAGTAGGGTGGTCTTGATCACTTAAAAATTAGAGGTGTAGGCATTTTCTTTAAAAGTACTCTGAGGCCTTGTTAACATGTCTTGTAAAAAGCACAGAGTAATCAATTTACACAGTGTATTGCATCAAATAGACCAAATCAGGAAGAAGACACAGAATATGGACATAGGGGACTCTGCTCTTCCCATAAAAAATGTTGTAAAGTGTCACGCTCTGTCATACATGTAGTGTGAAAGGTAACAATATAATTCACACGTTTATCCACATTTTATGTTTATGTAAACATTCATACAGGCTGAAATAACAGTATGCATGTGTTATTGTCCTTTAATGTGTTGTTGTTTGGAAATGTATTGGAGGCACATTTACTCATTTAGTGTTGTCACCATGAAAGTTATTTTTAGACTGAATATAAGAATGATTGAATGATTCGCCCTCAGTGCAACATCTCAGTCAAAACAGTAAAACAACTAAACACTGATTTGCTGCAATCGATATAGTGTAGGACAAGCTGTAGGTCTGTTAATTACCTGAGTTTGCTTTTCTTCTTTCATGCGTGAAGAAAATATTCCTTTCTGCTTTCACATTTAATGGACATGACTTGAGAAATTAGATTTGATTTCTGGTCAAGGAATAAGTGTTAAATCAATGGAAGGTCATGCTTTCTGTTTTTTGTGTGTATCTGTGCAGATACAATTGGAATATATATATATATATATATATATA
>NC_045754.1:16748076-16748729 GCF_008692095.1 Etheostoma spectabile | reverse complement strand
TATATATATATATATATATATATATATATGCTGGACTTTACAAAGAAATAACCAATACACTCTCAGATTTTCCAATAAGGGCTTCATATTTCACCTACAATAATCACCAAGGCTACATCCACACTATTACATTTTGGTTAAGAATTCATTTATTTTGCTGCGATTATGCCTCGCCTAGTACTTGGGCCTTTCTAAGTCCTTAACACAGAAAGATGTGGAAACACTGCTGCCCACATTTTCGTTTGAAACCTAGCTTTGTAGTCTGGGTGGGCACAAACGGAGACCTTTGGAAACGACTACGCACGTCTGTAAGGTACGCTTGTATACCTTTCATTAACTGTCCACCTCTTCATTTGTCCAAGCTAATAAATCCCTGGTCATTCTTTTTGCCGTTGTTGTTCTTTTTTTCAAAGCATTTTCTGTATTTTTAACTCATACAACCATTATTTTTAACCACGGAGTAATGTCAGACAATCTTCTTTTTACACAGGCACGTGCATGCCCAGTGAATGCGGATGGTCAGGTGATATGCGTTGTCAGACGGGTTAACCCTAGCAGGGAAAAAAGAGGGTAAAACTACTTGCTGCACCCTGTTAGCCAGAGGGGTTTTGTGTGTGTGTGTGTGTGTGTGTGTGTGTGTGTGTGTGTGTGTG
>NC_045754.1:16744556-16748066 GCF_008692095.1 Etheostoma spectabile | reverse complement strand
TGTCTGTCTGTCTGTCTGTCTGTCTGTCTGTCAGCCATGGTAAATATATTGTGTTAGCAGGACCAGCAAGCTCCTCTCCTACCAGTAATTAAAACCTCAGCCCCAGGGCTCCACTGTCACAGCACATCATTCTCATCAATCAATCAAACATATACATGCATACATTCCCACATAATACATGTATAATGCATGTGTGCTATGTGAATAGCCTCATTGTTTAGCACACCTACACACTCACCTACACCATGTTATTTATGTAAGAGTATGGTCATTATTCATAGCCATTACCTCCTGTGGAGCATTAGCTGTCTATAGCATTAATTACAGTAGAGGAATGTGAAATGGATGAGTGATAGGTCCAGCAAGGTATTAGTATGCAGTACATGAACAAGTCATTGTTTTCAGACATAAGTTGTCTGACTATATGGGAATTGTTCAGAGAATATGATCAAATGCACCCCAGGAGCTTGCTTTTGTTCGGACTACAATGTGTCCACTTAGAGGCATATTGAGAAAATGAATCACCCAGAAGTGTAATTCTTGAAACAATGTTGGCCTGCAGAGTTGTGTGTAAGAAAACTCTAAGACCAAGCTTAGTACCAAACATGGACATAAAGCTCTCTGTGCTCTGGAACAAGTTTAGTGTCCAATTCAATGTAAATAACTAGGAAAGAGGCAAAAATGAAGAGGCTTCTTGTCGATCTGTTTGTCCATCATCCTGACCTATTACAATTACACAGCGTTAGTGTCATCAGACCCTTCCTTGGCTAACTTTCCCCTCACATCTACTCTGATTGGACATATTGAATAATAAAGTGAAGTTGCATTTTGTAATTATCTCTGCGTGTGCTTGTGTATTTTTTTTGTAACTATTCCGCTCTTCAAGTGGTCTATCCAGAGTCATGAATATTGGCAGTATGGAGCTCATGTTGAGCCATTATCCTGATCACACAGTCAAGCAGCACCAGTTCCTATGTGGTGTAAGATTACAAGTGTGTGTGTATGTGAAGCCACAGAGTGTTGGTAATTGGTCTCAAGGGGGCCTCAAAGAGAGAGACAGTGTAAGGTGTATAACCTCTCCCCCCCTTGCATGCTCACACACATACTATACACAGACACAACCCCACAGTCAGTCACACACTAATATACAGTATCCTTCCACCCTCCTGAGAGTGTCTCGGTGACTTCCTCTAAATCATTGGTTAGATTATCCTCCAGGGGATGTGATTTAGACCGTTGACTGCTTCAGCCCCCAAAGCTCTGAAATGTCCTATCCACCATGACATCACACTGCTGCCCTTGAGTATGAGTCTGTTGGTCTGTGTCGTATTGACATATGTGTACATGGGAAGAGAAAAGTGTGGAAAAGATAAACGCTAAGAAGCTGAAAAAGCTATTAAAGTTCTTCATCACTTCATGATATTGATGTGTCAAATTGAAGTGGCAAGCTAACCCTTCTCTTTTGACAACATGAAATGTTGGGTTGCAATCCAACAGAAGATATAAAGGGGAACATTGGAATATATGAGATGTGATTCATTCGCTGATTCATTTCAGAGAGCACATTCCACTTTTTAAAAATCATAACTAGTTTTCAAAACATTGTGGGGTCTCATTTTAAAAACTGTACGTTGGATCCTTACTAAAAGCTTACATACTCCCAAATGCCAAAAATGGCGTACGCCAAAAAAAATTCTGATTCATAAAACCATGCTTACGCACACCGGTAAGCAATATTCCCTTTGTAATTTACAGATTCCCCACAAGTGTGCGTACGTGAATCAGCATCTTGTCCTGCCCTGTACACGCCCATTTTTTAACCGTAAATAGTCAATGCAAAGCACCTCATGAATGCTGATTAGTATGTTAATGACCCTGGCAGTTGTTCTTTCTTTACGCCGAATAATGAAAACTGGCAGGGAAAAAGCAAAAACATTCTCAGACGCTCTGGAATTGCTGCAAATTGAATTATAAACTACTACATAAACTATTACCTACACTGTTCTTGCACAGTGTAGGTAAACCTGATCTATAGACTACCAATATTAATAATACCGTCCACAAAGGCAAGAATTACGGCCCTCTGGGACAGCTTCGATATACAAGACATATATGATAAGATTATATTATTTCCAAACAAGCCTTAATGATAAAGTTGAAGAATAAAATATTTATATAAAACACTTAGCTGTAAATAGCTGGCTTCCCCAGAGTGGAACAAGTATCTCAAGTACAAGCAAAAATAACACTGCTGGATTTAATCTTCATGATAACGTGGATGATATGGAGTAAAAAAATGTGTGTGAGGCAACAATATTTATTCCCACATTTACTCTCTGCAGTCTGACATTAGTTCATCACCTCACATCTGTGTCGCAGATTCCCATTGTCTCCAAAATGTGCGTATGCATGGGTCAGAGTTTGCGCGGAGGACCGCACAGTCTTCCGTACTGTTTATTTTTTTATAAATCACAACGTTGCGTTGGCAGTGGTGTACGCACATTTTCAGCCCCGTTTTGTACACGCCACGTTTTTAAATGAGACGCCTAAAGATTGACTGCACACTGGTAAGATCTCAGTCTGTGCTATAGTGACAGTTCTATATGAAGAATCAATCATCACTGACTCCCACTGGGTGAGGCCAAACTGTTTCTGACTGTGAGCCAGCAACACAAATTATGATTGCTATTGTGGCTAAGCGTTTTCACCTTTGGCCTCTGTATTCTGTCAATCCCATGCTGTTTGTCTAATAATTGGATCTATGAGTAATACAGTAGTGTGTGAGCTTTTCTATTGGGGAGTTACTGTTTTCTGAATTTAGTTGAGTTTTTGTGGGCCAGCAGTTGATACATCATCTGTCCTGTTGACTTTAATTTGCTGGTGTACTTAGTGGCCTATGGTATTATTATTCTTATGTAAATTGCTATTGTTATGCTAATATTATGGCTACTTTGTCACATGTGATTATGGTTCAGTCAAGGAAGCCTTAATGGAGCCAACAGTGCATGCTTTTCAATTAATATTGCAGATGGGTTTGTTAAAATGTTCTTTTTTTTGTTTTACACCTCTTTGTAACTGTTGAAAAAGTGCTTACAATGAACACAAATATAAAATTCCAAATCTGTTTAACAAGGAAAGGTATCGGAGGCAAGCCCATCCATTCCTGGTGAATGGGGGCTCAGTGTAGCTGCCTTCAGCTCATAAATGGTTGCTTTACTTTTTCACTCCCTTCTAAACTGCATGCTGTGCACATGCATGTCATACATATTTCTTCTTATAGGGCTCCAGGGTCTCTGCATGATCTACAGAGTAAACTGTAAGGTTTCTAAACACTGGAAAACTGGGTTGGCCTTTCTGGCTCAGTACTAAACGGTTTTGAATCCTACTTACTAATAGGGACGACTTTGTGTCTTTAGGTAATTATACATCTGAGCATACAAATATGACGTGCGGAGTTCCCCAAGGATCCATCCTGGGGTCTATTCTGTTTAATATCTACATGCTTCCACT
>NC_045754.1:16735689-16744546 GCF_008692095.1 Etheostoma spectabile | reverse complement strand
GATTATGGAAAACAACAAAATAAGTTATGGATGTGCCAGAACTTTGTTAAATTAAATGAAAGAAAAACTGAGGTGGTTGTTTTTGGAGCAAAAGAGGAACGGTTGAAAGTCAGCACTAGGCTTCAAAGGACAGTGTTTAAAACAACAGAGAGAACCAGAAATCTTGGTGTAGTCATGGACTCAGACCTGAATTTTAAAAGCCACAATAAGACAACTACATAGTCAGCCTTTTACCACCTTAAGAATATATAAAGGGTTAAAGGACTTATCTCTCAGCAGAATTTGGAAAAGCTAGTCCAAGCTTTTATCTTCAGTAGACTTGACTACTGTAACGGTGTCTTTACAGGTCTCCCAAAAAAATCAATCAGACAGCTGCAGCTGATTTAGAACGCTGCTGCTTGAGTCCTCACTAAAACCAAGATAGTCGAACACATCACTCCAGTACGGAAGTCTTTACACTGGCTTCTGGTGCCTCAAAGAATTAATTTCAAAATACTTCTGCTGTTTTATAAATCACTAAATGGTTTAGGGCCAAAATACATGTCTGATCTGCTACTACACTATGAACCACCCAGACCTCTCATGTCACCTGGGACATGTCTACTTTCTGTCCCCAGAGTCAGAGCTAAACCGGGGGCAGAAGCGTTCAGTTTCTATGCACAGTTCAGTTTCTATATCACATATCTGGAACAAACTCCCAGAAACTTGGAGGTCCGCCACAGCTCTCAGTTCTTTTAAATCAAGGCTGAAGACCTTTCTTTTTGATGTTGCCTTTATTTGAATGATTACTCCTTTCTTATAATGAAGTTGAGGATCATGTACAAACCAACAAACACCCAAAACCAGCTCTTACATATTAGCTTACTAGACGTATCAAAGCTAAGGTTAAACAACTCTGGTTTAATAATAGGGATCAAGCAAATTATTATTTATTATTATTCATTAATAATATGACTAATATGTCACAATTAACTCAGCATTTATAGCTCAGTGAGTCAAAATTTAAACTTTTATTAAATTGTTCAGAAGTGAGACTTTCATTCTAACTGATATTGTATGCTGCAGAGCTTTTAAGTTTAATAACATGTCAAAACATTCTTGCTGCAGTGAATCTTTTTACATGAGAATAAATATTAGACAGTCCCTGTCTGTGTGGAGTACGCTAATACAGGGCACACCCGGTGTCAGGCCTCCTGTCCCTGGTGAATTATACATGGAGGTATTCTGTCATTATCTGTACCGGTGCAAAACGGTGATAGCCCACCTATCATAATAGCTATAATAGCTTGGTGATTTAGACACACACAGCAGATGTTGCTGAGCTGAAATAGTGCAACCAGCAGGTGCTGCTCATTGTGGAAACCCACATTTTGTGCATGTGTGCACACGCACGCATGCATGCATGCCTACACACACACACACACACACACACACACACACACACACACACACACTATAAGTACTATATGAATGTGTGTTCAAGCGTGCATGCAGACCAACACATAATTGATACACATGCATTTGCGGCTCTAAACAGGTAATTGTGTGCGTGTGTGTCTAGTTCATCTAACAGGGCTTTCCAAAAATATCTCCGTAGCTGGCAGTTGTTTAATTGTTGTGAATATTCATGAAAATGATCCCTGAAAGAAACCGAGAAGTCCTCTATGGAGGATACTCGGAATGAGCAGTAGTAAAAATTTTCCGAAACGCTAGAGCCCCTTATAAGTTAGTAGTACAGACACGCATGTGTGTGTATGCACATGTGCCTCCTGGTGCAGTGATGACTTATAGCATAGAGGGGAATGTGATTACATCTTTATTGTTCATGCTGCTTTTTTATTCTTTTTTTATCTACAGACATAGATAAATGTTTTGTGTGTGTGGTTATATGTGTGGCCTGCACGTGTGAGTATATGTCAGATGAGAATAAGTCTGTGTGATACAAAGTAGGTCTATTGTTGGTGTATTCTGCAGTTTAAAGATTGTAGGCTAAACATCTGCATAAGAGTGTGTAGGACTTGAAAGATCCTGAGGGGGAGAGAAGAAAGCTGCAGAGAGTTGAAATATCTTCATTGAACCATGGTGCATTGTTTTCTTAGTTTTTTTTAGGAATAGGGTTTTTTGTTGCAGCTGTCACTTGTCAGGCATTAGAAGTCATTTCAATGAACGCTTTGACTATACACTTCTATTCCAGCCTGACTGTTGAACTGTCACTCGGCTGTCATATCCACAAAAGTTTGTCCTCAGCCTTGTTTTGAGCACAATAGATTGTTTTCTGACTAAGCTCACTAACAAGTGTATACACACACACACAAACACACACACACACACACACACATACATAGACATGCATAATGTATATATTGTAAAGGTATACCTGAATCCACATGAAAAAACACACATTTGGATTTTCAGCCTCAATGTTTTGACATATTTTTGGGTAAGCCAGTCTTGTGCGTAATATCCTTTTGTGTTAATTTCATTCTTTTTATTCACATTGTCATTTCGCCCACTTCCAACTCAAAGGCAATTTCAAATCTCTCTACCTCATCAGAGACACACACACACACACACACACACACACACTCACTCCCCACCCCGACATCCTGCATAAAAGAGCATAAAAGCCCACTCCTCTGCCTTGATTGATAGATTACTGTTGTTGTGTCACACTGTCATGCTGACAATGATGAAGTACAAAACTGTTGTTATGACAACCACCAGTGGGTAGATAATCTACAAAAAAGATTGAATAGTTCCCAAGGCAGCTCCACACCAAAAAGTAATTTGGCACAGTTTTGCCCAACATTACCTTGCATTTTTCTCCCTGAACAAATCAGCTATGTCACATGGAAGCTAATAAAAACTTTCACGTCACATCAGCGTATACAGTTCTTGTCACTAGCGTGTATTGTTATGATGATGTCAAAATGTAAGTACAGCCCCTTGCACTGCCCACAGTTTGTCAGCGTTGGAATTATCCATCAATGAAGTCGTTTAAAGTGTCAACATATACGATAAATCAATGCACATAATGTTACACGTGATTATTAAAGTCACTTTTCAATAAATCTTGGAAACTGAAATGCTGATAAGTTGAATAATTATTCAACCCATGTGCAGTTTCCAAATGTCTGCATCCAAATGCTTTGAATGTCCTTGAGATGTCTCCCAGCAATTTATTTCTGGTGTCAGCCATAAAACACTTGCACATCAGCAGGATATACATGTATAATATATTGAACATGATTGATTTAATAATTCTGTTCATTAAACCAAGACTTAAGTTTGTAATCTAGAAGTAACAATATATTAAACAATGAATCTACAGTAAAGGCATAGACACTCTACGGTGTAATGCTGCTTTGTGTAAGTTTTTTATTTTTATGTAGAGGTGGGCAATATATCGATATTATATTGATATTGTGATATAAGACTAGATATTATCTTAGATTTTTGGATTTTGTAATATTGTGATAATCCATAAGTGTTGTCTTACACTTAGACATTATGTACATATTACTGCTGATTATCTAAAATCTAAGTGTGAATATATTTTGTTAAAGCACCAAATGTCAACCCTAGAATATCAGCACAATGCTGATATTGAGGTATTTGGTCAGGAATATCATGATATCTGATTCCCTCCCTATCGCCCAGCTCTACTTTCATGATTCATTTAAATGTAACGGGGGGAAAGTGCATGACATTGTTGATGTTGCTCTTTACTACTGATCTAGAATGTGGCAATGAAGGAATCACTTCAGCTGTTCTAACAATGCTCATGCTACTTTCTCCATCTGAAAAGCCATATAAAAAGGGGGAGATGCAATCATTCAACCTCATTCCAAACTAATTAGTAGGTTTATAGCCTGATGAAAAACGGTCTATTAAATAGACTGGACTGCTTTGTAATTACCAACTTCCCCTTGTTTGGCTTGAATGGTTCTCTATCATTCGGGTTTGTTTCAGCTCTGATGAACTGCGGTCGATCTGACAACTGACATTTTGCAAAGGTTAGAAAACAGGGTAATGCGTTCAGGAGGGGGATCACCCCTCAGCTGGGGAACCTGGCCTCAAGCTACCATGTCCACAGCCATCCATCCTGCTTGTTGAGCTCTCCTTGAACAACACACTGAATCCCTCGCAGCTGTGCGTCAGCTGACTATGACAGCTCACTTCTTTGCAGACAAATATGAATGAATATCAGCATCAATGGCACTGTTTCAGTTCCTACTTCTCCGACGTCTTACTTATTCTTAAATACTCATATTGACGGCATCCCCAACCTTTAAGCTTCTGCGTATGTGTAGGATGTTTATGTCATAATCTTCTTACATCCTTATTGGGATGACATTTAAAATAAAAATGAAGCCATCACACTTAAATTTGGGGCAGTATCTGTTTTGCTCTTTAGTTTCATTCATCTCGGTGTCCCTGGGTGGAATCAAGGGTTGAACAATTGTGAAAGACTCACATTTACATTTACGTGAATCTTTCTGCTGTTGCAGAACCATTGTTACTTTCTGTCAAAAGAATCAAAATTTTTTCCTACCTAGGCACCGTAATCTCTGGAAATTGAAAGTAATTGTTATTCATCGTTACTGTAAAAGATAGCTAGTTTTTGGAACGGCAGGATTTATTTAGGGCAACTTCTTGCTGAGCCATTAGTACATGTCAGACGGGCCATTATGGTCAATTAGGCTTTTTTATCAATGCTGGCAATAATAAAATAGCCCAGGACTGCTCGCCTAGTCTGCCATTTCTTTCTTTCGCCAAATCAACAGAATAGCTATTATCAGAGATGCAAAATCACTTTCACTTCTTTGTCTGAATTTTACACATTGTGTGTGTCCCCCTTTTAACCGTATGTGTCTGTGTTGGTGTCTATGTATTTACATTTTTGTAAATGTAGACTGTAACCTGTAGAATGTGTGCTTATGTGTATGTGCTTGTGTTATGTGAGAGCAAACTGTGGAGCGTACATACACATCCACACTGAAAGCGTTATCAGGATGGGCAAGTGTTCTTAAGTGCTATTATCTGTGAATGGAGGCAGCTGGAGGATTTGAGCAGAACCTTGTGTGGCAGTGTGTAACTCTTTCAGAGTAATGCTCTCCAAGCAGAGGACTAATGACTCATGAAGGTTGTAGCTGTTGGGATTCCTGTCTGGGTGGCCAGATACTTCTACCTTAAACACATTTACAACATGTTTACCTGCTTTTTATCAGTGTACTACATTTTTCATGCAAAGTCTCTGTACAATATTACACATAGAGGAACACACACGCGCACACACACACACCACACACACACACACACACACACACACACACACACACACACACACACACACACACACACACACAAACACACACACACACACACATGTTTACACTCTACTGTATCTTAAGGCATTTCTCTGATTTGTACATTTTTTTATTTCTGTCACAACAAGGCTACTGTACAAAGTTTGTTTGTGTCTACCTCCTATTTTTGAAAACATGAGTTATACTTTAAGTACTTGAGTCTCCACATTCCAACGAGACATAAACACTCACACCCATGCACCAATTCTGGATGACAGAATTAAAGCGTGTTTTCCTTCCATACGTCGAATGCTGCTTGTCGGTATGCGTGCATGTGGCATTCCTGGGGAACGGTAGAGGACGCTGTGTGTTGGCAGTGGAGTGGTGAATTTGAAATGTGTTTTTAAAACAGGCTTACTGTTACAAGAGAGGCACTGCCTCGCTGGTGGTGTGGCATTGCAGGCGAGAGTGTGCAATGTTGTGGAACAACACTGCTTATTAAATCTTTCTCCTGTCGATCAGCTCTCTGAGGGTCTCATGCAAAGTTTTCTTTCTCTCTCTTGCCTCTTTATCTCTCTAATCAAGTAGACTTAAACACAGTGACACAATGTTAACTACTGTTTGTTTCTTGCAGGCACATGAAAGCAATTTTCTTCAATACACCACCTTGTTATCATTCTCTTTTTCTGGCGTGCGAGCGTGCGTGTGTGCGTGCGTGCAGCCAGATTTAGATTTTGCCTTCAATGCAAATCACTCCACCTATAACTTGTATTGGGCTTCAAGAACCCATGTTTACAACAAGTCGGAATTTGTTAAAGGGATATTTCACCATTGGAAAGATGAATATATCTTTAAATTAGGTCACTTATGTAGTTGAAATATGACTAAAAGCCATTTAGGATGAAAGAAGCCAAATCCCAGAATGCGGCTGCTCAAAGAGTCAAATCCTAAGCCACGCCTACCATTTATTGACATAGACAGACAGTGAGGCATTCAACTCAACTCTAGTGTGTTTTATTCTCATTTCAACCACATACACAAAATATCTCACCGTGGCTCAAGTGATATTACACATTTAAAATATATAAAAACAACATTATATAATAACGACACACAAAACAGGCTACATTGAGTGCACACACATTATAAGCTTTGTAATGTTCAGCTGACGCAATCATAGCATTAGCGCTTGGAGTGATGTAAACACCGAGTATAAACACAGCCGTGAATTTGCGTGGAATGTAGAATGGTCGCATTTAACCGTCACAAACTCCACAAGCGGTTAGCAGTAGTTGGATAAAAGCACCCCATTTCTGCACCAGTCCGTGTTAACGCAGCCTACCTCCACTAGTCTTACACGCCGGAGCAGCATCTGCTCCGAAGGCTAGCAGGCCTGGTAGCTAGACGGCTAGTAGCTAGGAGTCCGGTACACTGTTGTTCAGCCATGTTTCCACAAAAACAAAAATAGAGCAGTTTCGGAACTTGTATTGGGAGCTTTGTTGACGTTGGATGTAGTCCAGTTTGTTGTCTGATTGGACACTTATAAGCACGATGGAATGGACAGGTGGCCGTATAGTGTTAGCTTTCCACCTAGGAGGAACTTCCGCTTTAGTTTACAAAGCCGTCGATATCCCCTTACCTGGCTAGTGGTATTATTAGGCAACACCGCTGGCTGAGGTGCTGGCCTCCTTAGCAGTGAATGAGGGAAGCACGGTCATTCGAAAATACTACCGGGTTTTTACTGATGCAAAGCTTAATGCTAATTGGTGAAGTATCCCTTTAAGGAACACGCTTTGGGATTTCACTTAGCAACAGTGAAAGCACAGTTTGGACTTAACTTACTTTTCCTCTGCATAAATTTACATGTACTGTATGTGTATGTACAGATATCCCAATGAACCAGAGTTTGTGCTTGCAACTCTGGCAAAAGACCCCAGAATCAGCTTTTGCCAGCATGTGTAAAACAAATATCTGACATTCATGGCAGAAAAAAAAGTGACTTTTGCTTTTGACAAGAATCCAAAACATTGTTCAATAAAAACAGAAGCAGAATAGGACATAAACTGTTCTAACTCCTATCTATTATAGAGAAACTATGCCTGACCCATGGCAGAAAAACACTCTTCAGCCTTATGAGTATTTATTTTTGACCTTTTTCTGTCGAGCAAAAATGTACTGAGCATAATCCTAATTTACTTTCAGACAGTCAAACACATTCACAAAGGGCAGCTACACTATGCAGCTGTACTTTGATAATATTCACAGTAGAGAAGTAAATGGGGATTAATAGTTTAATTTAAATTTTCTCTGTTGGTCCAAGCATTTGAACCAATGACCTTTTGGTCACAACCCAGCGTTTCTATCCTTCAGGCAGCTGCTGCCCCAACAATGACAGTTTTCCATTAACCTGGCAACTGAAAACTCCTAGTCTTTAAATTTTTCAGTTCAATTAACCTTTATTTACATCAGTCAAATTCAGAGTAATTGTTTAAACAGTGTCCATTTGAATGTAGTCCCTTCATCCCAAATTGCAACTTACAGTGACATGAGGAGATTTGTTCATTGAGCTACTAGCTTTGTTACACATATTTTATTTCCACAAAGCATTTCATTTTGATTGCATCATTTTGGTTCCGAAAATCAGTGAAACAAAAGTAGGCATGCAGAGAGCGGACCACGTGAAACAATTCAGAGCAAGTGGGTGTACAGGTAAAAAAATCAAATGATAGTGAATAAAAATATCCTTAAAACAGTGTTCTAAAAAAGTTAGAGTACTACAGTATATAGTCAGGGCTTAATTTATGTGGCTCCATTGGACCTTTTCCTGCATATTGCTGTGCTTTGATAATTAGGTGATTACATTTCTGCCTTGTTAATTTGTAACTGATCAGACTTGCTGAAGTGAATCACAGTGATTAGCAGTTACATAATAATCACTTTCAACTCAAAAGAAATGCAGGAAAAGCTGCATCCTGAGGGCAAGATAAAAGAGCAAGACACACAAAACTATTGACTATAGGCTAAGGGAGCTTTCCCACATGCCTCATTTTGTTCAGTTGAATCGCACTAGAGTTCCATTACCCCCATGGTGCGGTTCGTTTGGGCAGGTGTAAATGCAGCAATCACACTCGGAGCGGTTCGTTTTGTGGTAAGAACGTGATCCGACCTCGAACCGCAACAAATGTGTACTCCAAGAGTCCGAGCTTAATGGCTCCTGCAGTCAGGTGTGCTTTACAATTTGCAAAATGGCAGAACATGCAAACTGGAGAAACTTGCAATTAGGGGTATGAAATCACCAGATGCCTCCTAATACAATATCATCACGATACTTATGCCATGTTACAATATCATTGCAATTTTAAACATATTGCGATATTCTGCGATATTGCAATTTATAACCTTTTTTTCAACTTCAAATTTTTCCCCAATTTCAAATGATGTCCCAAAAAGGAAACTTTGTCAACATCGGTTTTAATTAAAAAGATAAATTGCTGTGTTTGTTCATTTCACTTAAATTTTATTGCTGCAAAATGGGATTGTCAAGCAGA
>NC_045754.1:16722426-16735679 GCF_008692095.1 Etheostoma spectabile | reverse complement strand
TGACCAACACATATATAATAAAAGATTGATACTTGGCCTGTTTATCGATATAGTATTATCACTGAAAATATTGCAATACTATGCTGTATCAATTTTTCCCCCACCCCTACTTGCAATGTATGTTTGCAACAGAAATAGACTGAGGTTGAGCTCGCTGACACTCTCATTTCCATGGTCACACAAAAGTGGGAGACAGACAATCAGAGTGAAGTGTTGTTAACCAGACCACAGACATGGTAACGTTGCTCGTCTGAAAAATGAAAATGAAATGAGCTTTTTTTGACAGTGGAGATGCAAGACATAAGCACTAGTCAAGAATACATGACCTTCTTCCTGTATTTACCTTCTGCGTGCCACCCCACACACAGCTGAACATGAAGCGCTGGTAGTGATGCATGTTGGTACGCTTGGTTTTTTCTGTGTAAAACGAAACCGAACCAAGGGGAAATCGCTCCAAGTTTACAAACTCATCAACTGATTCGGACCAGAACAAATTAACTATAGGCAAGGCAAGGCAAGGCAGCTTTATTTGTATAGCACATTTCAGCAACGGCAATTCAAAGTGCTTTACAGAAATCAGTTAAACAGATAAAACAAGTACAAACAGTTAAAAATCATAAACATTAAAAATTAAAAACACAATATACAGTTAAAAACAAATAGAAACATTAGGACACAAAACACACAAATAGAGTTACAGTGCAGCATAAGAAATTTAAAGAATGAGCATTAATTAAAGAAAGGCAGCATCAAAAAGAAAGTCTTCAGCCTTGATTTAAAGAACTGAGAGTACAGCGGATCTGCAGTTTCTGGGAGTTTGTTCCAGATATGAGGACATAAACTGAAAGCTGCTTCACCCTGTTTAGTTCTGACTCTGGGGACGAAAGTAGACCTGTCCCAGATGACCTGAGAGGTCTGGGGGGGTCATAGTGTAGTAGCAGATCAGAAATGTATTTTGGACCTAAACCGTTAAGGGTTTATAAACTAGCAAGAGTACTTTGAAATCATTCTTTGAGACACAGAGCCAGTGTAAAGACTTCAGAACTGGTGATGTGATCCAGTCTCTTGGTCTTAGTGAGGACTCAGCAGCAGCGTTCTGAATCACTGTAGCTGTCTGATTGATTTTTTAGGGAGACCTGTAAAGCCCCCCGTTACAGTAGTCAAGTCTACTGAAGATGAAGCATGGACCAGTTTTTCCAAGTCCTGTTTACACATAAGTCCTTTAACCCTTGATATATTCTTAGGGTGATAGTGGCTGACTTTGTTATTGTCTTAATGTGGCTGTTAAAATTCAGGTCTGATCCACTACACCCAGATTTCTGGCTTTGCTGTTGTTTTTAAATTGTTGTTTGAAGCTGAGCGCCGACTTTTAATCGTTCCTCTTTTTTTCCAAAAACAACCACTCAGTTTTTTCCTTCATTTATTTCACAGAAAGTTCTGGCACATCCGTCGTTAATTTGTTCGATGCACTTGTCAGTTTTTTGTATTGGACTATAGTCCCCTGGCGTAAGGTTATGTAATTGTGTGTCGTCCGCAAACTATGGTAACTTATTTTGTTTTTCTCCATAATCTGAGCCAGTGGAAGCATGTAGATGTTAACAGAAGAGGCCCCGAATGGAGCCTTGCGGAACTCCGCACGTCATATTTGTACGCTCAGATGCATAATCTGAGCGTAAATATAGGCGTGAAAAAAACAAAAGTTGATAATGAGTCCTGTGAATAATTGATGACAAAGTTGAAAACCACATCTGTTCTAAAACCTCATATGGAATCCCGTTGGGCCCTAATAAAGTTCATGAGATTGGGTCCTTGTCTATACTTTGAAAAACAGTGAGAACTGTTGCGTTGTAGGCTTTGTAATGGTCTCAACAGGTTGTACAAATTAAATGGATACATTTAGGTTACTGATGTTTACAGATTGTGCCGGTGTCTGCAGTCTAACTCTCAACAACAACTGAGAAGTCAGCGGCTTGTAACGGCTACTGAAGCGCCCACCCAGTCCACACCATCTCTGCACTCTGGTGTGGTCGTCACGCTTCAGAACCAGCTGTCCTCTTGTCAGCAGCACAGGTCCTGAGGTTCTGCAAAGACGGCAGCCGGCCAAACTGTCTAGCAGGCTGACTGAATTTCATTGAACAAAAAAATATTTTTAAAGTAGGTTAAAGTAAGAAGTAACATATGTATACCTTATTGCCACATAGCTGTGATTCTTTTTTCCTTCACAACCTCTCTCCTTGCCTGTCTCTATGAGTAGTACAGTAACCACTGCAAGCATTACAAGACACCGATGCTCTGGAAAAAAGCTTCTGTGTTTTAAAACCGAGACTTATTCACCCAGTCAAATCAATCAATGAAAGCTACTACATCCATGTCTGGACGGCCATTACCATCTCAACCAACAAGAGAAATAGACAGATCACACATGTGAATGTATTCACTTATTCTCATATACCTCATATATCACCTTAAAGGCACACAAGCACTTTAGACACAAATTGTGCAATGACAACCAAGGCGTTCACGCACACGCACGCAATTAGAAAGTGTGGTATGCGAAAACTCTAGTCTAAATGGGACAAAGGCAGACACAAGCCAAGTAGTCCAGACAGTGAGCCTAATGGTGTAGATGAAGTCAGTTGAAATAGTCTATATGTATCAGTTAGTCTGTCTGTGTCTGCATTGATCACACAGAAGGTGGCTCAATACTCATCTCTGACTTTTGTGTTCTGCCTCTCTGTTTCCTTCTACCTCCTCTTTGTCTTTTTCTCTCTGTTCAACCACCCATCAATCACCGATCAATGGACAGCCCTCAAGAGAACGGGAAAGAAGCCTTGTTTGCATGTGTGTCCATGTGCGTGAATGTGTATGTGCCCTTGTGTTGCTCTGTATGTGTGTACAACACTATCCATTTGAGAATAATAAAAGGACTTACCTGAATGCACAGGACCACATTCTGTGAAATGTTAGCTCTGTAAAAACAATTATAAACAAATGGCTATTGCTGACTAACTGAAATGACATTTAGGCGTGAGTTTAAATTAATTTCTTATTATTTTGTTTGTTTTTCATAGATATACAAAATAAAGGTTACCTTCAGTACAATAAATGTTTTACATATTTTACACATTAAAATAGAGACATTCAACATTGCTAATGTCTCATTTTGGAATCATGCTGCAATGCAAATGAAGAGTGAGATTTAACAGGTCTCTTTTTAATTTTTTCTCTTTTTCGCCATATTTTGTATAGGGCTTTGGAAGCTCTATTGTAAGCAGCCTTTGATTTAATAATCAAAGGCTGCTGGTATTCTGCAACGTTTTGTGTATGTTGTTGGTGTTTTTTTATTATTATTAATAACTATGTCCTTCTTTTGCAGTTCAGCAGATGAGCAATTTCGCTGGAACGCTCAAGGTAAGGTTCTCTATGAATGTTTGAATACACACACACACACACACACACACACACACACACACACACACACACACACACACATGCTCATGCTGCTCAGCCATGAATGCAAAGGATGTCAATGCAATATCTCCTGAAACCATTTTTCTGCTGTTTTTCAACTTAAAACCCTGACTTGTCACATATACTAGCACTGACAAAATCTCTAGGGTTTTATATTTGCCAGACATCTTGAGTTAAGGATTAGATTCATTGCCCCAGCATCAACAAGGCCTGTTCCGCCACATGTCTGATTGACACACCAGGAAAATTTTGAGTCAAGGTGCATTTTGAATTTATAACAGCGGGCCAGTAATGTATGGGCAGAAGCACCCACCCACATACCTGATGGATTAAAAGATGATGGCAAAAACACACACACACACACACACACACACGCACACACACAAACACATAATCACACTTTCAAATACAAGACCAAGGCCACTGTTGGCTTTGACAGTCAGTTTTAATCTGCACATATGAATAGTAATAATAATCTATAGTAGTATTTTGCTTACATCCTATTTCTTTTTTCTCCTTTACAGCTGATGGACAGAAGGATATTGAGGATGAGCTGACCACTGGTTTGGAATTGGTGGATTCCTGCATTCGGTCTCTCCAGGAATCAGGAATTCTTGATAGTGGAGAACGTAAGTGTACTTCTCAGCATCATTGTCTATTTCGACTCCAATTATTGCAATCCATTTTTTGTCACTGACCCAAACAGAACTGCAATCCAAACAAAATACTATTTCATTCTAAGAACACAAAGGTCCAAAACCGAATTTCAATTGCATCTCCAATTTTAATGTTTATTCACATTCACATTAGACAGGAAATTAGGTCTTTACTTTAACACATGATGGATCAAACACAAGGTCTGCTCAACTCTAGCAGGCACTTTAGCAAGGTACTGCTTCTAAAGGAGTATAAATCTCTTTTTTAATTGTCATGCACAGTCACTCCTTTAGAAGAGGTACTCTGGGGTAAAGAATATCCAGACAATCTTAATGGAAACTACACCTCTGGTTGGTTTAACCATAGAAGGATTATGGTGTGTATTGTTCTGTAATTATTTTTGTTTTCCTGAATGAAATAAACTCTTATTAGTCCCTTAGGCCATTAGATATCTGGCATAAGTGCCGCAATTCCCTATGTTAATATTCTCTCTCAGATTTCAATTCTACTTACAATAAGCAAATTAAGTTAAGGGAGGATTTTGTTCCAGATTAGACATAATGTATACAGTATAGTTAGATTAAGTTAGTAAATTATTTGAAAAAAAAAAGTTAGCATAGCTCATTAACAAATAAAAATGACTTCAACACCAAGGACTTTAAGGCCTTATTCAAGGTTTTTTCTTTTTTAAAGAAATGTTTAAATGTGGAAGCAATCCGATAACAGCCTGCAGACAGTATAGTAACACACTATGCTGCTCCTGGATTTGTTCCAACAACTGTCCACTTTCAAGCAGCTTTTTCATCCTGTAGGCCTTGTATTGTGATAATTCAATTCAGCCAATGATTGAGAGGCAACCTGTGTATGAGTACTTGCTAAATGTGCTTGGCATTCTCTTTGCAGGTCATTGGTTTTGGAACACTGCATTCCCATTCCACTTATTGTTTGCTGACCTTTTTGAGTGTTGATATTGCTGTAATGGATGGCATTTTAAAAACATGCACTGAAGCAGCGCATTACTACTTGAAGAGTTTACTCACACAATATACAAAGAGTTTTACCAACTATTGTTTCTAGTACTATTGGAATGGGATGGTTTGGTGAGCACCTACATAATAATGCATCTGCTTGTACAGTGAGGACCAGTCCTGTGTTGTGTATGTAGGAGAGCACAAAAGCTGAACAGAAATGTACTTAGAAAGCTGGTTTGGAATATTTACTACAAGACTGCTGTTGCTGCTCTCCTTTGATAAGAAACAGGTTGCATGTTTAGGCACATGCATAACAGTGGGGATACATGTCAGATCATTTGATTCTTATCTTGTTTGTAGGGAGTGCCTGCTTTAGCCCAGTCCAAATAGATGGCACTCTCATTGTGAGCACTCTTACTGTGGTTGCTCCATACCCAGCTGTTTTTCCCATTTTCCAAATGGGTTTCTACCACAAGCATCACAATGTGTGGGTGCAGATAAATTCAGCATAGCTACTGTATTTGTATGTGTGTTTTTGTGTGTTTTCCCCCAAAGGGTAGCGCTGCAAATAGCTTAGCAGTAAATACACAGAATAGTGACATGCTGCTGTCTTCAGTGAAAGGTGGCACAGGACAGGGAGGCCTTTTGGTTTCAGCTGATACACTAGTTGGTAAGATGTTACAATAGAGCTGCACAAATTCACATAATCAAGTGTTGAGAGAGGCACAACTTCACAAAAGAGTTATTACCATGGAATGAAATGTACTTTTCAAAGCATAAGCAATAACTGTGGGACCTTGGTGCATTGTGCAATCTTAAAACTGAATTTCTCCATCAACCAACCTAATGACTTTCCTATCATTCAACCATCCACATGCACTTTTACCACTGAAACCAACACATACACAATTTTTGTCATGCAGCGCACACAATGTAACAAACATCAAGGCCGGGTGATGACGAGATTGGGAGCTCCCACTCACTCGCTGCGTAACTCAAAGTGCTGTTTAATAATTCAGAAAAAGCTAGGGATGAATCAAGATGAGGAAAGACAAGTCTTTTGTGAAGGCAAGAAGCAGAGGAGTTGATCTTGGTTCACAGTGCACACGCTCACAGCCAGATAGGAATTCTGGGGGAGAGAGAGAGAGAGAGAGAGAGAGAGAGAGAGAGAGAGAATACATATGGGAGAATAATAATAAGGGGTACTTGATATTTTGGGGAAAATAAGAAACAATGATGCCAGTGCGCTCTGGGGCAGACACTTATTGTAGACTTTATTAGGAGATAATCATGATATTTAGAATTTTAAAATGGGAAAAGTATAAACTATATATGCTAATATTGGCTTCCTTACAGTAAGTAACTATAACAACAAACATACACTTGAAATGTATTTTCAGCGAGACAGTAAAAATAGCAATTTAATGAAATATTTACACTGCTGAGTGAACAGGTCACGGATCTGATTGGCTTTCAATAAAACCAAACCACACATTCAAACACGCATAGAGATAACCTTTAAATCCTCTCACACAAACACCACTGGCTATCAAAGGGGTTTGTAACAGTTCCCTTCCGTTCACTTCATCACTCCGTACACACATTGGAAGATAGTCCATCTTACAAACTGCCTTATGATGTTCTTATTCCCACTCAATAAAAGCTATATGTGCACAGCATGGAAATCAGAGAGAGAGGGGATTATTATTTGACGCCACAGCAGTGATTGCGTCAGGTGGTCGAGATGATGCTGCTTCTCAACTGGGGGGTTAAATTGTTATGTGTGTGTGTGCGGTGTGTGTGGTTACATTCATTTTTATCGTTGACGACAGATATGGTTCATATGGATGTATGTCAACACTTGCAACAAGATGCTTAGGCTGTTAAAATGTATGGAAGGTGAAATGAGTGTACTCCAGACAATTAGGTAGATGAAGCCATATTCAAATACCCTGCAAAGCTTTATAGACAACAACAATGTTTAGTGATTTATTCCAAACTAGAACTTTCTTATATCTTGCACAAGGGGTCAAGTGAATTTGTGCTTAAGTTGACATTACAAAATAAAAATGAACGTGTTTGGGGAGGTAACAAATCAAGTTATTAGGTGTTCCATCTATTAAAACTTACTTCTTTTCAGCCCTCCATCTCCCTGCTCCTCCTCCTCCTCCTCGCCCCATTCTCTGTTCCTCTGTTTCTCTTTCCCATTGCTGATAAATTATGTATGCCATCTCCAACTCACGGAGTGCTGCACTGCTGCACTATCTGTTCTAAATTGCTACTCTCTCTCTCTTCCCTATTTCACTCTTCGCCTCTCAATTGCTCCCCTTCACGCCCCCTCTCTTTTTCACTCTTAATCTCTCTATACTCACTCTCTCACTCGCTCTATATATGCACACACACACACACACACACACACACACATACACAAACTTAACTCAACCCCCACCACCTACCCAACCACACACCACTCCTGTCTCTATTGGTAGGACCAGCTCTTCTTTCCCAGAGTTCCTTGCAGCTCAACTCCACCCCGGAGGCTTCGCTACAGTACTCTGCCAGCTACCATAGCAACCAGACCCTCGCCCTTAGCGACAGCATCTCCGCAGCAACTTCTCAGCGCAGCGGGCTGGTTGGAGGAGCCGTGCACAGCTACAACCAGGTAGGAAACACTGCTGTACACGGATGATGATGGGGAGGGGTGGAGGTTCTAACACTGGCCATTTGTGTAAATGTAAGTGTATGTTCTCAAAGAACTTGGACATTATGCTGATGGCCAGAGTATGTTAATAATTGACATCAAAGGAGTTTGACTTTTAATGTAGTTCTCCACTGTTTATAAGTACAACAGCTTGTACTTGTTTGCTCGTTGAAGGGATATCGAGAAAAAGTGTTGCGATATATTGTACATGCTGATTTTCAGATTCCTTGCTCCTCTGTCATTCCGCCACAGACTGAGCGAACATTGCCCTTCTTTTTCCTTTACCCCCTATTTTTCATGCACTATCTGCATAGCACTTCTCCAGCTACATGCTCTTGCCATGAATTTGTTTGACATCCCACTTGGGTCTAGTTGATGAGTGATGTTAGTACATATTTATACAGCATCACGTTTGATTAACCTTACTGAAGTGGTTGAGTCCCTACAACTAGCTTTGAAAGCAATCCATAGCATATCAGACAAATTATTTAACGCTGTTCAGAAGGACACAGGTAATCAGATGCTCAGACCAAAATGAGGAGATGATTAAACGCACACAGAGAATTCTCAGCAAGTGTCTTGTTTATAAAGACTTGAGAAATAAAGCTGTAGACAAAGTCACATATTAATCACAGCAGTGTGCCGATGAAGAGAGAAAACCCACCTAATTACTCTCCGGCCTAGAGGAGCCAATTATTTCCAATTTTCATGTCCTTAGCATATCAGTGGTAATACATGTGTACACACATGCTTAAAACCACACACACACACACACACACACACACACACACACACCACACACACACCACACAACCACACACACACCACTACTAATCTGTAAGCAGCTGCTTATTAAAAGGTATTGCCACTGGATATATAATATATGTAATATTTAACAAGGATTACCATTTTATGAATATCTTGCAAGTATTTTTTCAGTAAAGTTTCCATGACTTAATGTGTGTTTTTTATGGTTGTGTAGTTGGCATTTGCTTGTGTGTGTGTGTGTGTGTGTGTGTGTGTGTGTGTGTGTGTGTGTGTGTGTGCGTGCATGTGTGCAAATCTGTGTACGTTTATGTGAAAGAAAAGTGAAGGAAGTACACATTGTCATTCATTTCCTCCTTACAGTCATACCAAAGTTCATTGCTTAGCTGGGTTCGGACAGAGCTTCTATTACTTTCCGTAATAAGTAAGAAATACAGGAGACAAATAGAAAAACAGATGGACAAACACATAGATGGACGGACAGATAACGCAGAGGGAGTATTTATTCTGTCTGTATTCTAAAATCTTTAATATTTCTTCTCCCCTGTTTCCCTTATATTGCAGTGCTCCTGTCCTCTTTTCCCTCCCCTCTTCTTTCTTCTCTGTCCTCTCTGCTCACCATCTCTGTCTATGTGAGCATGAGTATGTTTGTGTGTGTGTGTGTGTGTGTGTGTATCCTCCTCTCTGATGCTTTTGGCTTGTCAGTGTAATGGGGCCAGTGTTGTCAGCAGGGCTTGTTGATCATGAATAGCTTCACGCAAGCCAGTGCTGCTAGATAGGCAAGTGCAGCTTGCATGCATGTGCAGTGCTGCAGGTTTGTGTTGGTGCGCTCGCAGGCATGTGCACATGCAAATACACATGGTGGTGTTTTCTATGCACTCCCTGTGTGTGCAAAAGTTTGCACAAGTGACTGTTTCAGGGAGAGCAGTGTGGAAGGTCTAGCATGTTGCTGTTCTTCTGTAGGGTATTTATAACCCTGAGAGGCCCTGCTTTAATTATGCATGGATACATGGCACCTTAAATATCCCAGTGTTTTACTGGAGGAGAAGAAAAGCGTCACTGCAAGATGACAGAATGTGATGGGGAAAGTGCTATCTCTCACACTGTGTGTCAGGCTTCCTATTTATTAGTTAACTCAGCCAACAATTCAGCTCTACTCATTTATTTACCCTGTGAATTACCCATCCATCGTTGTATCTGTTCACTCACCTCTTCATAAGTCTAAAGTCCATTTCTTTCCTACTTTGCATCTTGATGACTGTAGCACATCTGCAGTGTTGAACACTATCAAGTAACATAAACCATTAATAGGTTTCTTAAACTCAATGTTTTTGGCCTGCATCTCATCAGCCTTCTCTCGCTTGGCTTTGTAACCTACTAAATTAACACACATGACTTGTATAGGAGTTTTTTATGGTGCACAGTTCTGGATTGTGGCTCTCATCCCCATTTAAGATCTCTCCCTCGCAGTTTATAGACACAACACTTTGAATCATTCCCTCTCTAATAACCCTGTATCCATGTGCACATAAACAAACACATCAAGTCACATTGTTAACATAAAACACCTTTCGTTTCATGTGCACTTGTTATAGGTTCCATTAACACCTTAAATACTCAAGTATTTTTTAAAGACCACAGCTAATTGCAGTAATCCAGGGTGTTTGTAGTTCCAGCTATAAAAAAGGCTAGAATAAGTTGCCTGTGCTATTATGGTAAAACTATTGATACTGATGCATTCAAACACGTGATAAATACTGTAATATTTGCTGGCTGGTGAGAATCTGGCGCTGAGCTGCATTTCTGGAGCGACAGCTGGAAGCTAAACAGCATTGATGGAAAAGCTGGAAGCTGGACTCTTTTGCTTGATGTATAGCTGGAAGATGAACAACATTGCTTGAATAAATGGTTAGGAGCTAAACTGCAATGTTAGATAACTTTAAGTATGAAATGCTGCTGAAGGAGTATGACGAGTTGAAATGATAGAAAAGGGATAAATAGGGCATGCAGGCACATGGAAACACTGTTCCTCCACCACCATCATTTATTTTGTGTGTGTGTGTGTGTGTGTGTGTGTGTGTGTGTGTGTGTGTGTGTGTGTGTGTGTGTGGTTTTTTGTGTGTGTGGAATTTATTTTGAAAGTATTCAGTGCTCATAAAGCCTGCTGTAAGCTCCTGTTACCTTCTATTGGAAAATCTAGACTTCTGGGTCTGACTGGTCCCTTACTACAGCGTTCCACTGTAAATAACACCTGTGTTTGTCGTAATGAAGCTGCTGTTACGCCACAGACATCAGACAAGCAGTTTAATCAGCCAATCTTAAACAGCTGTTGTTCCCCAACTGTAATTAAAGGTGCCCTGCCAAACAAAACCGTTTTTACTTGAATGTTTTGAAATATGTTTGGTCCATATGTGTTTGGGTTATATTATGAATGTAAAAATGAACTGCTATCTCCTCTGTAAGCTCTGGTCACTGAAAAGAAACAAGTGGAAAAATCAGAAGCTGGTCAGTCTGACGTCATGTTGCCTGAGCTCATTACTATTCATGAGCTCTCCCAGTTGTGCTGGGTTAAGGATGCTAATAGCCAGGCTCTCATTGGCTAGCAGTTAGCCAATCAGAGTCAAGCAGCCTAGCTCATTGAATATGAATCAGAGCTGAGGCTTTCTATACCACGCTAGAATGGCTTGAAACAAGGTAACTAAGGCATTTTTTTTTCCACAATAAAAATGTACAGAGTTCATGGTAGAACTTCAGACATTACTACAAAGTGATGAAGTATTTGTGGCAGGGTACCTTTAATGGTTGCTTGGTAATGGCAACTGCCGAGAGACTCCTCGGTCAGACAGTTCATTTAACGGAGCTTAAGCTGAGAGGCACCACTCAAACTCTAGCTCATTACAACAGCATGATTTATATCACTTATATGTATACACAATGTTTTCTTTTTTTTTGGTGTGTGTCAAAAATGTGTGAAATGGAAAAGTACAGAATTTCTGTTTCTTGGTTTGTTTTTGGTCTCAGATAACGGAGATGGAGTCCGTTTGGACAGTTGGATGGCCCTCCACTTTGAGGCTATATCGCAAAATATATACGCCTTCTTGCATAGTTACATTGTTTATAAGAGAACTAATTTTTCTACATTTGAAAAAAAGTGTGGCACTAAATAGACTGGGTAAACCCAGCCTGATCTGCCGGCGATTTGATTTCTCCCTGCAGCTCAGGCTTGAAACTTGTACATTTATCTATCCAGCTTCTGATACAAATTTACGGGAACCAATCACAAACTGGCGTATCTACCTGGCGCGATGGAGAAGGCCAATGAGCAACGGCAAAAGCTTTTGTTTGCATTCCTAGGCGGCCAGTAATTGATGCCCCTGTCTTCAAAGTACGTCACCCGGATTGTTGGCCTGATTGGTTGAAGGATTATCCAATTGCGTAAAGAGTCATTTGAACTATGCTCATTGATCACGCCTCTTGTGCAGAGAAAATACGGAGCACACTCCCCAGACTAATGTTAAATCTTGAAAAGATTGAGCTGGGTCTGGTGATAGCCAGACTAGGGACTAAGAGGAATTTGATAAGATGTTTTTAATAACAGTTGAACAGCTTAACGCCACCCTGGATGTGATGTCACCCACTCTCACTCTGAACATTCAATCCATTCACTTGAATGGGGGAAAAGGATGAAGAAAAATGTTAAGTATTTTGGAAATTATGAAACAAACAGTGATTCAGTTGATCCTCATTGAGCCGAACAGTTTGAATGACGTTTCTACAACAAACGGTGTTGACGTAGCCTAATTAGGTGCCAAAAACAAGGAGGAATAAAGATAATACAGAGAAACCAAGAAGAACATAGATGGATTGTGGCTTTAAATGAAATTGTCTTGGTTGTTTGGAAGGAGTTGACATCAAAACAGATTTATTTATGGAAGTTGGCAGAAAAATTGGCTGAATACACTGAGATTGCTGTTGACAGTTCTAAGGAAATCATGATTCGTGGAATCACTCAAACTCATTGAATTTATTCACATTGAGTATATTTCAGTTTAGTTTAACAATTTATAGTTGCAGAGTCATTTGTGTAAGAAAGACGATAGGCAGACATTCTGTTGATTCCTGCTGAAGGACTTTTTAGGAGTGTGCTTATAAAAGGTGCACCCACAGCTGATTTAAAATAGGAACTGAATTTTAACCAGTTGCTGTTAGTTTAGCTATTTTTATCTCTGACTTCATGGCCAAAGATTTAGAGTAGAATTCAGCCCATCCTTTGTAGTGGTGCCAGGTTAAGTTACCTTAAAGCTTCCATCAGGATTTACTTCCTGTGTGTTGAGATCAGGATGGATCAGCAACTCAAGAATGAATGCTTTACTGTTGCCTATCATAAGCACTTCAGTGCTTATGATAGGCACAGTGTCAGCATGTTACTGAGTCAAGAACATGACAATATAGGGAATCTATTATAGCTTAGGCTACTGTATGTTTGACCTCTTCCTCATTTTAACAATTTTCTATCCTTTGAGTCCCTGTCTCTGCTACTCTACCTGCTTGCCTTACCACAAACTGTGCTTCAGATTTTTTGAAAGAGACTGCTATTCCATAGCATGGTCCTACCAGACTCTGGTACATTTCATTTTTACAGAGAGTTTGGCCACTCTCCGTTGACAAGTGTTAACTTCCTTGTAGGC
>NC_045754.1:16714078-16722416 GCF_008692095.1 Etheostoma spectabile | reverse complement strand
TTGAAGTTTAAAACTATTGGATCTGCCATAACCAATAGCTGATGTTTGGTCATGACATCAGCTTAGCATCGCTAGCATTTGCCTTAAATGCGTAGTATACTAGCCACACCCAAGGTGCTTTTATTTTTACTTTTATTTTTAACTTATTTTAACTAACTATTTTAACATGAACGAGCTCAATGGTAACCGGAGAACAGTTAGGACGCTCTCATGACGTCACGTTTGCATGTGCCAGCTTGGCTGCAGCTTCTGAAAAAAGGCCTTTAGCCAACTCCTACACCACTAATGGAGTGAGTTTTTCCCAAACTCCATGGGGAGCAGGGCCACAACATCATGGCCACCAACAAAATGCAGCAAAGATTGTTCTTGCTCAGGCTTTGACGTCTGGATATTCGTCAGCGTTGCCATGACGGACCAAATGGCTTCGCTCGAATCTTTCTCTGCTGCCATTACAGAACTACAACTCAAACTAGCGCACAACCTCAACATCATTGTTCTCAGACACTACCTCTCTTCGCTGATTGCCAGTAATTTTGCCGGAGAAAACCCAAGAATATACCCCAAACTCAGACGGTTTACTGAAGGAAAATGAAAATTAAGCGGAAGTACGTAGGAGGAAGGAGCCAGGCTAGCTATTCCACCCAGCCAAAGATAAATCACTTTCCGTTACCACTCTGCAAATAAAACAGTTCTGGAACCAAAGGCTTGTAGACTTCAGCAGACAGTCATTGGCTCATCGCAAAGCAGGGAAATATAACCAGAAACTCCATTCAGAACATAATAGGAGAGGGTGTGCCTGTGTGTGTTGCTATATTTATCCAGGGAAGGTTTGCTTAGCAGGCATTCATTTTTCTACATGATGACATTCTAAAGCATGCTTACAGTATGTGTGTATCTGCCTTAACAACGTACAATTTCACATAAACAGTGACAGACATATTAACAACAAATAGGCCAAAATGCGGATCAATATTCAATTTATTGTCAAAATGTTAAAGCAAATTTAGAATTCTATTTTTGTTAGTCTCTCCTGATGTGTCAGTGTATTACATTGTAAGTATTCATAACATTAATGGTAAGAAACAGATGGTTTTAGTGTTTAGTAAGTTCTCTGACAGTGAAGCACTGTATATGCAGTGATGACGGTGTTCCAAGGTGACTATGCTTGCACAATGGCCTTGTACGACTGCAGCCATGAAAGGCTATAATGATGTATTTGAATCCCTTTTTACAGCTTAAGCATCAACATAAGGCGATATGAGGCTCAGTGGAGTACAGGCATATGTTCTCCCCTACTATCTCTGGAGCCTAAGGAGAATATATTAGGATCGACCAGCATGTGATGTGTGGTAAAAAGGCTTCTCATGCTCTGCCTCCCGCACTGGCACACATCTTTTTGTTTGTTAGCAATTAATTGCATATTGCAGTCCAAACTGTGTTTTACCATACAACATCAATATGAGTGATTTAACAGCAAATAACTAACTCTTTTGTCTGCTTTTAATAACCGATTCAATTATTTTAAGGATTTGTGAATAATTAGACTTACATGATGGCAGGTGACTGTGTAATCCTTCACTCTACTTTGAGTAAGTGGTGCAAGAAAGGCTTTATGAGGAATTAATCTAGTCGGCCCAACTTCCAGGACTTCATGGCCGGCTTCTATGAGTCTGTTTGAATCACCCTCTGTTTTATGTGGAGATTTCATTACTAGCTGCTTGAGGTTCATTTGGGACTCCTCAAAGGCTTGACTGTACTCATTGTTGCCTAAAAGTTTTTGATGGCCACTACTCTTTATTCTATTTTATCCCAATTTTCTTAACTCTGTCTCTCCCTTTCCCTCCACCCAACTTCTTCCCCCCCATACTAATCACTCCCTGTATTCATCCCTTCTCCCCTGTCATGACTCTTTTCCCTTCACTTGCCTACATCCCTTCAGGTGACATCTAGTCGTGCAGCCCAGCAGCAACAATCACAAACTGGGGCAGGGTCAGGTAAAACTCACCTATCCTTCTCTTCCTTACTCCTCCCCGTCTCTGTTCATGGAGATGCATTTTCTTGATAATAAATGAATCTGACATAGCATGCAGTGCTGTGGATACACAGAGATGGGATTTAGAAACAGTGACAGACATGCATGAGAATTGGAACAAAAAACTTGCCACTAGCCAAGCCTGCAGAATGTATAATTTTCTCACATTAGGGTCGCGGATCTGATGATACGAACACAAAGTCGATCATCGATCTTTGGCCTAAGGTGTGCTTTCCTCCATTTATTGAATTTTCTCTCTCTTCCCTTGTTTTCCAGCAATCTACTACTCCAGCTCCACATTACCCACCCAGCGTGTCAGTTCCCCTCTGTCTGGAGGAGGAGGCGGCTCGGGATCTGGTTCCCCAGGTAAACTCCAACGCCTGGGATCAGCCTCTGACACGCCGGGGTACGCTACAACTCAGCGCCTGCCTTCCTCCTCCTCTCCCAGCAAACAGTCTCCTGCCAATCGACTGGCCAAGTCATACAGGTAGAGAGTCACTGTGACATTGATTTTGATGTATTGGTGTTGATTCTGATGTATGACAGGGTCTGATGGTGTTTGAAGGTGGATAAAGGGGATGGCATTTGAAATAATTACTGTATGCAACACATCTGTCTCACTCAAAGGTTTTACAGACAGTTTGAGAGGAGAGATAGGTAAATAATGAGCGACAACATATTGATATTATATCGATATCGTGATATGAGACTAAATATCTCTAATTATCGATTTTGGATATCATAATATCGTGATATGACAAGTGCTGTCTTTTCCTGGTTTTAAAGGCTGCATTACAGTAAAGGGATGTAATTTTCTGAACTTACCAGACTGTAACTGTTTTATTATTTGCCTTTACCCACTTAGTCATTATATCCACATTATTGATGATTATTTATCAAAAATCTCATTGCGTAAATATTTTGTGAAAGCACCAATAGTCAACACTACAATATCGTTACGGTATCAATATCGAGATATTAGGTCAAAAATATTGTGATATTTGATTTTCTCAGCCCTAGACTACAGTAGTATAGAATAGAAAATGGAAAATTACCTTCTTGGGCTGCCTTTTGGTGTGTAATAAATATAAAATACTCCCAAGCATATCACTTTTTTATATGTGAAGTGGAATGACTCATTTGAAATCATTTTATTTCATACAAATGAACTTACTTTTCCAATTTGTCTTCCAGCACCACTGTTGCTGTGACAACAGCAGGAGGTGGCGGGTCTCCCCTGAGGGTTGCAACCCCACCAAACTCTACAGCAGCAGGGGGAGGGGCCAGCTCATCATCGTCCCCTCTTCACCAGGTACTGTTCAGAAAGTTAGTCTTTCACCTGTAGAAAGGAAATGCATTTTTTGTTACCATAGTTTTGAATACCAACCTTTTTATATTATAATGAATGAAACCAAGGCAACTGCAACAGTACCAGAGTAGTGCAACTATGAGCTCTGTTAAAGTCTGATTAAACTCCGTCTAACAATTGCTGAATAACTGAATTTTGTTGGTGCACACATGACCTTATTTTTTCTTCAATTAAGTAAATTTTAAGATCATGTATGAGTATGCAGATTTTCCTGCAACCATTAACATATTATCCTGACCTGTTTTGATAAATTATTTTGATATCTAATTGTTTAGAGGAATTCATGCATTTTAACTAATGTACATTTATCATTATAATGTTTTCTTCACATTTACAGATGTTTATTACAGAGCAACTTAATCTACAGACATTGATTTGACAGTGGTTATTATATGCAGCATAATTGTACAAAGATAATATTTTTTAGTACAGTATGTGCAGTGCTAATGGTCATTATTGATATTTCTTGCACAGAGCTGTAATTGACAGTTGTCCCATTTAAGTATGATATTGTGTAATCATACTATTGAAGGAGCCTAGCATAGCAGCTGCGTATTACATTATATTCTTGTCCACTTTGTCAGATCTTTAATCAAGACAAAGAATAGCGTAGTACATTAACAGATTGAGTCATAGCTTTAAACCATTTAAAATTATACAAGTCAATGTTAGCTCTTCAAATCTTTTCAAATAGCACCTTACCCTAATCTTTCTTTCCTGGGTCAATTAGTTTAATTTCTTGTATCCAATAGCTCACACTTTAGCATGATGAAAGGTTTGGTTTGCGTGTATGTTCCCAGCGTAAATTACATTCCTTACTCTAAGTGGTTTGGACGTGGTTTACGCAACATGCCATTTTTTTATTTAAATAACCTATTTAGACACAAAAGTAAATTGGAAAGAAATATAGTTACACACCTTTTCTATCTGGACCACACACAACAAAAACCTCTTGTGTTTGCAGATGAGTTCGGGCATAGGGAGCTATGCCACTCTGTCTCCCAAACGACTGGCAGCTCACCACGCTTCTGACCAGTACAAGATCTCCCACGAGCTCTACGCTACTGCTACACTGCAGAGGCCTGGCAGCCTGGCAGGTGGGAGTTTACACACTCATGCAGTTGCACATGCAAGTACACATAAACCCCAACATGTGTGTAACTCCATCACGGAAATGTAGCAACCTTACTCTGCGTTTTATTTGTTATGTTAAACTAACTGTACTGTGAGCATTAAGGGATGTAAGGACATCTCTCACTATATCTTAACAGTGTTGGGCTAGTTACTTCCAAAATGTAAGACATTATTGATTACTAGTTACTGTCATTTGACATATTACATTATTACTGTCTCTAAATCGTAATGGTTTACATTACTTTTGAGTTACTTTCACCAAAATAAAAGCGGAAGTATGACTTGGCAGGTAGCTTGTGAATTTTACCACGGGATCAATAAAGTGTCATCTTCATCCACTTTAACATATCATCATTTTTTTATATTATTTTTTATTTTTAATCTGAAGCTGCAAAGTTACTAAAGCTATAAAATACAAAGTTAAGTAAAACGTACAATAGCCAGGTGGCCAGGTAGCTCAGTTGGTAGAGCGGCCGTCCATATGCAGAAGTTTGACTCCGACCTGACGCCCTTTGCTTCATGTGATTCCCCCTCTCTCTCCCCTCTCATATCTTCAGCTGCCCTGTCAAAAGTAAAGGCCAAAAATGCCCCCCAAAAAATCAAAAATAACTACAATAGCCGTCTTGATTCCGAATTGTGGTTGCTTCAAGTAGCCTAATAAGTAGGATTAAAAATACTCAATTAATAGCACCTTACAATAGAATCAATGTAGTCTACGGTATAGTTACTTTCCACCGCTGATAAAATGTAATGATATTAGGTGTAGCAAGACTAAACATTAATTTAAACATTAAATTCCTGACATCTTGTTATCTGTCAGTTGCTCGGGCACTGTTGCTGTCGGCACTGACAGGACACAGATGTCCCAGCCAACTGTCTCTGGTTCTGGCTGTGACCTCGGAAACAGGGACGGGACAGCTCGCTTCAACGCAGCGTCAGAACTCCTGAAAATAATGTCCATCTCGCAAATGTATCCATCTCTGCAGTCATTTCAACCACTGAATATATCAAAAGGAAATAACAGACTTTTTTCTCCGTGACGAAACGTTTCACGGTGTTGGTGAATTCTTAAAAAACAAAAAACGGCACTAAATGTTGGGTTAAATGCGTTGTAATTTGCATTACTGAGATTGCAACGGGTACAACATTACTGCAACTGTATTAGTAATGCATTATATTACTGCGTTACAGCAAAATGAAACACATTACTGTAATTGTGTAACTGTAACTTTTGTAACACGTTACTCCCAACACTGTGTCGTAAGGTGTGTTAACATCTTGTGTAAATGGAGTATTTTTGCTATAGGAGAAGACCCATGGCACATTTCAATGTATCTCACTGTCATTCTAAGAAATGTCCGTGTGTTGTGACTGGTATCTGGAGTTATCTACTTTATAATGGTGCTCTTTTCCATACTTCACAAGAGGCGTCAGAGCATTTTTGTCGCTGCCCTTTTCTAAAGTAGAACTTCCAGTTGAAAGCACTAGCTGTTCAGCAGTTACATTTGTGAATTCTGTTTTAAACCATCTGTTGTGACTACCAGACAGAAACCTGTTAGGAACATTCAAAAGATTCGGATTCTAATTTTGTCATGGAATTATATTTACTGTCTGGGAGCTGAATGCATTGGAATGGCAGACACTGGTCTCAGTACAAGGAAAAAAAGGCTTTTATTTGCTCCTGTAGTTGCATTGACTAGTTAATGGCTTTCACTCTTGACTCTACAAAATTGAGTTGGCTGAATATCAAACTGAAAGTGAAAATGTTTTGTGGAAACTGTTTATGGTCCATAGTGTAACATTGTATTTGAGGTTGGCTGTTTGTGCCTGTTTAAATGAAATACTGTAGATAGCCCACTGTTATAACCACTTACAATCCTCAAGTGGAATACAGACACAAAGTAGTTTAAGATAGCGTTCTTCTTTCACTCCAATGATTGGGCTGTGCTTTTTATGTAACTGCAGAAAAAACATCTTTTGTTGCTTGTATCAGTTATGTTTTTCAGGAGTTTTACGGATTTTGGAAATCTGAATAGATTTTTATTGTTCTTCTTCATCTACTTCTAAGTCTATTTTTATTTATTTTTATTTCATAGTATACACTTTAAGGACATTGTGAGCTAATTGTACCTGTAAGTATAGTCAAGATCTTTCCCATTTGTGATGCCAGGCTGAGCCCTGCTAAAAGACAAATTGCTGCCTCTGTTTCAGCATCCTTTTGCCACAGGTTGACTTTTCCTTTTTTTAGATTAATGTTTTCATTTTTTCACGCAACATGAATGAAATATTTGACAAGATTAATATTGATTTAACCAGACGGCAGTGTTTTGAAGCTCTGGAGTAAGTTAAATTCGATTAGTCCTTTTAACTTGGAGCTATGTTGATGAAGAACATGACCTTCATGCTTTACCCTGAGGGTATAACTGTGATCTTGAAGCAACGCCTGGGGTTTCATCTCACCTGAAGACTTTAAATGAAGAAGAAAAAAGGACTGAGTGGGAATAAGTACTGATGGCACTATAAATTGCAGACATGGGTGTTATCATTATTAGAATGTGCTTTCCTGTCCTTCAGCATTGTGGCTGATTGCATTAAAACAATTTAAAGGCAACTTATAACTCTGGAAACAATTTTACAACCAAGAATTATTTGTATTAGTCAGAGGTTGGCTTATCTTTAGTGGGCAACATCCTCCTGGAAAAAGCACAGTAGAGTCCATGTGACTGGCCTGTTTGAAGAGGTACTTACCAGCTCTATAGCACCTACTCTACAGTAGAGTTAAGCTGCATAAAACCCAAATTGCCCCCAAAAAAGAAATGTCCTCTCTGTGCTTTCTGCATGAAGGGCCTGAGTTATACTTTCCACTGTGTGTAAATATTGCCATAGTGACGCAATAGCATAATACCAAGCTGAAGACAATAAATAACTAAGATCTTTCATATAGAGATAAGTAAAAAATAGATACAGACATAGATATTTAGATTTTAGACTGAGCTGCATTGGCATAAACATTGACTGGGGGTTGACATTGGAGCCTCTGGCACAACAGTGATCCCTTGGGCAATTAGATGTATGGTCCAATGCCCAGAACGATGTTTGAGGTTTAGGATCACATTAACTTAACAGATATACCACCCTTTCCTACTGAACATGGATACATATAAAAGAAAAAATAATGTAATACTTATTTTTGACTGTAGGTGGGATATTTAGTCTGCTGTCTTGTTCAACACAAACAGGGCAGCGGCATCAAGGGACCAGAGTTGGTTTTTACATTTTGTTTTCCTTATTAAATATTTTACTAAATGAAACGTCATGGGAGGGAATCTCTTTATTATTCTCCTCTCTTTCTCTCTCTCTCTCTCTTTCTCACACACACACATACACACACACACACACACCATTCCATCTTTTCTTCTTAAAGTTCCCTTTCCTTTTGAAAGAAAGAGGTCAGTACTTCCACAAGTGGGCCCTTGTGAATAAAAAAAAAAAACTGAATAAAGAAATAAAGCAGACTCCCCAAGACTTCAAAGATGAAAAGGGATGAAGGGAGAGAGAGAGAGAGCGCTGGGATGAGTCATGTCGTTACTGGGTGTGTCCACATCTCTAATTAGCACTCCTTCATGCACATTCTGACCATCTCTGTCTCTTTCATGTTTCTTTTCCCTCTATCTATCCGTCTCTACATTCACCTTATTTCAATTACGCTCAATGGGTGTGTTGACGCATCCCCAATTTCCATCCATTTATGTCATTACCTGAAAATGCTCTCTCTCTCTCTCTCTCTCTCTCTCTCTCTCTCT
>NC_045754.1:16712728-16714068 GCF_008692095.1 Etheostoma spectabile | reverse complement strand
TCTCTCTCGCTCACTCTCTCTCTCTCTCTCTCCTTTATCTCTTTTTCTCACTCCCTTATTCTGACTCTCTCTTTCGGGTTGTCTTCTCCATCTGTGCGAGTGTGACAGGAGACAGCCTACCTTTTCCTGAGCAAGGAGGCAAACAGGCCAGTCAGTTAACCACGCTGTTGAAAAGGAGGACACGGTTGCACAAAATGCAATAGCCTCTTTACCACATTCATGCTCAAAACCAGGATAACGAGGCAAACCCCTACTGCTATCATCAGCCAGAGTATAGTACAGGAAGTGTCTCGTGTTCATCCCCAAGAGTGCATGCTCCATCCTTTCCCGTATAGGCTGTTCCATAAAAGAGGGTCAGGATAACAGATTTGTCTTGTGTATTTCTGATTGACCATTTGTTGTGATTCATTTTAAAAATGTGTTTCCCTTTGTCAGCTTTATTGGACTTGTTTGACAAGAAGTAGACACACTGCAACATAAAATACATCATGGCTACATGCTACTGTATGCACTTGCACTTCCCATGGAGATGGCTGTGTGCCTCACATGCATCAATTTCTGACCTGATCTGAAGGCTTGTGGGATTTTGACCGTGTTAACTTGATGGTGGATGGATACACAGAGTCTGAGTTGGAGTCTTAAAGCACTGCACTCATCCCCCTTCTTCTACTGGAAAATGCTTTGCACGCGACTTGCCATCGATTGAGAGCTAATGCGTTATGATACTACGTTAGCTCCACTGGACTGACACTGCACATCTCTCTTTCCCTGTCACTCATAGCTTTCTAAGCCTGTGTGTATGTATGAGTGTGTGCACATCTTTTCACTTAATCTCCTGCCATGTCACCCAAGGCCCTGCTGACTCATCTTCATATTCACCGGGTCTCCTCCTTCTCTACTCCTTCCTAATCTTTAATTTAGCTCTGTGTTTTCAGAGGGAGGCCATAACATTTGTTTTGCCATGTAATGAACAAATGCCCACTGTCAATGTCTTCCTTGTCCTGTGTCTGTGGGATCGCTGCCAAACACGGAGCAAGAGAGGGGACACTACATCTCATTATTTTATAGCTGACGACCAGCAATGTGTTCCATGGAGATTAACAAAATACAGAGGCATCCCTTTTGCTCGCACTCTTTTTTCTCTGTCTCTCTTTATATCTGCCTATTTTTTCTATCCTATTTTTTCCTATCTCATGTGTCGCCATGCTTGTCCCTCTTTATTTTTCTGTCATTTCTTTTCTCTACCTCTGATTCGGTGCATGTCTAACTCACCACTATCCCTACCGCTTATTCACACACACACACACACACACACACACACACACACACACACACACACA
>NC_045754.1:16709367-16712718 GCF_008692095.1 Etheostoma spectabile | reverse complement strand
CACACACACACACACACACACACACACACACACAAACACACACACACACACATCATCACCCTTATCTATCCCCATATAAATAGTGTGCTGTCTGTCACTTGGCACTCTGTAACACTCTACACCAGCAAAAAAAAAGGTCCAGGGTGAAAATGGACAGGTCTAAAAAAAGAGGAGTCACATAGGCCAGCTCTTTGTTGAGTCGAGTGCTGTTTTCCGCTCCTTTTGTTCCCTGTCATCGTCACTGTTAACATTTTTAACCCATCACCTGTTCCTTTTCTTTTTTCTTATCACTCTTGTGTGCCCATCCATCTTCTGCCACATTCATTTGTCCTTACTTATGTCTTCATCGTCTTTCTTTCACATCCTATTTATATCTTGTTTCATCCTCTCCACCCTCTGTAGTTCTTACCAATACCTTCCTAGCTCACTATTTTCATTTCCTGCATGACATTGCAGCCCATCTTTCCTCCCTGTATGTCTTTCTCCATTTTCCCTGACTTCCTTAAAATCCTTCTGTTCAATTTGACTTTACCACCCTTCCCTACCTCATGCACTGTACCCCGTCTTGCCTTTACCTCTCCCTCATTTTGCCCTCAAACTTTCATCCCCTCTCCCTATCCTACTCACATACTTTTTCTTCCTCTCTATTTCTCCAGGCTCTCGTGGCTCCTACAGTAGTCAGCACAGTCAGGAGCCCCTTCGGCCCTTGGGATCCCCAGAGCACCACATAGATCCCATCTATGAAGAACGTGTCTACCACAACAAGGGCCCCATGAGGAGCCTTAGCCAGAGCCAGGGGCCGGACACGGGTCCCTATCGTAACAACACCGGTAAGGCCCTCCCTGCATTTGCATAATCAGTAACAGCTATGCAGTTTTAACTTAGAACTTTGGAGTTTTTAGTTACTGCATATGTTGTTTTTAATAGTTTTAAACCTAAAATATATTCTACAACAACAAAAAAAGTTCAAGTTGAAGACATATTTTTGTATCTTTGAAAATTTGACATCCGCTTTGGCAAAGACCCTTTACCTTGAGCAGACAACAAAGATTACAGATTGTGAACAAGATATGGCATGAAGCTGCCTTTATGCAAACTTAATAATGGAGCTGGGATAAACTTGGATGAAGAGAAAAAAGATGTGTTCTTTCATTGTGCTCACCTACTGTATATTCACATCAGATTACATCATTTTGTCAATCAGCACGTCTTGAATGCTATTGATGCACGATTATCCAGTGAGATATAAGATGATATATGATATATAGATGCAACAACAGATTTCCCACATGAATTGAACGTTACAGCCCTTTTCCCTTTTTTTGGTTACATGCACACATTTCCAGCAAATGCACCCAATCCAGTAAAAAATGTAATAGGGTAAAAACCTTTGTTGTCAAGATATTTTTCTTTTTCCAGTTGGAAAGAAAGCATAGTTGGGCACATTTTCTATCAAAGTCACAGTCAGACACTGATTTCCACCGCTCCCTCCATAACTCCATTGTTGTCAGCAATGTATTTTTAATAGGGCCTCATTCAGCTTATCTCAATGTGGGTTTAGGTACGCCATGTTAATCCCATTACTGTATCATACCCACATGAAAACACCCAAGTCGGTCATGCCACGTTCACAGCTCCCTCGATGTCATTAACCAGACTAGCCTTAATAGCTATCATTAGCATTTGGGTCAGAATCATAGCAGTAAATATGCCTCGCTAGACCCGCGTTTGAGTTGATCAGTTTGACTCACTTGAAAGGAGCGAGAGTTGCCTTTAAGCAACTGTATTTCAGAGTTAGGGGGGTCATTGGTTTTGCTCTCATTCTTGTGGGATATCGCTTTGATTACTGTCAGTGAAATTCTGAACAGTACTGTGATAACATTGTCTTTGCAGTCAGGAATTAATTAAATAACTTCTTCAGAAGTGTACAGAGAGGATCCACTGTTATCTATAATTTACTGCGTCTTGTATTTGTAGTTTCAATAGATGGTTATAAGAAAACTCACAAAGGAAATTTGTACTGCAGCTGCAAAAATCAATAGACTGTGGATTAGACCGTGCACATTTAATTACAACGCTCAAGGTTTACAATAGGCTTCTCCTATGATACAGTATTTTAATATATTGTCTCATGTTGTTGGAGGTAAATCCTCCATCAGGTTATTTCAGCATCAGGGTCTTTTTCACCCCATCCACAATTTTCCCCCTACTGTTCTTGGCCCATGTAACTACGGTTGTAAATCAACACACCGAAGATGAACCACACCTTAAAGTCACTGGGCCGTTGACTTAAGGCTCGGCCTTTGTTCAGCATGTTTAAAAAGTCATGTTAATAGTCTGTGCAGTGACTAGGAGGTCGTCTAATCGGGATTCATAATGCACAGTGTGATAGCACATTGTGAACTGATAAAGACTGTGCTGACATGGTGAGCAGTAAGTCATTAATTATGTCATAGCCCCTTTTCTTGGCAACGGCAGGCTCACATTATTGGTTCATTAAGCTGGCATGGATCAATGTAATAAATGCTATAAGTCACTCCCGCGGTGGAAAAAGAATAGAGACGTGTGTGTATTTCATAGCAAAATGTGAAAAGCTAGAGTCAGTGGGTCTATATGCGTTCCACAGTGTCAGGCTAATTTAAGACCAAAGGTACTTCGAGTCTAAGGAAACTCGCAGCATTCATTGAGAGCGTTGGCCACCATACTCCTTAACTGGACACTTAACTATGAAGAGGAGCTGTATAATATAACAAAAGCAATTTAAGTCACTATAGCTATATATGCACTGTGTTTTATAGTTGCTGTTTCCCGACCCAATTAATGACAGAGCAGGTAGACCAAAATACAGAGCAAACAGGAAGAAGAAGAAGCAAGTAAAGCAGACGCATAGTTGGGGTCAAGGCTGTACTCCGTATTGAATCAAATTTGGTGATCTGGGGTGCCGAGATAGCTCAGTTAGTAGAGCGAGTGCCCATAAGCTGCGGGCCCGGGTTTGACTCTGACGTGCGGTCTTTGTTCGCAACGCAGTGGACAGCAGTTTGACAACACACTTCACTTAGGCCTAGTTTATCCTGATGTCGTCATGCTCAGATTCTAGTCAGAGCTTTCCAACCTCAAATGTTTTGGGCGGGGCTAAATTTGACTGGCATCCAGGCTAGGTCTAGTTTAGAAATTCGTCAATTATTTAACCTGTCTATCTGCTCAGTTGTTGGCCTGATTGTTACAACATAGTAACAGTAGCTGAATACTAGGGCGGAAATTTAAAAAGAAGTTGCTGCTAAACATCTGCTCCACCTGTATGTATGTATGTGTGTGTGTGTGTGTGTGTGTGTGTGTGTGTGTGTGTGTGTG
>NC_045754.1:16706072-16709357 GCF_008692095.1 Etheostoma spectabile | reverse complement strand
GTGTGTGTGTGTGTGTGTGTGTGTGTGTGTGTGTGTGTGTGCGTGTGTGTGTATCTGGTTAAACTTCTCTCTTGCATGCACACACCCTTTTCATTTTCTATATTATTACTGACTGCTGTCTTATCCTCTTTTCCTATCTAACCACCACATACTGTACACACATCCATGCACAAGTATGAGTGTGTATGTGTGTGTGATTGCACCATGCATGTGTGTGGGCAGTGACGCACAGTGTTTCATTCCTAGATTAAACCAGGCCAACGCCCCAGAGGACTGCAGGTTAATGTGGCCTATTTCAAGCGATTATTTCTGCTTTCCTGAGACAGCATCTCTAACACACACATCCATGCACATGCATCCCGGTATTGCAGCAAGAAAAAAAGCCTCAGGACATGGTTTACACATTTATTTATTTATTTTTTTTTTAAAAAGGACACTGTGCGTTTTTTAAATCAGCCTACAGTTTGTCGCTTTTGTGTCGTAACTTTGTTTTTTACAGTCTCCCTGTTTCTGACACCAGCCTTGCTCTCTTTAGTGCCCTCTCTCTTGTTTTGCTTCTTATTATTTTCTGTCTATTTTTATATGTAGTTATATCTTTCTCTTATTTTTTTGCTCCTTTATTTCACTTACCATAGTCTACTAATTCATAGGACATTGAAACATTTTCTTTTAACTCCTTCTGTCATGCCTTTCCTTTCTCTTCTTTCCTCCTTTCCTCTGATCTTCCCTCTTCTCCCTTTTTCTTCAACGCCTCCTGCCTTTGGTCTTACATTTTTGCCTTTGTACCTTCTCTCCTTATTTCATGAAAGCTATCTTGGCCTGTATTAATGACTCTGACCACTGGGAATAACATCAGCTCTGAATGGATGTGGCACTTTTTCTCTTTAATGGCTTATCATCAGACCTGCACATAACACAGGTGGCGACAGCGAGAATGGGTAGATTCACTGCCACACGGCTATTTGTTAGGTGCATCTAGTAGCCTAGTTGAGCTATTGCTGTTGATAAGGGGTGTTATGTAGTTAAACATTGTTTCCTCCAGTATCTTTGAAAGAGCCGATCATTAATCACTAAGCCACGGTAAAAACAAGGTTATATTTTCTCAGCCATTAAGTGAACCAGATAACCAAATGATGCAGCGCCGTATGGGAAAAAATTGGGAGTTTTCATTTTGTTTCACACTTTCTTTGCAGTTTCCCATTTTCAGAAACACTACTCTGGTCAGTTCTGTAGCTTTGTTTAAATGTTTATACCTTATCGCCTGCCAACCAGACATCACCATAGACACTGCTTTAGTCTTCATCCACTACAGAAGCTAAAAGCTAAACTTTACTTTCGGTAAACCATGCATGGATGTATATATAACTTATGTTATTGAGAATATTAGCAGGGGAGATATTTACACATGTACTGTAGATGCCATGCATTTTGAAGAAGACAAATGCACACTACATTTACGTCAATTAAAGTTAATAAGTCCAGAGGCTGGTTTTCCATTTTTTGTCCATGTAAATTCTTGACGTAATCTTTAAGGTTTGGGTACTGTATCTTTTTGGTCTGATGCAGCGTAGCCCCACTCTCAGTCTCTATAGCCTTGTTCTTCTGACTCCTCTGCGAAATGAGGATGGGCCCTGATTTTTAAGATGAAAAAAATCCTGTCCATTTTTGGATAAAGGCCATGAAGGCTGTGGTGTTGCAGTAATCACAAAAATGCGTGCATGTGTGAGTGCGTGCGCGTGTGTGTAGGAGGATTATATTTGCTTGAACTAGCTGCTCTTTAACACCGGTCCCTTTCGCCAGTGTGAATGTGCACACATACAGAACACAGTACAAAGGAGAGAATGAAATATGAGGACGGCTTTGCATCACACCATTTAACCAATCTGCTTTCCTCTTTAAATCTGCTGTGTTCCTTCTGTAATGAGATCTGACATCCTAATGAGGGGGACAGAACAGAGAGAGTGATGGAGGAGAAAGATAAGAGAGAAAAAACAAGCCCAAGAGAGGAGGGTAAAGACGAATAGGACTGGAGAGAGGGTGCTGATACCGTGCTTCTCCTGACCAGGAGGCAGGGGAAGTTCAGGCCAGCTCCTAAATAGAGAAAGTGACAGATCCTTGAAATAAAAGAAGAGAAAGGAAAAGGCTCGTTTTCATCTGGCACATGTCCTCCGGTGCCTAAATGTGATTTATAATACTAATTATAGTCACTTGGGCTGTGTGTCTGTGTGCGCATTTACTGTATTCAAATACAGTTTATGGTCATTAAAGTATTTTTTTGTAGTTTGTTAAACACATCTCAAGATATTTGCATATGTACAGTACGTTAGTACATACAAACATACAAATTTAAGCAACATGCCGCAAGAAATTGTGTAGATAAGGTGTCATAACGTAAATGTATCATGATATTATTATCACTCCTTACAAAGTAATACTGGTATTCCTACAATTACATTTTTCTTACTTGTAGGAATTCCAATGTTTTGCACTCTTATGCTTAGTTGACATAAGAGTAAAACGCAAGTAGAATGGGAATTGGCCAGTCTCAGTAGCCCTGAATCACCAGTTCTTTATACATCAGGGTCTGATGAAACCTCAGTGTAGAGAACTAAAGCACTGCAGCATTGTCAGACCTTTTGGCTGAAGCATCTCCCCAGTCACTTTAGTGTGTCACTCAACAGGCACTGTCTGTTGCCAGGTTAGATTAGGTTTGTTTGGCCGGGATCAATTTCAGCTTGGTCGCTGATCCTGCTGATCTTTTAATGAACCTATTGTCTTTTAATCACCAGAAAAGAAAGAAAGTTTACTCCACTGTAAAAAACGCTGGGTAAATGCCCAGTTTACGACTGTCATACTGCAGCCAGCTGTCTGTGGAAATACCATGTCTAATCTTTTCTTTTTCTTTTTTAAAGGTAATTTTTTGGGGCATTTCCCCTTTATGTCAGAGTGACAATGGATAGACAGGAAAGGTGGGAGAAAGATGGGGGATGACACGCAGCAAAGGACTGCAAAGGGGCCTGGCCGCGGCAAAGGCCTCAGTCTACATGGGGCACACGCTCATAAGGGCTGATCTAGAGGCCGCTCCTACAGGTTTTTAATATTGTGAAACAGGAAAAGAAGGAAATTGATGTATTCCTCTACATATTCAGGTGTAACTGCTTTCTCTTCTATGACAAGCAATGGAACTATGACCTACAGTAGTATTCAACTTAGTGGACAACAACTCAATGTGTAGCTTAAACATATACAGTGGGGCTCAAAGTTTGGGCACCCCAGGTAAAAATC
>NC_045754.1:16705550-16706062 GCF_008692095.1 Etheostoma spectabile | reverse complement strand
TGCATAAAGAAGCCAAGAAAAGATGGAACATTTTCCAAAAGGCACAAAATGACAGATTAGACATCCGTATAATATATCACAAAAAGTTTTTATTTCCATCATTTACACTTTCAAAATAAACAAAAACAAAAAAATGGCGTCTGCAAAAGTTTGGGCACCCTGAAGAGTTTCTAGCATGCACCCCCCCTAGGAAACTGAAACTTAAAAAATAGTTGACACTCACAAAGCAGGAGAAGGCTATAAGAAGATAGCACAGCATTTTCAGATGCCAATATCCTCTGTTCGGAATGTAACTAAGAAGTGGCAGTCATCAGGAACAGTGGAAGTCAAAGCAAGATCTGGAAGACCAAGAAAAACATCAAACAGAACAGCTTGCAGGATTGTGAGAATAGCAAGTCCAAAACCTACGTTTGACTGCACGATCCATCCAAAAAGACCGGGCAGACACTGGAGTTGTGGGACACCATTCCACTATAAGAAGGTACTTGTACAAACATGGTCTTCATGGAAGA
>NC_045754.1:16705356-16705540 GCF_008692095.1 Etheostoma spectabile | reverse complement strand
GAAGAAAACCTCTTCTACGTCCTCACCACAAAAAGCAGCGTTTGAATTTTGCAAATGAACATATAGACAAGTCTGATGCATTGTGGGAACAAGTTCTGTGGGCCGAAGAGGTTAAAGTAGAACTTTTTGGCCGGAACACGCAAAGGTACGTTTGGAGAAGAAAGGGCACAGAATTTAATGAAAA
>NC_045754.1:16704996-16705346 GCF_008692095.1 Etheostoma spectabile | reverse complement strand
CCTCTGTCCAACTGTTAAGCATGGGGGGGGGGATCAATCATGCTTTTGGGTTGTATTGCAGACAGTGGCACAGGGAACATTTCACGAATAGAAGGAAAAATGGATTCAAAGCAGGAGATACCTCAAACAAGAATTGAAAGACTCTTTGCTGACTACAAGAAGTGTTTCCAAGCTGTGATACCTACCAAAGTGGGCAGAACAAGGTATAACTCTGCCGGGTGCCCAAACCTTTGCAGACGCCATTTTTTTGTTTTCTGTTATTTTGAAAGTGCAAATGATGGAAATATAATCTAACTTTTTGTGACATTTTATACGAATGTCTAATCTGTCATTTGATGCCTTTTGGAGAT
>NC_045754.1:16704714-16704986 GCF_008692095.1 Etheostoma spectabile | reverse complement strand
TTTCCATCATTTCTTGGCTTCTTTATGCACATTAATGCACATTTTTACTCAGGGGTGCCCAAACTTTGGAGCCCCACTATACAGTATTTACAGTGAGTTTTTGCTGAAGCCTCAGAATGCTTTAATTACCAGCTCAAATCATCTGACTTACTCTACAGATCAGCACAAATTCTTTCCCTTGTGAAAACATATGGCACTTCCTAAAAGTAGGTTTTAAGTGAAGTTGGTACTAGTCACCCCGCACCACCCTTTGACACACACACACACACACA
>NC_045754.1:16703602-16704704 GCF_008692095.1 Etheostoma spectabile | reverse complement strand
CACACACACACACACACCAGTGGCCACTTACGCTGTTCATACTCACACGGCATACATGTGCACAACGCAGAAATGTGCACACATTAACACATTCTACTGGTGTCCCATGGTATCTCAGTTCACATGATTAGCATAATCTTTGTTTATTCAGCAGTAATGAATTCATAACTGAAGAAAAAAAACATAATTTTTTTTTTCCATCCTCAGAGATTACGAAGATAAGTTTAATTTCAGCACAAAAGCACCATTGACTGTCTTAATCAAATGAAACGAAACGTTCATATCTGCTTTTTTAAAACATGTTTTATTCATTCATTGATTCACAGTTTATTGTTGTATACATTGCTTTTTTACCTTTGTGGGTGCGCTTCGTTTCCCTATTGTTCCTATTGTACCATAAAGGCATAAAAATAACCTGGCCTCACAATTGTTATCTTTAATACCAACAGTCCTTTTAGCCTCCTTTCTCATAAACCGTCCCACTGTTGCTACATTATTTAGACAGAATCAGACTCAAAGTTGCTATATTAGTAAGTCATGACTTATTCAGGGTTGTGGGAGGCTGCAGCTTACTCGCCAGATGCATGATACACACAGGAGAGGAAATTTACATTGCAACTGCGTAATATAGAGTGTCCAATACACCTTCATGTCTTTTGACTGTGGGTGGGAAAAGGAGCACTTGGAGGAAGCTCACATAAACTCAATAGATAATTCCATATAGAAAAGCCCATAGATTTGTAACTGATATTTTGTATTAGATTTGTAACTGATATTTGTCACTGATATTGCACATTGCATTTTGTATAGTTACAATGAACCACAAATAGCAACATGAAGAATAGACCCAGATATTGGTTAATATATAGAACACTTAAAATATTTCCTGCTGCACTTTTATGTCATAAAACATTTTTTTTAAATGTCATCTAAAATCCAACATGGTAACCTTGAAAATTTGATCACTTCTATAGCACCTGTTACTGTAAAAAACAATGTAATTCAAAGTGTTACGTTAGACACAAAAATGAATTGGGACAAGATATGAAGTCAACACAAAGAACAGAAAGAACGACAAGACCTGACATATACTTAGACTGCT
>NC_045754.1:16703288-16703592 GCF_008692095.1 Etheostoma spectabile | reverse complement strand
TATAGACCTTCAACAATTAATGTCTAAGGTCTCTTCCTCTAAGCCATCTACCTGTCTCTAAGACCCAATACCAACGAGGCTACTTAAAGAAGCCTTACCCGTGGTTAACACTCCATTACTAGATATGATCACTATGTCTCTATTAACAGGTTATGTACCCGTGGTTAACACTCAATTACTAGATATGATCAATATGTCTTTATTAACAGGTTATGTACCATTTAAAGTAGCTGTGATAAAACCTCTCCTGAAAAAACCCACCCTCAACCCGGAGGTCAACTATAGACTTATATCTAACCTTCCC
>NC_045754.1:16702625-16703278 GCF_008692095.1 Etheostoma spectabile | reverse complement strand
AGATCCTTGAGAAGGTAGTCGCTAATCAATTATGTGATTTTCTACATAGCAATAGTTTACTTGAGGACTTTCAGTCAGGATTAAGAAAGCATCATAGCCCAGAGACGGCACTGGTGACAAACTGGGAGCTGGGTCCACAGGAGGATCCTGATAGCTGAAGGCTCTGGCTCCCAACCTACTTTCAGAGACTCTAGGAAAGTCGCTCTGAATGGCAACAATGGTGGCAATATGAAAAAAAACATACAAGTATCCACATTGTTATGGTAATTAGCTGATTTAAAAGAAAAAAAACATTTTAAAGTTAGTTATTAGGCAGCTAACTACAAGGCCAACCTTCCAACTTTGTGTGTCACGTGCAGAGGCACTGGATGCCTTTATATAAATGGAGCGCCCTTTTGAAAAGAAAAGGAACTCTTCTTTTTATGACTTTCACTATTGTCCTTCCACAGCGTGAACATTTAGCAGTAACCACTGGCCTCAAGCGCCTGCTGTGTCTAAGTGGCATGCTAGAAATAAGACATGGCACCTTGACTCATACAGACAAGTGTCCTACAGCTCCCACACTGTAAAGTGCTGTATACTTGATACTGGAAGTGCAATAGAGAGAGAGAGAGAGAGAGAGTGTGTGTGTGTGTGTGTGTGTGTGTGTGTGT
>NC_045754.1:16695674-16702615 GCF_008692095.1 Etheostoma spectabile | reverse complement strand
TGTGTGTGTGTGTGTGTGTGTGTGTGTGTGTGTGTGTGTGTGTGTGTACGCAAGCCTGTCCTCCACTGCTTCCAGCTCAGAAACATCAAGAGCTGTGTGTTGGCCAGGAGGCTCTCCTAGGGATAAACAGAGGGAGAAACTAATCCTTACTCTCCTCCACATTCAAGCAGTGTGTTTTTGTGTGTGTGTGTGTTTGTGCATATTTGCTTCATCCCTGGCTGAAGTAGGCAAGGTTGGATGTGCATGATGTTGTATGACCTTAACGCATTAGAAAAATATGTGTTACAGGCATGCAATGTTTAGTCCATGTCAATCACTTGCATATTTAGAAATCCATCTGTGTGTGGTTGTTTGTGTGTGTGTGTGTGTGTGTGAGTGAGTGAGAGAGAGAGATAGACACTGTGCTGAGGGGTTTTGTGTAATCGTGCTGAGCGCCAGAGCGTGTCGAGAGAAAGGACATGTCCTCAGCTCTGATCACATAGTCTACTACAACCACAATAGAGGGAGAGAGATAGAGAGACAGACGGGTGTTAGGGAAGAAAGGGGGGGAGAAAACATGAAATGAATGGGAGAGAGAATGAAAAACATGGAAGCAGAGAGGGAGTGAACTATAGCAAAAGAAGGATTGAAAGGGAAGGTTCCATCAAAGATGGATGGAGGTATAGACTGAGATGGACATATCTAGAGGGGGAAATAAAAAAGGAGAAAAGAGCAAGGGAGTGATGAGGAAGAAAGAGTGACAGAGACAGAGTATGGTTGAAAGAAATACAGGCAGAGATGAAAGCATGAGAAGGGAGGACGGACATGGAAAGCTCGGAGGATTGGTTTGATCCCCCTCTAGTTTTTCCCCCCTATCGCTCTTCCTCCCTCCCTGTTTTCCTCCATCTCCCTCTTCTCAGCAGCCCACAGAAAAAGTCTGTCCCGCTCTCAGCTAGCCAGCCCCTCAGCCTGCTGGCTAATTGCAGAGGTATCACTGTGTCAAATGACTAATAGAGTTTCCCTTCCCGTCACTAATCTGCCAGCCAGAGCACAGCCTCGATTTGTTTACTCTACACTGAAGCAAGGGAATACTAAGACACACCCGCCCTTTTATTTCCTCTCCCAACACAATTTCACGCCGCCAGAGCGTTAGGTGTGTCTGTTTGTATGCACATGGCACATTTCATGATTTGTTAAATTTTTCATGAAACAGCACACTGAGTTTGCCTCGTGCTGGTCTTTTAATTCATGAAAGACACACATGCTCATACACATAAATTTGTCTTACTACAGAAAGAGGACCTTTTACTTAACTTTTAAAATACATTCTTAGCTCTAAACCCTTATATAGTGTGATTATAATCTTAAACTTTATTCCTAACTGACACAATGTCCTGGTCAAAAATGCTATGATTCCAGAAGTCGAAAACCCTGGTTCTCACAAGGACAGGAATACAAGAATACACACACACACACACACACACACACACACACACACACGAAATACGTACACCATGCCACACATGCATGCATAAACAGACACCCACATGCCGATTCTTTGCCAGGCATTATTAGCCTTAAAGGTCAAGTCATCAGTCAGAACACACCATTACCAGAAGATAAATTCAGCATCACTCCATTTACTTAAGGTAGGAGGAGAAGAAAGGGAGAGCAGACAGCCAGATTGAGGGAATAGGAAAATGGAATGCATAAAGAAGTGTGGGGAAGCTGAATACAAAGTAAGATAATATGAAATCAAAAGAACTGGCTAAAACAGTAATTTGGCAGCACATGTTTGGGGGGATTTATCTGTCTTTATGTTCCCAACCATCTCTCTCTATCATTCGTGCTTTCTTTCTCGTTCCCCTCCTTTTCAGCTTGTACCCGAGGTTATCCCTCGGTGGTCACAACACAGGCTATGGAATTTGTGTTTTCCTTCTCTTTTTTCCCCCCACTATTCTCTAAACCTGCCTTTTGCTCTGAGGTTTGTCCTATTTGGGTGTCAAGTGTCAAGGTGAGCGCACACTGACTCTAGTGTTGTTAGCCTAAAGCCCTGGCTAATAATGGGACGTTCAGAGGGGCAGCCACATCACAGACACTATTCAAAGATTAGAGAAAAGACTGGGATTTGCTTCTGATGAGAGTAACTCTGGTTCATTACCCTCCTATACCCTCTGTTCTACGCGGCTGTACTGTCGCTAACTCCACCGCCTCCTATTTCCTCCCTCTTCCCCTCTGCTTTGACTCTTTTTTTGTTTCTCTCTTTTCCCAGGCTCACTTACTATTTTCTCTTCCCCAGTTTTTGGATATTTGTCAAATTTGGGGCATCAGTAGAAAAGCTCATGCAGACTTTAGCCTCGTGGGCATTGCATGGCAGAGTCTGAACGTTAAATGTTTCACTGTCTGGCTGGCTAAGGATTTTTGTTAACCTGATTTAAGATTTAGAAAATAAAAAAAGATGCAAATGTGGTTACGTCACCCAAAAGGTTCCTCGTGCCTCTGGTGGGCCGACTAATGGAGTTTACCAGACTTGGTGAGAAGAATTTGAATATGAGATTTGCTTCATGCACTAAATCGGTGCACTAAAGGAGAGAGAAGGAGGGAGAGGGAGAGGGAGAGGGATATAAGAGGGCTTGGAAGGTCAAGTAAATACCACCACTCAAGACATGGCTAAAGAGCAACTTTGTTGGTGACATAACAATGAGACACTTCAGCACACATTCACATTTACACAACGTCCATTCCTTTGTTAATTTGATGTATGAAGCAGCTTATAAAATGTGTAAATGTGGGTTTTTTGTGTAAGTTTTGAGTGTGTGTGCATTTCCCCATCCTGACATTCTTTTAATGGCAAAATCTCTTTATAAGAGGTTGTTCATTGGCCTGTGTTAAAGCCCCAGTCAAACTCATTGCCACATATTGATTTCAAGGCTCTGTGATTCATCACATAATCTGTGTTTGCATGTGTGTACATGTGTGTTTATGTGTACACATACCTTGGTTTTAATGACCCTCCCCCCCACCGTCTGTCTCAGTGTTTTTACAACCAGAGATACGAGGCCCCCAGACTCACATTAACACCATGATATATCACAGATCCGCTGCTTCAATACGACAGGGAGGGAAGGTGACAGCTACTGTGCCCCTGCAGGCTGCTTACCTCCCCTGAGCAAATCCCCATTCAATTTCCATCTCACTCTAAAGAGAGATAGCTTGTGTTTCACTTTTTTATTTTATGCATTTTTTAGCCCTTATTGCACACTAGGCAGATGTCTCATTGTTTGTAAAAAGTTCCAACCATCCTCCAGCTACTCGCAAATAGGCTTATGAGCAAAGTTTTCGTTTCTCATTGCATGGGAATGGCAGGCTAGTTAACGAACCCTACAAACCAGGGGACGTGCACAGGTACAGGCTATTGTTGCCCGAGCAACTGCCTGTTTGCCCTGATTGGATTAGCTGCCCCTCTGGCAAAAGAGCAAATTAAATGAAATGAAATAAACTTTTCTTTCTTTCTTTTTTTTGTGATCACTTTTTTTTTAAAGAGCTAAATAAAAATGCAAAACATTGGTCCAGATGACAACATACAGAAAAGTAAACCACGTACACTGAAGAAGGCACAGTGCACCCCCTCCACAGTCCCTCCCCTCAATCTACTGCTTTATTCCAAAACAAAGAGAAGAAATACAGGAAGGAGGGAGACACAGCAAAAACACAACAGCAAGAATGATGCCCGCAGCTCACAGACACATAGAAACAGACACAGACAAACACACAAACAAACAAAAAAGAGACATTTACAGGGAGACCGGCACAAGACAAAAGGTACCAAACACACACACAGACAGAGGTGAGAAGGCCTCAGCACAAATCTTCAAGGATCCAGCAATAATGAGCCAAGTGCCCAAAGTCTTTCCTGGGGCTCCACCTATGCAAGCCGTAGAGAGCGCCATACACACGACATCCAGAAAGGAAAGGGTCCAAGTACGAATAGACAAGTCATGGGGTTGTTTCCAACAGGTTGCAATCATTCTCTGTGTCGCTAAGTCAGCAGGATCATTTATATGAAGTAGTGCAGACTTGGACCAGTTAATTTTAAAGCCTGATTAGCTTCCATGCTCCTCGCATAATGACAGAAGGCGAGGAAGAGACTGAGAGGGGTTTTCCAAAAAGCAAATAGTGAGAGGCAATGCTGTGTATTACAAATGTATATTATAATTGATATTGATTGGTGAATAGCTTGTGCCAGAGGCTCTAGATAGAGGACAAATAGTGTAGGACTGCAGGACTCAAGGGGCAGCATGGCGTGAAGATCTAGAAACTGGAAACAAAGAGGAGGTAGTGTGTCCGGTTAAGACTTGGGCTGAGGCGTTAGAACACAAAACTTTTAATCATACCAAAAAAAGTGTTACTGAAGCCCATCTCCTCTCAGACTGACCATAGAAATGACCACTCAAGTACAGTGTGCCAAAGGTTTTGATTGCGTCAAGAGAGATAAGTGATATTGGGGTCTTACTGTCTTCTGCTGCATCAACAATGTGAAGAAGGTGTCTAACATTATCTGCTGCTAGTCTTGTTTTTATGAATTCTGTTTGGTCAGAGTTCACTAATTTTGACTTACGGGACTCCAAACAATGGGCTAAGAGCTTTGCAAAGATTTTTAATTCACAGTTAAGCAGGTTCCGAGATCGATAGCTAGAGCACTCTGTATGACCCTTATCCTTTTCAAGAGTAAGAAGAGCAGGACTGCAAATTTGCTCTTCTCAATAAAGGAGTTAATAATGTCCAGAACGATTGTGCCCATTTTTCCCGAAAATGTTGCGTACAATTCTGGGGGGATCCCATCAAACTCCGGGGATTTTTTCCCTTTTGCATATTCTGTCCTGCCACACTTAATTCTTTTAAAGTGATCAATTTGACTAAGTTAGCTGATTCCTCTGCTGATAATTTAGGCAAGTCAAGCTGATTCAACCAGCTGTCACAGTGGGTGTTGTCTAAAGTAACCTCTGATTCATACAAATTGGAATAAAATATCCGAAAGGAATTATTTATTTCAACAGGGTCAGTTCTAATATTACAATATGAAGATTTAATAGCGGGAAAATCTGCAAAATGGCCACAGGACCTTATTCTTATGGCACGTAGATGACAAGGTCTAGCAACTTGAAAGTAATAGCGCTGTGTCGTTGAATTAGAAATTTAGATTTATGTTTCAGAATTTTGTTTATTTCTTTCTTAACTGGTGATTGTTCTAAAGCTATTTGGTCAGTAAAAGTAGTTTTCAACAATGAGTCTAACCTGGTGAACTCAGCTTCAAAGTTTTGTAGTTGAAGTGATCTAGCTTTGCGCACAGTAGAGCAAAATAGTATGGTATTGCTCCTAATAAAACCTTTTATTACATCTCACAATATCCTGGGGCCTTCCACAGAGCCATTCTGCTATAAACTGAGTGATGTAGGATTCATTTTTTAGTAAAGAAATATTAAAGTGCCATCTAGCAGCACGTTGAGATTAGCCAAGGGTCAGCCAAGGGTCGTGGAGCGTAGGACCCCATTATGGTCAGACAATGCCATGGGAAGTGACGCTGCTTTATCAATTGAATGAAATAATGGAGGTGATGCAAAAAGAAAATCTATTCTGGAAAAAGATGTCTGTCTACCAGGATTAATTGCACGCAAATATCTACAAGCCCCAAGTTGCTGCCCCATAATTTCAAAGCATTTGTGGCTTGCGCCTGAACCCCAGTGACCTTTGCGTTCAACAGATCAGTATCTGGGTCCCACACAGCATTGACGTTCGTACCAACAACAAAAGAACAGAAAGAACAGTCCGTCAACTCCAGCATTTGATTGGTGAGCGTACCATAGAAACTGCCATCAAAAAGGTTAGGCGGATAAGCTGACACAAATGCAATTTTCCTAAGACTATACTCTATTGTAAAAATCACAATTCTTCCTGTATTGTCTGACCCAGATTACTAAACTTTAGTGGAAGATTCCATTTGACAAAAATAGCCATTCCTTTGGTTTTAGAACGCTAATATGTAAAGTAGTCTAGTAGTAGTAGTGTGATTAAGATTGGACACGGTACAGCAAAACGGAACAGCAACCGCAACTGGTTCCTCACTAGATTGACATTAAAATGAAAAATTGGAAACAAAAAACACAAAATAGCTAGCACATTGGAAAGCAGACTAAGGTGGCCTTATTAACCTAAGGAACGTAGGCTATATTAAACAAGACAGATATGTCATTCAAAACCACAGTCTCTGTAATCATATCAGATAATGCAATAAAACTAGAACACATCAAGAGAGTAAGACAAACCAAGAGTCTATGTTCATCAGGCAGTTGTTTTAATCCTGATCTTCTTTCACAATGTTCTCCGCGATAGAGTCCGAGGCGCCGGTAGTCTCCGTGGCAAAAAGAGGACGGGACGCAGCCCGTCCCATGTAATCTTCAGCATCCTTAGCAGAGGTGAAAGATCTGTAATGGGAGCCTTCCTTGATCTCCAGTGTTGCCGGGTAGAGCAGGAAAAAATCCAGACCTTTGATTCGTGCTGAATCCAGGTTTGAAATAAGGATTGGTGCCGCTTGATTGTGAAGTTGCTGTAGTCTGGGGAAAAGTAAATCTTTCCTCCTCCGACCATGGGCGGAGATTTCCACGCAGCCTGTAGGATCGCCTGCCTAGTTGTATAGCGAAGGGCGTTGAAAATCAAGGTGCGTTTAGTAGTGGTGTTCTTCTTTGGGCTATCACTGCCAATTTCACGAGCCACTTAGGCGGGGAGCGTGTGAGATATAAAACAACAACTAAATTCTTCTTAAGGCATTTATGGTTGCTCCACATTTAATACTATACTTGGCTGAGAATTGCTTATTGCGATTATTGCGCAGTCTTCTCTGCTTCTCTTCATAGTTGTCAGATTCATCTACCAACCCTTAAGAACTGGCTCAGGTTTGCCTTGCA
>NC_045754.1:16692259-16695664 GCF_008692095.1 Etheostoma spectabile | reverse complement strand
ATTATGCTGTTATAGTTTTAGACTGCTGGGGGGCATTTTCTTTAAGTTGGAGTAGGGTAGTAATTCATTAAAACAAATGTTTCATTAATAATAAATACACAGTAATTGTGTCAGTGCTGTATATGGCATTGTTTTATGTATATCAAGAGCTCCAGTTCACAGAGCACTTGTGAAGCTGGGGATCGAGTAAAATACTTTTACTATCTGTAGTCATGGTGTAATTGTTCTTTATAATATATAAATGCTACTGTATATACACATAAATATAATTTATGGTACCAAATCATAACATTAGTTATATTAACCAAAATCATTGAGTGCAGCCAAATTCTAAAGGTCAACTGGTAGAACTAGTGTCAGTATATATTGTTTTATTGGGGGGAGGGGCTTTTTAATTAAATGTCATAAAAATGATCTCAAATGTTTTCCACAACTGTTGACTCTTTTTTTTCTCTCTTCTTGTCAATTCTTCCCTCTGTTGAACATTGGTCCTTGTTGTTAATCCTGGGCATGTGGCCAATATTTATCCCTCCATATGGAAACATGCTTGTCTTTTCCCAACAACCTGTTCATCCTTGTGCCTCCCTCTCCTCTCCTCTCCTCTCCTCTCCTCTCTTCTCCTCTCCTATACTTCCTCTCTCTTCTCTACTATATTGACTTCTCCTTCCTTCTCTCCTCTTCTTCCTCTGTCCCCTCCTCTGCCCCTTAGACCTTACCCAGCGTGTCCATGACCAGGTCCTAAGTTATGTCCTCTGTCCCTACTTTTCAACCTTAGCTCCCTCCTCCCCTGGTGTCGACTCCGCCCCTTTACAGCGCACAGGAAGTCACGGCTCGGGGACAGGAAACTACGGCCGTGGTGGCACCAACAACTACGCCACAGTTGGACCAGGCTACACCTCAAGTGGAGGTATGGAGATGTGTATGGCTCAGACCCCTATGTGGCAGACCCCTACCGCACCCTGCAGTACTGCCCCTCAGTGGTGGAATCGCCCTACAGCAAATCGGACCTGCCCTGCCGCCCGAAGGGAGCTGCAGCGCTCACTTCATCGACTTATTCAGAAAGACCCCAGGTAGGATGAAGTGAGTGGTGGGTGTGTGTGTTTGTGTGTGGTGTGTGTGTGGTGTGTGTGTGTTGTGTGTGTGTGTGTGTGTGTGTGTGTGTGTGTGTGTGTGTGTGTGTGTGTTTTGTGGGGTCCATTTAACCACAATGTGCGCAAGATCATGGACATAGGATGCTTTAATGAGCTTTAGAAGGACCAGTGTGACAAACAATCCATGTTCAAATATAAAATGTTATTTATATTTTATTTTATAGGCCCACTTTCTGTGTTGGCAGATGACGCCACTTTGTGTTCCAACAAAGCTGAGCCAGGTTCAACTTTTTTTGTGCCGACTGCTATATTTTTCCACGTAGTTATAATGTTGAACAATTGAAATTGTTCCCACCCGGACTGGTGTTGCTACATACTGGTTGTATTAAGAAAAAACAACTACTAAAGTACAACGTTAATCCAGTCGCACACTGGTTGCTTTAGAAGCTCCATTTCATCTTCCTGAGTGTCATGCTGTGTGTGAAGAGTCCTACTGGGCTGTGATCACTTCTATCCTCTTGTCTACGCAATTAAGCAAAGCTCACTCTCCCTAGTTAATTTATATATAGGACTATTGATGTATAATTCCTTTACTTACAGAACGAGAGGGACTGAGACGTGCATAGATCAAGTCTCAGCAGCAGCTGTCAATCACAGGAGAGGGAGACAGAGAGAGGGAGAAAAAAAGAGAATTGTTGAGAGAGACAGTGATAGAGATGAAAGACGGAATAAGTGTGTGAGAGAATTGAGATAATTATTTAAAACAATGTCAAAGAAAAAGACCAAATGAACAAACAATCCTTAGGATTTTTTTCCATCTTGTGAAGTTGTACAAAGGATGTACGGCTGTGATGGTTTATTGTTCGTGTAATCTGATTGACTGGGTCAAGACGATCTTTTTGTTTCACACACCAACAAACTAAACAAAAAATATTTTATAGGTTTGATTTGATTCCCAAAATGTAAATTTACTTATTGACTGTGTAGAGTAAACAGTAACTCGTGGAAGACCATTTTGCCTTTTCTCTTGGCAAAAACCAAAACTTATTTTCTTCAAATTCAGACCAAGTTTGTGAAATCTTCGTTGTCTGCATTCTGTTGCAGTTTGTTGGCTGCACAGCGACGTTTGTGTGCACAGACAATTCTTCCTGAATTCAGTAAGAAGCAAAGTAGTCATATGTTGATTTGTTGAGTGTGGTATGGTATATCTAGACTAGGGTGGCATGATATTGACAAAATTTGATATTGCAACATTGATAATGAATATTGTGATATCGGTATTAATTTCAATATTTTTTGTAAAATTACTAAACTATATTGGAAAACACATAAAAATAGATTTATAACAAATAAAACAAGTTTTCTTTTCAACACAAGGATTATTCACACTGAGAGTCATATTGGACTAATAAAACGGAACAGGACATATTAGAAACAATAAAAATAAATATAAAAAATATTGCATACTTATCACAACACTTTAGATTTAGATTTAGATTTAGATTCAACTTTATTGTCATTACACATGTACAGGTACAAGGCAACAAAATGCAGTTTAGGTCTAACTAGAAGTGCAATAGCAGTAAGTGCAGGATATACAATGGTTTCATAAGTGCAGGACATGGATAAGTAGTGTATAAATATTGAAATGAATACTATTATAAACAAAATTTTACAGATGGATTTGTCCTATGAATATAAAATATAGATAACAAGTATTGTGAGCAAGATTTACAGCTGGATATGTACTGAATACAATATATAGGTGGCTATTATTATAAGTAGAAATTTTACAGATATGTACAATGAACATAATATACTAATGATTTACAGAGTTTACAGGGGAATATGTACTATGAATATATATACAGGCGGCTATTATTATAGACAGAATTTTTACAGATAGATATAATAAGTTAGACTAAAATGAGCAATATAACAATGATTTAAAGGCAGTTCAAAAAAAGTTTGGGCAGAAGCTAACCGAATTAAAGTGCAGTGGAAAGTAATTGCGTATTACAGTTAAAGTACGGTATTGCAGATGTATATTTACATGTTGCGTAACATTATAATGTAACATTATAATGTTAACGTTATGTTGCAATAATGATGTTGAGTTGATAAATCATAAGCACCTAATCTACCCAGCCAGTCTTGTGGCAAAGGCACATGTGTCATACAAAAACAACATAACCAGTAGGTTTATCACAGACAAACTGTGGGGAGAAGAAGCGAGAAGAGAGCACAGGTCACCAAGATAAGAAACAGTGTCATGGATTGCAAAAGCACGCACACACACACACACACACACACA
>NC_045754.1:16690965-16692249 GCF_008692095.1 Etheostoma spectabile | reverse complement strand
CACACACACACACACACACACACACATTGTGTGAACACACTGATGTTTGGCTATGGATATGAAAACAGATGAAAGAAAAGATTGTGGCAATTATAAAATAATAAAAAGAAGAAAAAAATACAATGGCATTAGAGGATCTAAAATGTAAATGCTCATTAAAGGATCATTCTGTGAATGTATTAATATAGTTAATGCTGGGGAGATCAATTTTAGTTTGCTGCCTTTCATTACTGTGCAATATAGACAACGGCATTTTAATCATTGCTGCTTTTACTGTCTAATCTGCTTGAACAAAGACATTAAAAATATTCAGACGTTACCTAAACTATTTTAGTCTAAATGGGAGAATTATTTCACTGCATATAACTTCTGTGGAGTTTTATCGGTAAGACTGTAAAATAACATCACTAATAAATGGGAAATTGATAGTTGATTAATCTTTAGTTAATAGGTATTTGACGGTTAAAAGACAATGATATGATGATTTATAATATTTACTCATTGATAGTAATGTTATAATTAATGTTATTTTATCACTAGTTTAGTGTCATATACAGTAATACGTTTATAACTTCAGATAGATGATTAATACTTTGGCATTGGTTAACAATTGTTTTGTAAACCATCTATACACACTATTTTAAATGGCTATTGTAAAGTTGCAACTAATCTTTATAATAAGTCAATGATTAATAAATGGTTTAAAAAGCATAAAGTAACTTTAATTTGGCCCCTTTAAATAATTTTTGGCGATCTATAAAAGAGTTGATTATTTGATAATTTGAGCACTTATAATCTAAATATTGTTTATAGATGCTTTACAAAGTCTTTATAAACCACTAACAAGATATTATGTTCATCAGTTGCAACTTTACAATAGACATCCAAATAATATTTACAGACTGTTTACAAACAATTTCTTAATCAGTAAAAAGTTACACAATATATACAGTATATATATATACACTACCGGTAAAAAGTTTGGGGTCACTTAGAAATTTCCATTGCATTCCATTGTAGACAGAATACCAGCTGAGATCAGTTGCATTGTTTTTTTAACCAGGCCAGCAGTTTTCAGATTACATTATGTGCTTACATAATTGCAAAAGGGTTCCCCAGTGTTTTTCTAGTTAGTTTTTTAAAATGATATCAGATTAGTAAACATAATGTGCCTTTGGATGATTGAATGAATGGTTGCTGATAATGGGTAATGTAGATATTGTATTAAAGATCCGCCCCCCCACTCAGTTCAGCTGGTATTCTGTCTATAATGGAGTGGAATAG
>NC_045754.1:16689740-16690955 GCF_008692095.1 Etheostoma spectabile | reverse complement strand
GTGACCCCAAACTTTTGACCGGTAGTGTATATATAATGTTTTGATATGTACAATACTAAACTGTTAAAATAACACAAACTAAAGCATAACATTCACATCGTTAACATTATTAATGATCATGTTGTTGTTATTTAACAGTAAAATCACTATTGACTTAACTTTAATTAACTATCAATTTACCATTTATTAGCGATGGTTGTTCGGAAGAGTTACCGATGCAGTATATCTGTAGGGCTTAGATATTTTTACAGCTACCATTCACATCACACCCACGTGAGACAAAGAGAGATTATTTGCCTAAACCTTTTCAATAAATTGTAAAATGTATGAGTAATTAACGTATCAAAGTTTTGAAAACACATCAACGCAACCTTTTGTCATTTATTATCATCTACAATTGGAAAATACTAGGTGGAGTAGCTGTAACGCCATTTACAATAGAAGAACTTTCAGGGGCATGGCTAACAGATGGGGATGGGTGCTGTCAATCTGACAAGTGTGATTTCCATTTTTATCAAAGTACGGTCACTTGGCTGCCTGTTCTGCCAAAATTCTGATACCCTGGAACCAGCACTGGGCTAGGTAGGCTATTGTATTCGGATATACATTTTGTTTAAAATGAAAACAACTGAAACTAATAATTAGCATGATGTTTCATTTAGAATAATTACATGTGTAATTATACACGTGTTGTTTTATTCTATCCAAGATTGTTTATGCTGTATTCTGATTTACTTTAACAAAATGCAAGAAAAGTTTAATACAAAGGTACACTGTGAAAGTAGCTTTGCAGCTCAGTGTACATATTGTTAATACTATGGCTTTAGTCCTAAACAGGTTGTATGTTTCATTATGTCCCTGTTGCCTCCCTTTACTCTGTCTATTCATAGTTAGTAAGGTGTTAATTCAACAATAATTAATGGTGTGGAATTCATGATTTTCATTATACTACAGAATGTCTTTATATTTTTATTACTGTAGGTTTATATATAATCCGTTACTCTACTCACGATATTGAATCTTTTGCCATAAGGTTAAATGGCCTCCTACTTGTTATTGTATGCGTAAATGTGCAGTTTGTGATAAGAATGCACTTGTTCCCAATTCATCTGCAGATGCTATGCCTAGCTTGTGTCCAATACTGTAATGTGTGTGTGGGGGTTGGTGTATGTATGTGTGTGTGTGTGTGTGTGTGTGTGTGTTTGTGTGTGTGTG
>NC_045754.1:16687101-16689730 GCF_008692095.1 Etheostoma spectabile | reverse complement strand
GTGTGTGTGTGTGTGTGTGTGTGTTGTGTGTGTGTGCACATGGCAGTCAGTAACACAGTTAGGGGCCATCACACTTGCAGAAGAGTAAGTGCAATAGAACAAAGGTGAGGACAGCAGCACAAAGAGAAAACTCAATAACTGCTAATGGATGGGAGTGAAGAGAGGAAGGAAGAGAGGGAGATAAGATAGATGAGGGCAGGGAGGAGGGAGGAGGGAATGGTGAAGATGAAGCAAAAGGGGGGGAAGTAAATGAGCACAGCGGAAGAAGAGGGAGGGAGGGAATAAAGAGGCACATGAAGAGAAGAAAGGAAGAGAGGAGGGGGATTTGGTAGGAAAAAAATGGGGGGCGGTAGTTGGATAAAGATCAAGATGGGGAGAAGTGGGGAAAAAACGAGCAGAAGAGAAAGTCAGAGCATAGTATAGATAAGCGTTACCAGTTGTTTTTGTTTGTGTGTATTACTTTAAGCTCTCTCCGTGAGAAAAGAGATGCTCACCCCCACTTCTTAAATTGAATCTCAAAAACAATGTAGAGATGCAAGATGAAAAAGCATGTTGAGCACAGACCTACGGAACCAATCAAAGTAGGGAGGGTGAGAAGGCAAAAAACCAATAATGAAGGAAAAGAACATAGAAGAAATCTAGTGGATTGGGAGAAGCTTAAGCCAGGGAAAAAAGCACAGACAGGCATTTGTTTAGGGAATAAGGGAGACATACTGTACCTTGAGGGATCGAAGAAAGAAAGGAGCAAAGGAACGATGGGTTGGCAAGGCATGGGAGGGGTTTGTGAGTAAAAACAGGAGGGAGCAAGAGATGAACATTAGCTAAGGGAGGATGGGAGCAAAGAGGTGGGGGCCATTGGTTATTGGTACAAAACTTACAGTAGAATATTAGGATGCTAGGAACAAAGCAACAAAAATTATGAAAGGGGACTTACAGTAAGTAAATAGAATTCCCTCTTGTGGAAATGAGGATCAAACGCAAAGAAAAAAAAATACAGTTGTAACATTGTGTTAAAAAACAAGGATGCATTAGCATTTTAACTGTGGGGTTGTGCTTGACTTATCTCATCAACCTCTCCATCAGCCTGAAATATAGACACAGCACTTCAGGAGAAGATAAAACAAACTCTCTTCTTTTACATCATCCACAAATCCAAAATATACAGTATTCCCCCAGCAATAGTGGTTGTAGTGTTAGTGATGTTTGATGTTACGATTCTTTTGCTATGATTGAATGAAGCTTGTTTCCTGTTAACATCTTGTTTGAGATACTCTTACCAAATACACACTCGAAAAACCCAGTACAAAAACCATAGTCAGGAATCCAAGGTAAAGGTAAAAGAAATACCCCCTGTACTCTATTATTATGTGTAAGATGCAGTAAAGCTGCTGACATTAAATTGCTTTTTACAGTACCTTGATATGATGTGAATGGGTGCGACGTGTCATTGTCACCACTTTCTATTTACTGACAGTGTTTGTTGGCTCACAGCCCAAACACAGCACTCTATTTATGGACAATCTGCAATGGTCCGCGATGACTGTGTGTGTGTGTGTGTGTGTGTGTGTGTGTGTGTGTGTGTGTGTGTGTGTGGGAGTTGTGTGTGGGGTGTGTGTGTGTGTGTGGGGTGTGTGTGTGTGTGTGTGTGTGTGTGTGTGTGTGTGTGTGTGTGTGTGTGTGTGTGTGTGTGTGTCTGAGAGAGAAAGAATGGGATCTGTGGTGTGTGGTGTGTGTGGTGTGTTTGTCTTTGTGTGTCCAAGGCTGTGTCAAAGGCAGCGTGGTCGAAAGTGGTGTGTATGCGTGTGCATACTTGTCTATTTGCACACACATATATGTGTGTGTGCCTGCCATTTATATTGTGATAGCAAAGGGCTGATGCATTACTTCCTGTTTGTGAATGACGGTGTGTGTGTGTGTGTGTGTGTGTGTGTGTGTGTGTGTGTGTGTGTGTGGTGTGTGTGTGGTGTGTGTGTGTGTGTGTGTGTGTGTGTGTGTGGGTGTGTGTGTTTGGTTTGTGGGGTGTTGTGTGTGGGTGTTGTGGTGTGTGTGTGTCTGCGTGCGTGTAACAGAAAGAAAAATATTTTGCAGTGATTACTCTTGTTGTCAGCTGGGCACTCATGTTTATGTTTATTTGTGTCCACGTGTGTGAGAGTGAAACATAGCGGCTTGTATTTCCTTCTTGCAGCCATTGTCTGTTTGTACATGTGCACTGCTCTGTGTGTTGGTTACATGTGGTTTATGTATGACTGTCCAGATGGGATAACTACTTTAGATGGAAATTGAGGCATTGGGAGCACACAGTATGTGCAGTATGTGGTAGGTCTTTACCATAGGATTATATTCAGGAGATCCCATACTTGCTTAAGTGAGATTAAGACCCACTAACAGTGCCCAGTTTACTATACGATACAGTACACCTGGGGATTTATATCGTGTAAACTTGAAACAGATTGTTTTTCTTATTCACTTCTCTGCTCTGCTGTGTACGCCGCCGTAGCAGTTTGACTACTCCAACATTCCAACTCCATGGCTTGCTGCTAAATCACAGGAGCACTTTCAGTGACAGACTCATTCTATCAAAATGTACCACAGAGCGCCACAGGAAGTCATTCCTGCCTGTGGCCATCAA
>NC_045754.1:16670621-16687091 GCF_008692095.1 Etheostoma spectabile | reverse complement strand
TTTATAACTCCTCCCTCTAAGTGTCTGACACACAGACACTTAGAGAGGTTGAGACTGGACAATATTATCTGTTTTGTGCAATAACAATGGCCTTAAATGTGTGCAATACTCAACTGCTACTCCTTAATTATGTTAATTATGTAAAAACGGTATCATAACATTCCTTTAACTATGTAAATACCGTACATATCCACACTCCTTATTTTTCTTTATTCATATTGCTACTCTTTTTTTACTATACTATATTTTACTATTTTTGTGACTGCATCACAGAGTTTCCCTTCGGGGATCAATAAAGTATTTCTGATTCTGATTCTGATACTGAGTCGTTCCCAATTGAGTTGTGTTCTTGATGAACAGTACTTAACTGTCTGTTTGCTTGGTAAACACCCACTATCATTATGTTGCATATACTGTATGTTATACTTCTTCTCTAGAAACTTGTTTGCTAGATTACCACATTTTTGTCCCCACTTACACGTGTTACACAACGGAACCTGCAGCCCATTGACAGCTGCTGTGCATTGTTTTTGTTAGTGACCCAACATATACAGTGTTTCAAATTGAGACGTATTATTATTTATAATTGAGAATTAAAGTTTGAATAACATTTATATCTTATATGGTGACAAAGGGGTATGACTTCAGTAAGTAGTGCATTTTCCCATAAATTGGTATCATATTGCTACATAGTCACAGTGAGTGAGCTACCCAGTTTGATGTGTCACCAAAACGTTGGAAGGAGTGGCCCAATAAAGACTGGCCAGAAGAAGGAAGAAAATAAATCAGTAATCTGTAATACATTTAGATAGTAATGGCTTTGGCTAATTAATGGATGACCCATTATGTGCACTAAATACACACACACAGTTTGGGCTTGTCTTGTTTTGGCGTGTATTGGCAAATTCTAATTGATGGAATTTGTGGGAAATGAGTAAAAGAAGCCGTGTAAAGAACAAATGGAACACTAAGTAATACTTCAGCACCATGGACAGAGACACGGCGCTATATAGGGTTTGAAGGTTTCAGCACCATGGAGAGAGACAGAGTGTGAGACTAGTATTATTACAACTTGTTCTAAATCTGACTGCTGTATACACATACTATAGGGCACCCTAGCAACTGTGCATTAGTCCCCGCCTGCAACCAAGCTGAATCATGTTAGCGATATAACATTTTAATTAATTAAATTAATAACAAATAATGAGGTAAATATACTACGAAATAAAAAAAAGTCTCTCAAAATATAAATCCTGTCCTGCATTCTATTGTAATACAGGACTATAACAAAACATTTCGGTGATTAAGGGTGTCTGTATTGCTTAACAACAGCTTACTTGTCCTTTAGCAGTTGAATTTCAAATGTTTTAACCAGACTCTTGCACATCACTGTTGCAATGCATGATCACTGCATTTCTTTAGAAAAGGAATATTTTTCATGAGCATGTTAGTTTTTTTGGCTTACATGACAACTTAGCAGCTTCCTCACAATGGTTACTATAAGAAAACAACCATGTCTTGCCTTGTAAATAGTCAATATTCATATGTATCTAGTTATGGTTTATGGATATTTAGCTAATAGAGCAGATAGAGAAGTTAAAAAATGATACACTTAGGAAGATAACTGAAAGGTTTTGTCCATTTTATGTCTGCTCTTTGCCTGCGGGGGAATAACTGTGGATCTTAGGAACCGATTTTTAACCTCACCAAGAACAGTCAGTCCTTTGTGTCCTATTTAATCATCTGGGTTCTATATCAGACTGAGAAAACCAGAATGAGAGGGAAAAAAATGAAGTGGCAATGAGAGGAAGATAAAGAAAGATGAAAGAATGGGTTAGTAACCGGATGACTCAGGAAGAGAGAGCAAGAGAGGGAGGACAGTAAGGGTGTAGGAGACACAGTCACAGAGTGAGCAGGGGATTTAAAGAAAGTGAGAGGAAGGGAGAGACAGATAGAGGAGAAAGGACACACTCTATTGGCTCTCAGCACGGCCCAGGGGTAATTTCCTCTCCACATGAGAAATGCATGCTGGGATATGGAATCACCTCCAAGGGAGGGTAATGATGCATTGCCAGAACCTTGGCCCTGAGGCACAGCTGTGTATGTGTGTGTCTGTGTGTGTGCGTGCATGCGTGCATCTGTGCCCTGGCCATCATCCCTGCCTGTTCTGGGTAAATTGCCCATTGTAGTTATTTTCCTTTTCTGGGGTGGCCTATCTGTTAATGTGTGTGTGTGTGTGTGTGTGTGTGTGTGTGTGTGTGTGTGTGTGTGTGTGGTTGTGGTGTGGTGTTGTTTGTGTGTGTGTGTGTGTGTGTGTGTGTGTGTGTGTGTGTGTGTGTAACCGACCTTGGGCTGATAACAGCCCTGTGTGCCCGCCTTCTTCTCTGCTTCAGTGGGCTTCACCCTAAACCTAAATCTGAGGCCTGGGAGTTGGAAGGATATACCAAAGAGAGACAGACAGATCAATGTGAATCAGGTGGTAGAGACGGACAACAGAGACACACCTATTCTCACATTAACATTTAAGCACATAGGTGAATGGAAATAGTTGGCATATACTGTGGATCAGATTCACATATACAAAAAAGCGAAGTCTAAGGCCCACCACTCATGCTATTTTGCAGTGAAATATCAGAATTGAAAGCATGGACTTAATTGTTCATAATATTGCTCACTGAAGGTTAAGTCTTTCAAAATGAAAAGTCAAATGGAGATTGCAAGTTAATTTTCAAATCATTAGAAATTGCGTCATGAGTTTACTTGTGACCTACCATAATGGAAAATTAGGCTGCATTGTTTTAATTGTATTTACATTTGAATATTTTCCAGTTTAGTACATGTTAAGTTTTGAATATTAAATGTCAAATGGAGTTTTCATTTAAACTTTCAGATTGTTATACAATCGAATTTTCATTTTAATATAGTCATAGAATGCCCATATATAAGTATGTGAAAATAAAAAAAATGGGTTATTGCATTATAATTGGTACTGAAAAAATATTAATAACAAAATTATGATGCTATTGTGGAATTACATTTTCATTTTCAATTGCACATGATCATTTTAATTAAGTCCACTATAGTCTTCAATAGTTTTCAGTGTTTTAGTGGTTGAAGGATGTTTTCCCGGGTGTGTGTGTGTACGTGAGCTAATGTGTGCAGTCAGTAATGAATCTGTCATGTTCTTTTGATCCAATCCTTTCATTATTGTTTTTTATGGTAATTACTGTCACTAAAGTTCCTTAGATTAAAGGTCCCATGGCATGACAATTTGACTTATGAGGTTTTTTAACATTAATATGCATTCCCCCATCCTGCCTATGGTCCCCCAGTGGCTAGAAATGGTGATAGGTGTAAACCGAGCCCTGGGTATCCTGCTCTGCCTTTGAGAAAATGAAAGCTCAGATGGGCCGATCTGGACTCTTGCCCCTTATGACCTCATAAGAGGCAAGGTTACCTGCCCTTTCTCTGCTTTGCCCTCCCAGAGAATTTGGCCCACCCATGAGAGAGAGACATCATGGCTTTCAAACAAACTAAGTGGCAGTCGGTCATCCAAAGAACACTATGTCATGGGACCTTTAACATCCATCAAACCTTTCACGCACATACACAGGAACGGGCACATACATGCAAATGCACCTATTCATCACTAGAACAAATCAACATAGAAAGGTTGATATAGTATGTGTTAGCTGCTTTGCACTCTACAAAAGAATGGCAATACTGTAGATGCTTTCCATTTCCTCCTCCTACCAGCTCCCTGCCGCTCTGTCTCATGACACTGGTGGCATTTGGGGGGATTATAGGAAAATGTCACACCAGCAGAATTATTGTATATCTTCTCTGCTCCCCACGCCTCACTTCACCTCGCCTTGCCTCTTGACACACTTGAGAGCAACATTGCTTCACCATGCAAACTTAAATGTAGACTGGTAGAGGCTAAGCACAGATATTACCATAACTATCAACTTTAACAGATTTTTAGACTGATAATAGATATCCTACTGTCTATTGAAGTTCAAGCATTATGTTTATTTTTTACCTAAGTTTACCAAAATTAGATTTAAAAAGACATTTCATTTCTGTTATTATTGAGGCAAAATACAATATTTGTTGATTTTAGTGCTTATACTATATCTTTTTAAAACATATCTCATCAAATGTTTGGCTTCAGACCAAACTTTTTTTCTCAGAGCTCTATCTGTATATTAAGATGTGTCCACATTCCAGTTGAGACAGCTCAGTGTGAGACAGGACATCTAACATAAATGCTGGCAGAATTCATATTTACATGTGTAGCACGGTGCTATCACTATAACTATAAGATTTTATTTTCCCTTGGACATCAGTGCAGTCTTGCATGAATTCAGCGTTATTGACTTTACACCCAGAGAAGTGTATCTTGTCTTTAATTACCTCTTTTATTAACATCCTCCACAGACATTAATATCAAGCAGTTGTACATCTTGCATGCCACTGCTATCTAAGGCTCAGTCTTCCATGGGCCTGCAGGTTTTAAGGTCAGTGAGTTGTATATCTTGTGTCCAGGAGAGGGATCTTGACCTTTCAGCTGAGTTGCTTGCAGGAAATCAAGCATTGAATGCTTGTTATTGGACCCAGAGGGACTCCGTAATGACCAGAGTATTAAAATAAAGTTACAAAATCGAAGAACCGAAATACAGTAAGTATTAATAAGAAAGCAGTTGGACATAGATTAATTTAATGAAAAGATAACTTTTGCAAATGTTAAAATTGTAGTAGGTGTAAGGAGAGTCACAAGTTTGTAGTGGTTGCTGTGCTCATTTGAAATTATGATTAGAAAACTTTCTTGTTAGAGATGATCAAATTTAGCCTTGCTGCGTTGTCAGTATCCACCAGCTGCAGAGATACAAAAGCACCTGTATATTACAATAATCATATTATACATCCCTGTGGAAGTGTGCCATACCACAATAAAGCACTTACATGCCCACTCACACATACATGTGCACACACTGAAACGTAAAGCAACATTATGTACTTAATCAAAATTTCTATTTGGCATGCTAAATTAAGGGTTAGGGTCAGGTTACTCACACACAGGTGTGTTTCCAAACACTACGCAATGATAAAGTAGCAGCTAACTGGGTCAGGGAGAATTAGCATGCTGTGTTAACCTTTTGTGCTTGCTTGTAAATTACTGCTCTCTTCTCAAATAACATGTGCAACATACTATATGTAACACTTAAATTATCCTGTGAGGCCCTTATAAAAACATTACTGTGCTGTCAATATTGTATTGGAACGTAGAAGGACAATACACATATTCTAAGAAAAGCTCCATAAGCTGTATTCAAACATGCAAGATCACGCGCCTGTGACTGGAAGGTCATCGTTTGATCCCCAGACTGTCAGGAAAAAATCTGGATAGGGAGATGAAACGGCACTCGATCCTCCTTCCTTACCCCTCCCTGCTGTAGTGCCCTTGAGGAAGGCCCTCAACCCTTCCACTGTTGGAGTGGAGCTGCTCAGTGATCACCTGATCAGATTGTGTGCGTGTGGATTGGGGCGTTGCTGGAAAAGCATTCATGCCCACTGAATCCGCATTGGTTAAATAAGGCTTAAAATAATAGATTTATTGATGACCCAGTGCTATACATTACAATAGTTATTTACTATGTGGAGAAACACTGCTATCTACCATAATGAAAATCGGTCTTCGGTTGTCTCATTATTTATTTTTATCGCAGGAAACTCCCCAGTTTAGATCATAGACCCCCTGCTTGTGATCTGTCAAGTCGAGACAATTTTTCCATTAAGTCATGGCAAACTAACTCTCATGCATCCTAAGGGTGCTGACTTACTTTCGAAACACTCCTCCATCATGCATCCATCGCTCCATCTCTCCATCGTGCTTCTGCACGTAGAGAAGGCCGGACAGTATTGATGTGTTGGGAGGTGTAGTCATTCATCCAGCGCCCACAGTTTTTTCTCCCTCACTCACGGTCTAAACTCACAGTTTTCCCAAACTCCCCCATGTGGTCCTTTTGTGTCTATTAAAGCAGCCTGTACATTTTCCTCTTTTTTAATCCCTTCCACTCTCCCACACTTTCTCTCTCTTTCTCTCTCTCTCTCTCTCTCTCTCTATATATATATATATATATATATATATATATATATATATATATATACATCTCTTTCTTTATAGCTCTCTACTTTTGCATGGCAGAGTGTGAAGTGATTCCTCAGGCTCGACTCACCATGATAACGTTAGTCCTGCGTGTGTGTTTGTTTGTGTTTGCGTGTCTGTGTGTGTGTGTGTGTATGTGTGTGTATGTGTGTCAAGTGAAACGCCAATCTTGGTAAAATGATAGCAGTAAGAAAGAGTGAAAGGTGAAGATAGCAAGGGAGAAGGGGACAAACAGTTTGGAAGAGAGAGAGAATGGTGAATTGAGGAATAGTTGCAGGGCAGGCCCTCTCATGAGTCATTGGCAAAAGGAAAGGTTGTTACTGTCTTACCCCTTTGAGTGTGTGTGTGTGTGTGTGTGTGTGTGTGTGTGTGTGTGTGTGTGTGTGTGTGTGTGTGTGTGTGTGTGTGTGTGTGTGTGTGTGTGTGTGTGCGTGTGTGCGTGCGTGTGTGTGTGTGTGTGTGCGTGTTTTGAGTGTGTTTGTGTGTGTCTGTGGTCATTGGCACATACTGTAATAAGTAAGATGTGCATTCATGCGTGTTTATGTTTGCTTTTCCCTCGTGTACATTTTGTACCTTTTGTGTATTTGCCTGAATCACTTCACTGATTTTGCAGTCTTGAAATGCCATTTGTCACTGCCAAGTCCTGCTTTTTGTGGAATGCAGACCTCATATTTACTTTAGGATAGACACGAATATTACGGGCATATTTTTTTATGCCAGTTCAGTTCATGTTGCATGTCTTTTTAAGGGAAAAGGAGTACTTATTGGTTCAGTGTCTGTGGTATATTATAAAATACATAGTAAATTTCAGTGTTCTTAATGAAAGTACATTGAGCAAGTTATATTGTTGCCACAGAGCTGTCAAACAAGCATTGCTCAAGCTAGTTAAGAATTTCTCTCATATTCCGTCATGGATTTTACTTTCATGCCAGCAATTATTTTACAATGATGGGTGAACGCGTGGAAAAGAACCGTTTTCTTACCAAATTACACCACGTTAGAGAATACAGTCATCTGTGTCATTGAAAGGTTGCTCAGTGAATATCAGGCAGCAAAATAAATACACCCATACCTCAGATCAAACTCATTTAAAAAATGGAAAATAAATCATCATAGCTGTCACCTCTAAGGAAGGTGCCGGTGTTTGTATAGTCTAGATATTGCTGTGAAATCTTAGTGGAGCCAGTCTCAATATAGTCTGCACTGTCTTATTGAGCACAGCCATGTTGGAGATCCAGCATGTGATGTTTCTATTGTACAACTTTATTTCTTATTCCTCTTTTTCCTCCATCCCTTCCAATCCTCCAAGTGGATGACTGCTTTTAGACTCACGTAATCCGCTTTTGAAAGTAGATGTGTGTGTGTGTGTGTATGTGTGTGTGCGCGTGCGCGTGTGCGTGTGCGCCTAAGCACGCACATTCTCACATGAAAAATGTTAAGATTTTGAAATACTACATTCCCCGCCATCAATATAATCATCTGAAATGTCACTATCACAGCAGTATCATTTTAATCACTCCTATCCTCATCTTCTCTATGATTTCCTGCACGTAGTAGTTAGAAGTAGTGTTAAAATGCCAGAAAGACATCCGGAACATTGCTATCATCAATCTACCCATCTTATTTGTCATACCTATGATTTATTTTATATCACATTTTGTTGTCATATTCACATTTTATCTCTACCATCTTTCTACTCTAAATGTCGTCATCTCCATTGTCAGCATCCTTAGAAGTCTGTTCTTTGTATTGCCTCGCACAGCTTTCAGCAAAAACAGTACTGCTTTCCCTTCTCTGTGCTGTATTATTAGCCTAGTGTGAACTCATGAGAATAGCAGGTACATAAGCTAATCACTGGTTTATTACTTTTTTCTTCCCTCTTGCGTCACCTCGCTGATTACATTTCTCTCTCTCTCTCTCTCTCGCTCTCTCTCTCCCTCCCTCTCTCTCTCTCTCATGCACCCACAAACATGCGTCACACAAGGCAATGCTGAAACATTAATATGCCTAAACTCACACAGTACCCAAGGAGAGAGTTTAGTCACCTCAAGGCGAAATGTGAGCTAAGTTCAAAATGACTCTGTAATGCCTGGGCAGAGGCCAATCAAAATAAATTATGGAGCCATTTTGAGTTAGATACTGAATAGAGCTGCACTGTTACCTCTACTTTTAATAAATTGTCATGAAAAACGTCTGCCACAGCAGACCTTGAAGTATGGAGTTTGACAGTACAACAGTTGATAGTGATTCCTTTAAGGTAAAAATGGATGCGAAGGGGCAAGCGCTGCTCCTCTTAGCACAGGCATGGATCTATTACTGAGTGGGCTGACCAAACAGAGCTTCTGTGTGAAGTTACTTTTCTTTTTTCTTTTTAGACAGCCAAAAAACTAAATGATTTACCTTCATGTTCACTTTAGAGGTGACACAACAAAGAAGCCGTCATATCACACTCAAAGGGAGCGAGGCAGTGTGTTCACATGCACTTAGTGCATTAATTATTTTTTTACAGTTAGCTGGTTTCATACTGTACATGTCATGTTAATGAGAAACTGGATTTCCATTATAGCGTTCAGTGGGAAAACTGTTTTGATAATGGCAAGATCAAAACAATCAAAGATCAGACAATTGACATCTGCTAGCATGTGTAAGCCTTCTGTATGTGTGTGTACAGTATAGGCCTACACCCTCAGCACACTGTAAAAATACCAGCCTCCCTCTCTACAGCTTTCTGTATGTGTCTCATCTTTTATACATTTGTTGCTTTTATTTGTTGTACAGTTTGTCTCCTTGGCCTCCATTTATTCTGCTCTGAGGTATTTTATTGCTGGCTTAATTTCCTCTATACCTCTCTCTTCAACATATCGGAGTGGGCTCTCAGAGTGTACATGTTGTCTGGCAACTCATCTCCCTTGTTTAATACCAAGCCAGGTCTCTGACCTCTATACTAAATGTCTAGCTCTGTAATGTGAATCTGACGGATGGTACACATGTGTAGACACACACATACACGCAAACACACTCAAACATTTAGTTATAGGCTGTGCTAATATCAGCTTGACCTTATCAGTTTGATATTTACATGGCAGAATAATTCTGGATAATTTGTGGTTTTGTGATGCACATGGACACACAAACTGACTGTGTGGCTCCTTCATCAGTGACGAGGTTTAGTTTAACGGTGCACACACACACACACAAACACATGCATAGGCTAGCATCCTCATTAGCATCATCCCAGTAAAAATAGCTCACCTTTTGTCATTTAGAGGCCAGAGCAGGCGTTTTGAAATGATTGCATCTTGGCTTGCAAATCAAGAGACAATGGAGCAGTAATTTCTTAGCAGGCTCTCCTTCATACACCAGCTTAATCTTCTGCCTGCACTATGATTGCTAAGTGTATTTTACGTGGATTTGATTGGTCAATTTGTTCACTTGTGTTCATTGCTGAAGTTTGAGTGGTTCTTCTCAGTCTTTTTGGACATTATTGCCATGCATTCTGCTGATGGTGGTTCACTGATGTCAGTTCTCTCATCAATCCCAGCCTAGTCTAAAAAGGGCTAGTATTATCTTAAAATCAAGTTACAGAAATGTGCTTCTCACATCTAATCTTCACTAGTGCTGTCGGACCTTTGAGGGAGGAGCAAGAAAAAAAACAGAAAGGATTGGTAAATGAGTTACCTTATATTGAAGCTGTACGCTTCAAGTAAAGCGTTATTGTCCAAACAGCAGCAGTCTGGTGAGGAGCTACTTGCACCTTCAGGCGTGGTTTAGTTGTGTGTGATGGCCTTGATTGTTCATTTATAACAACAATGGTAGAAGCCATAGACAGGTTTATACGTTCACCTGTTGGATGTTTTTTGAAAGTTCCCAAACGGTTTCCAATGAAGGCTTCTCAGATGGTTCTGTGTTAACAAACCATCTGGTGCGTCAGGTTAGTCAATGTGTTCTATTACTGTATTAAACATTCTTCCTTTAATGCTGTATATCAGCTCATATCCACATGTCTCCTGCAGAAGCCATTTTTCATGGGTGGAGCATAAGGTGCGGCTGCGGCTCAGGTGGAAGAGCGGTCCGTTACCAATTGAACGGTTGGTGGTTCAATCCCTGGCCATCCAGTCCCATGTGGAAGTGTCCTTGGGCAAGATACTAAACCCAAATTTCTCCCACTGTGCGCAATTGTTGTGTGAATGTGTGTGATTGTTTATCTGATAAGCAAGTGGTACTGGCACCTTGTACGGCAGCCCCAACCACAATGTCTGAATGTGTGTAAATAGTGCCTTTAATATGCAAACACGCTTTGAGTAGTCGTTAAGACTAGAAAAGCGCTATATAAATACTGTGTGATAATATGTGAATTAGGATGGTTGATCCAAATAGTGATGACAACCAATTATAATCAGCCAACATCTCTTCTGTGTTAAACTAAATGATAAATGAAAAGACCTGGTTGTAAGGATATACTATAATACTAAACTACCGTTGGAGTACACAAGTTAATCCTAATGAAGGCAGCAGTTTCAAATTGCATCCATTTGAAATTGCATTGTATCACACGGAATCTCTTGCTACAATCAAATTGTTTTTTGATTGGATAGATGTTCTGAGGGAACCAGATTGTGCCTCATTCCTGCATTAGATACAGTAGAATACACAGCTCAATCTTAATGAGGTTGGTTTGTGATACACTGTAATGGTCTAGGTCACCTCGATTTCTATTGGCCTGTCTAATGAATGCTTGACTGAGTGTATGTTTCACCGGCCTATTGTGTGGCTGTGTAAACATCCAGTAATTGCACTGTGTAACGGGGGAATAGTGCCACCGGGCTTAAAATTACCAATCGGCAAATGTTGGATTAATAGCTGTGTGACTATGTGTATATTTGTGCCTCTTGGTGGATAGGAGAGTGCACGTTTGTGTGTCTGCAATGCATATGCAACATGCAAGGGTGTGGGCATGTACTCCAAGTGTGTGCGCTTTATTGAATGTTTATGTGCATGTGTGTCTGTACGCGCTTGTCTTTGCTTAACTGCAATGTGTATAAGTGTATATTCAATACGCTGTGTATATGCATGTGTGCACCACCTTCTCTGGGTGTATATAAATGAACACCTGTCTGTCAGCTTAATGTCGTATTCGATTTGGCCTCCCGATTCTGTGTGTTCAGCTAATTGGAAGGACTAGTGCCAGCGTTTGTGTTTTCCTTACCTTGGTAAATCGCTCCATGGCCCTGCACACTAATGTTCCCCTTCACCAGACCCAATCATGCCAGCCTCTCACAAAAAAACAAATGACATTTACTACAATTTAATTATTTTCAAGTAGACACACTTATACATAGCAAATTTTCCAAAGGGTAAAGACTAGACAAAGTGCTGTTAATTGGTATTTTGGCAGTAGAGCAGTTCAATGGACATCGATACAGTGAAAGAACAATGCCAATCCAAAGGAACACTCAAAGATAAAAAAGCAACATATCATCTGCTACATTCTCCTTTGGATTTGACACTTCTTGCATAATCACTCCTCCCACCAACTTAGGACTTGTACAAGAATTGAATGAAGTGCACTTTCCTACTCATATCATGCTTTTAAGAAAAAAATTGTACCATTTTAACAACTAGAAAGCAGATAATGACAGATGTTTGACCTCATCAAATACAGTTTTGGCTTTTTTTTAAAGCTCAGTTAAACATTTTTTCCCATCAGCTTGGATAGCTTAGGATTTATAATTTTCAACCTTGCTTAGTCCTCACATTGATCAATGCAAAAAGTATTTTAACTTTTACTGCTTTATTTTGTCCAGAAAACGGATAGTATATTACAACATACTATATTGATTATAATCAAAAGTAATATGTGTCATCTATAATAGTACATAACATAATAATATGTCAAATTAAAATATATCAGAATTGCTTGAGTTCTCTTTGAGGTTGCCAGTGTCATACAGTACATTTCATCACCAGCTCTTTTCCAACCATCACCTGATTCTACATCCCATTCATGTTAGTGAGTCTCATTCAACATCTTTCATTCTTCTTACTCCATCCTTTGTACACTTTCATTCAGCCTCCTGTGCTTCTATTCCTAGCTGGAAGATGCCACAGAGAAATTGTATTGATTTTTTTCTCTTCGTCTGTGTGGTTGCTGCATGGGCTTCAGGTGGGAAAAAAAAATCCAGACTCTTCTAAGAAATAACGAGAGAGACTGGCAGACCGAGGGAAACAGGGATGGCGGTATGTGCAAACAAAAGCAGAAGCAGAAAGTCCCATGTGGCTACACAAGAGTCTACTCTTCCTTGATCCATTCCATTTATCATTTCCCTTCTTTGTGCTCTCTGCAACTCATTCTGTTTCTCAGGTTTTTCTCTACTCTACTTTTCTTCTTTGTCTTTATGATTTGCCCCTCTGTGTGAAATGAATATAACCAGCTCACTTTTCTGTTTCCATGGAGAGAGGTGATCTGTAATTACCAGAGTCTTTTCCATTTGCTCATCAGTAACTGGGGAGCAGTATAGTAAGGAAGAGGAAGACGGTGACATTAGTTGGGGTGTTTTCATTGCAGCTGATTTGTTTTTGTCCATTGTTTATTTCTTGATGGGTTTCATCCCAGGCTCCATTCACCCATCTCTATCTATCCATTTGTCTGCCGAGCTATTACAAGCATCACCCTCTCTCTTCCCCCACCGTTCATTGATCCCCTTTACTGTGGCGTTGATTTGTGTTCAGTCCGTCCAGCTGCAAGAGAGGACACACAGAGATTCCTTTCAGCAGAAGAAAAGAGCATGTGCACAACAAGCCACATTGCTGAAAGACAGTCAAGACAACACAGAACAGATATGGGAAATAGTATTAGATATTGCAGTCATTTGTGTATGATAACTCCAAATAGGCCCATAAAGCCATAATGGGCTGCTTTTAAGCGTATTCCTCATTTTGTACACAAGTTAAAGCTAGTATCCACTATCCAATGATTTATTATTGAAATATAAATAATATAATGTGATGCACAAAAGTGACACATTTAATGGAGAAGCTGTCCATATTCTATGTTTTAGAATATAGAATTGTCAGTTTGGGGTACATTTCTTTTCATGTATTTTCCATTGAGTGTTGGCCTTTTAGCAACTAAAGGAAGAGTAGGTAGTTTTTATTGTTATGCTTAGGTAGGTATAACATGAATATGCTGCTCACACAAATTCAGTTAAATATCAATATTCTCACTTGGATCTTGACAAGACTGGGAACAAACATATTATGGCAAATATGATACCGTTTAAATTTACATAAAGAAACAAATTCACTTAGATTGTGAGGCACTAAGATGTGAGGTAAAGAATAGGTTTAGATACATGTTAAAAACTTGCCCCTGTTCACCAGCACCACTCTCTGCACTTTGGATGCACTTTGAATCCTGCCACTCTCTCACTACTGCTGTATGTGCCAAAGAAAAACTTACCTTTCAAGCATTTGTCAGAAGGGCACATCAACAGACTTGGCTATTTTCCTGGATAACATCTTAATTAAGTTGTGCTTTTAATTAAAGAGACCGGCTCTGCACTTAGAATCAATGTTTGTGCATCTTCACCTGCATCTTGTTCTGACTCCTGGTCATTGGTGGAATTGTGGATTGGAAAGTCTTTTCCTCATATTGACTTAACCTTCACTCCACCTGAGGATGCATTCAGGAGCATTTGCACACATATGTGCATACACATCTGAAAAAAGCACACCTAACCTATAGTCCTGTATAAAGAAGTACTGACTAGACATCGAAATCCATAGGGTGTAAAATACAAACACATATGGTAGAAAATGTGTATTAGAGGGACAGAGAGGATACACATAGTGAAAGATAAAGAGAGGGTAAGGAGAAAATGTATCTCTCTCTCTCTGCCCCCCTCTGTCCTATCACAGTGATGAAGATTGATGTTCAAGTCCTAATTAGCATCTGCTTTGGTATGCACACTGCCAGTCTGTCCATTCCTGACCCTCCAATCAGTTAACAGACATGACAGCCCTTGTCCAATCAGATTAAGGCCAGCGGGACAGGCTTCCTGTGTGGAGCTGTCACTCCAGATACATTGTGGTCCTCGCTGATGGATACGATTTGGGCTCAGATACACAAAACACGTACCCTTGTGTTTTTGAAATTGTGTGTGCAATCTGCCACCTCATGAGGTTGTGAAGCTATTGAATGAGATCCGATAAATACAACACTGAAGTATTATAAATCTTTGACAAATTTTGCAAATGTGGCTACTGAATAAGGTTGTTGTTTAAATTAATATGATTTGAGTTGCCAGTCTTTGTTTATCTTGCAACACCTGTGGTAACTGGTGTCATGGCAAAGAGCAACTAATGGACCTGTTTACAGCTAGGCATGGGCCAGTTACCGGTTTCAAGGTATACCGCGGTGTAAAAAAGTTACTGTTTCAAAACCACTGCAATTGTCCCTCAACCATTCCTAAAAATGTAGGCTTAACACAGATTTGAATTGCACGTATGTACAGTAACCATACCTGTTGTACTGTAGTAGCTGATCTTTGCTGTCATGTGATGCTTGAGAGGGACATGACCTGAAACCAAAGACCAACCAAAGGCAGATGACCAGGTCAGAGCCTTGCTTTTCACCAGGAAATGTCAGTGGTAACGCAGATGTGTGTTTGTCATTTTTGGAACCTTAAAAATCAATTCTTCCTTTGATGGATGGTTTCATTACCAATGTTATCCAGCTGCAGTGGTTTACATGGTGTGTGCCAACAGATACACAAAAATACAGATTAAAAAGAGACGTGTGTGTGTGTGTGTGTGCGTGTGCGTGTGCGTGTGCGTGTGCGTGTGTGTGTGCGTGTGTGTGTGCGTGTGTGTGTGTCCAATCAGTCTTTGCTTTTCAGATTAGATGAGCTTTTTTCTTTCACTGTGTGTGTACATACATGAATCCATATATCAGTGTTCATGTTGGGATTTCAGATAGAAGTTCAGCTGTCTCATGAGACCTGGACATGAAAAGGGAAAGAAATGAAGAGAAGCTTTGTGAAAAGAAAGAAATCCTTTGATAATCCTTGCATTTTCATTTATTGTACTCTTCCCATGCATGTGTGTGTGTGTATGTGCCTGCCTGCATCAAAGCCCACCATCACACAGCAGTCTTTTCCAATGTCCCAGTTATATCACTCTGTCTCTGCCTCCACCCTCCCTCCCCCACGATCTCCCTTGCCACCTGCCTTTATTCACAGTATGTCAGGCTGCTCTCCTGCCATACCTAGTGTTTCCATTTGAAGTATTTTGCTGCATCACGCCTCCACATGCCTCAAGAAATGGCAGAGTAACCTGTCTAACCAGGAACACGGAGCTCTGGTGACTGTGCCCCCTAATTTATTCTCATACGCACCGGTGTGTCGTATTAACAACATGTAACTCAGTTTTTAAAAAAGGCAAGTCAACAAATTGTTCAGTGTGGCATTTATTACCGCACAAGGCATAAAATAATAAGGTAACATAAAGAATATGGAACACAAGCAGCAGCATATTGTGTTGCAGATTCCTTTAAAAGTTGTGTGGGTATTTAGTGTGAGCCCTGCAGTTTTGTTTGATCAGTTCTCCCTTTTGCAGGCTGTATACCTCTCTGTTTTCATCCCGCTGTTTCACGTCGTTGGCTTGTCGCCTAGCAGTGCGTCTAGCTCATTAGCACATATGTTGACGTGACTGCCGTCTCATCTAAAGCTTGTTTTCCTCTTTCTCTCTCTCATATTTATTTTTCCATCTCCTACCAGCTTATTCTTGCCCATTGTACCCACAGTTGCCTTTGAATGTTCTGGTTTTTCCCTTACCTCTCCTTCCTCATTCTCATTCTCCCTATGTGGTTCTCTCCATCTCCCTCATTCTCTCTCCTGCTCTGTTCCTCTTACTCCGTCTCTCTCCCTACCAGGGTTTTTTAATTAATGGCGAGTCATGATGCTTATCTTATCAGCAGATCACTCTGCTTTCTATTACCTACACTGACAGAGCTGGGAGGCTGCAGGGAATGGATCTCTCACACACACACACACATACACATATAAGCATGCACTTACACACTCATACACATTAACAAATCGTCAGATACAGTACATACATATGCTAAAGTACAGAAAGAGATGAATATGAGAACACTTGTGCGCGTACACACACACTGACGAACACAAACTCACACAGAGACAAACAGGCACAGAGGCAATTGTGTCCACATAAATACACATCATGATCCTATCTTAATCTCGACACACACACAAACACACACACACACACATACACACACA
>NC_045754.1:16658789-16670611 GCF_008692095.1 Etheostoma spectabile | reverse complement strand
CACACACACACTCATAAACAAACAAACTGGCCCCTGATGGTATCTGGCTGTGTGATTTAAGGGCTGTTGTTTGAGGGTGTCTCCTCCTAAATCCCCTAAATGCCTTGGGATTCCCTCCTTCTTCCTCCCTCTCTCTATCTCTCCTCTACCTTCTTCTTTTGGTCCTGCTTTCTGGCTGAATGAACACTTATCATTCGGCAGATAAAGAGCCGTCCACGCTGGAGCTTGCTTTATCTTTGAGAGCCATGTTTACTCCCCCTGAACGCTCTGCTTTTCACAGATGTTTCATGGAACGCATTCGCTTGATCTGACAGAGATGAGAGCGCGGTGTCGAGGCTTCATTTTCTGTTGCAAAAACTTTAGGCATACACACACAATTCTCCACCCCATCAATTTTAACGTCAATTGTCCCATATTTACCACATTTTCATGTTTAGGGAGGCCGAGCTAGGAGGCAAAATAAATCCAGGTTTTTCACGATGGCTTAATGGGGATTTCAATGAGTCACATTTTGGCACAGAACAGTGAGCATAAAGGCAGAAACAACAAAATTGATCCACAAACACCACAATCGATGGTGGCAAAATTTGGACGTGATTTCTTCAGATTGCACTGAGGGTTGACAGTTTTCTGAAAGCATTGAGAGAAAGAGAGAGAGAGAGAGAGTAACAGAGGAACAGTTTACAGAGTGGTTATTGGAGAAAACATTACAGTAGATTGTGGAGACACACTTGTGCAGGCATGTGCGCACACACACACAGTCGCCCACACTTTCTTGCACAGTCATAATTTTCTCATTTGGGGGACTGTAGCAAAACAATTATCTGCTAGGGATAATAAAATAAAGGAGACAATTTCCTGGGTATTACCAAGGGACAAAACATTTATTTCACTTTGTCCAGTGTGCTCATAGGAGTGTAAACTCCTAATGGTAGAAAGTATAGAACATAAATCTCACCGCTCACACTGCAGACAGCATGCAGGCAGTAGTAATGCCTTGCTGTGCAAAACTGTTTACCACTTTTTCTAATTTAAAAAAAAATAATTATAGACTTTTTTTTTTTACTTTATTTGCTTACCACTTTAGGTCAAAACAATCATCTTTTTTTTCCACCCCACTTTGCATTTCACATAAAAACACATGCCAGTCAAACTATGCAGTCCATACTGTAATGTGTTTTTTTTTTGTTTACCTTGGATCTCCTTGGAGCCTTTGTAAGGGACAGTTACACATACTCTTTCTCTGATTATTATTAAAACTGTTTGCATAATAATAACATATTATACTGACTACTTTAAACAAGATGTCCTTGTGAAAGGCACAGGATGTTTCTGGGGGCGGAGCAGGCGGAGGAGATTCCCTGCCCGAAGGAGATAAACTGACAACATCCACTTTGAATAAATAAGTGGCTGTAGAGTTAGGCATTTTCTGTATTATTCTGTAGTGTGGAAACTGTCTCATTGTGTTCACAAGAAAAAAATGAACTTTGATATAACTTCAGTGGTCTCTGTCTATTCTTGATAATGTAATTATTCTAACGTTACTTAAAAACCCAGTTGTAAAGTTTTATGAACTCACCGTATGTTGAATCATCTAACCCAACTCCTCTTGAGTATTTTGCAGACACAATTTCAATTTGTCTCTATTTATTTCTAAAAGTCCTTGTTGATGCCATCTGCCTAACCTGCTGACCTCATATTTGCTTGCTCCATTTCCTGTGATGGGTGAAAATGACAATGTTTTGGCAAATTGGGCATTCAGTGTGTGATTTGCATCGTTTCTTTCCCGCTGTGGTGCTTAACTTATAAAGCCCTCTCTCGTAAGAAGAGTTTTACATTTAAATCCCTCATTCATACTCTTTCTTGTGTATTTCTGTATAAACGTGTGAGTAAACGTCTGAATATGTGTAGCTCTGGGTATGTTTGGAAAAGAGTCTGTGTTTTTATTGGACTACTCTCAGGTACTCTCCTGTGTTTTGACGAGTTGCTTTGTTAAAGTGCTGCAGGAATCAAAGTGTCTCTGTCTGTCTGTCTGTCTCTCTGCAGAGAGTTTGGGTGGAGAGATCCGGAGCTGCCAGAGGTGATCCAGATGTTACAGCACCAGTTCCCATCGGTGCAGTCCAATGCTGCAGCCTACCTACAGCATCTTTGCTTCGGAGACAACAAGATCAAAGCTGAGGTTTGTGTGTGTGTGTGTGTGTGTGTGTGTGTGTGTGTGTGTGTGTGTGTGTGGTGTGTGTTGGTGTGGTGTGTTTTGTGTGTGTGTGTGTGTTGTGTGTGTTTGTGTGTGGTGTGTGTGTGTGTGTGTGTGGTGTTGTGTGTGTGTGTGTGTGTGTGTGTGTGTGTGTGTGTGTGTGTGTGTGTGGTGTGTGTGTGGTGTGTGTGTGTGTGTGTGTGTGTGTGTGTGTGTGTGTGTGTGTGTGTGTGCGTGCGTGCGTGCGTGCGTGCGTGGCGTGCGTGCGTGCGGTGCTGTGCGTGCGTGCGTGCGTGCGTGCTTGGTGCTTGCGTGGCGTGTGTGTGTTGCGTGGGTTCGTGTGGCGTGGTTGTGTGCATGTGTGTGTTTGTGCGTGTGTGTGGGGTCTTGTTTAGCTATATTCATGGGGTCCCAAAACCGGGAGTTCAGTATACTTGTGGGGTCCCGACAGCTTTGTGGGGCCCCCCAAGGGCTGTTTGAGGGTTAAGACTTGGTTTTAGGATTAGGGTTACAATTAGGTTCTGGTAAGAGTGAGGGTAAGAGTTAAGGTTATCCATTTAGTTGTGATGGTTAAGATTACGGTAAGGGGCTAGTAAATGCATTAAGTTAATGACGGGTCCTCACAAAGAGAGTGCCACGCACTTTACAATTACACTTCATTACAACAACATCCCATCACTCCACCCCCGCTCACTCAGCCACGTAGCTCGGTAAGATACCTAAGTGTTTGTGTCTTTTGTGATGGGTGTGATTATTAATTATTGCCTGAATGGAGGTGTCCGATAATGGAGAAAATAGCAACTGTGTATTAACACTAGATGCTTTGGCATGCCTTCATCAGTCTGTTTGATTGTCTCGTTCAGTGCCCAAGGCGCTGTTAAACACTGTTTACACAAATTAAATCTGGATGAGATATCAACCAGCCAAAATTGACGCTACGCATCACATCAAATAAAAGCAGGCGTTCACCCACTCACGCACACGTGCATGCACACACATACTGTATATCTACATGCCCACACTGCCACATGTGTAGACAATGACAATATGCAGAATGTGCACTCTGATGAAATGTGCAGTGAGACTCACACAAGTGTGCCCTCAACCGTATTTCTTAAATAGTTTGTAATGAAAATTAACTTGACAGATGGTCACTAAGCCAGATACAAGATATTAGTTTGGTTAAAGATCCTTTTGTTGAAATGCAGCAATATATTGTACTCATACTGTGATGATAGAAATGAATTTGTTTTGTTATGATAAATAAGAATATTTTATTTATTTTTTTGAACATTAATTTTACCCATGGAACAAAGCAATGAACCTCTATCTGTTAGTGCTTCTCTTCTGAGTTTAGCGTTTACATTATTCTTGTCACACTTGAGAGTGAAAGCAATTCTTCTGCTTTCTCTCCTTTAATTCTGAAGAGTCTTTGAAAACTCGACAACATCTTTTATCGTTTTATGTTTGATCTCCCTAAGAGGCCGTACCACAAATGCGTGTATGTTGCACAGCCATCACATTAATGGAGGATGGAGCACATCTTGGAACATGTGACTCTCATTGGCGTCTTTTTCTCAGAACATCTTTATATCTGTGAGTATTCATTCAATTTCAGTCAAGGGAAATTTAAAAAGAAAGAACCAAATAGACATTGGTGGTATGAATGGAAATTTTTGTCACTATCAAGGTTGCTGAATATAATTAAATTGTTTTGTTCAGTGGCTTGGCTGATCTTCAAGGTTGTGACAGAGCTTCATCTTTTTTTAGAGTTAAAGAGAAAATGTCTGCATGACTCTCTTTGTTCAAAGGCTACAAAACACAGGCTACAGAAATGGTAGGAGCAATACAACATCAATCACATACGTTTTTTTTACTTTCTTCACTACCAGCAGGCAAAGATGTTTTGGATAGGCATAGATGACCTAAAGAAAGTTTTCTTTTCTTCAGTGACCAGTTCTGTGGCTGTAAATTCTAAGGACAAGTGAGACTCCACTTGATGGAGTTCTGTGATAATTCAGTTATAATTCTTTTTTACCATGGACTTCTCAGTCCATTCTCAGTCTTAGCAAGAATATAATGAAAGACAGACGTTCCATTGATTAAGACTACCAAGATAACAAAAACAAAGGACAAATTCCTTCTGTTAATTGATTCTTTTTAGATCAATGGTCTTGTTATTGTTTACTTCACATAAATTGTGCATCCAATTAATTCTAACAAAGCTCCTTGGGCAAGTTCACAGTATTTTCCATCACTTGTCCCTATTGGCTTTCATGATGGTTTTTGTCAGGAGGCTATGTTTAGCTTAGCTTGACACATCATTCCAATCAGCTGAAGAGTGAAGAGCAGACCAAGGAAGTTTATATTTAGGGTTCAGAATGGTTATTTTATTATAAATATGATGTTAAGTGAATATAACTGATTGATTACTTTTAGGAGCAAAGCAGAATAATGCATTATCTACATTAAAATGCCATTGTAATACTTGTTGTATATTGTAATACACTATTCTATTGCACCTTAAATTTCCTGTTGTCATGGTTTATTCTAAACATTTTGAACCCAGCGTTACATGCATGACATATTGGCTGTGTCCAACATGAAATGGATGTCTCACATAGCCTGAAATTGTTAAATTTCACATATTAAACACTAAAAACGTAATGCTTAGTGACGGATTTCTGCTGTGTGTATGTGTGTTTGTGTTCAAATCTGTTTTAAAAATAACCTTTGACAGCAGTAGTTGAATATGCATGTCATTGGCAAATAACATGACAGCTTTATCACCCAGGGATTTATATCTAAGCAGATGTCACAGAAGATTAGGCTATATAATGAAGGGACAGTTAATGTATTTGGATTTTCCTTTGACAAATCTTGGCAGACCGCACACAAAAAAACACAGATGATGTTTTCTTAAAGGAGGAGGAGATCCTCTGTGTGTGGGAATGCTTTTAATTCTAAGCAGTTTTGTCCCACAGCACCACTGTCTTGCTGGTGTAAGAACCCACTGAACACAGCTTGGGATGGTCATTCACAGGGGTTAAATTGCCCGGCGCATAGGCCTACACACAGCTATGTCATCAGGGGGCCTATAACTTTTAGCATATTTTCAACAATGTATATATTTTCACACTTTTCTTGATTTTAATAATAATTAAAACGGTAACTAATACGCGTTTATTTCGTTGTTGTAGAGAACGTAGTCCTTAATGAGTTGATGTAAGAGTTTGCAAACATCATAACTTTCACTGGGTTGAACAGATTTATATATATATATATATATATATATATATATATATATATATATATATATATATATATATATATATATATATATACACTGTATATTCAATATATTCAATATATATCCATCGGTGCTTTTCATTCCAAAAACAGAGATGACATTTTACCTTCTCACTTTTACAAAATAATAATTACCACAAAATCTAAATTATGGTAATTTAAAAAAAAAAAGCGTGGCAGGTAATTTAAGCCAGACAAAATTTCCTGACAACCCTCCCTATATTTTCAGGATATTGAATTGTGAATTGTGAAATTGTGAATTTTTCTTTCTTTTGTGCTGTGTTACCAATACTTTTAAAACTGCTTACTTAAAGCCCTCTCAGCTGTTTTAATAAAATCAACTGTTAATCAGAGCTTTGAGTGGCTTATTATTTTTATTAAATGACCGACGAATAAAAACTGTTTTAATACACTAATAACACATGTTATTGAATAAACATGTTCTTGAATCAGCATATAGAGAGATTTTCAATCAAAGACAGCTTGTATGAGATGGGCCATCTCACTTGACATACATTAGGAAATTAGATGCCAGCTATTTGTTATGAGCAATGATCTAGAGACTTTACTCTTATTTTCAGTCAGCCACACAAACACAGATGGCATGGGACACACTGAGCAGCTAAATACAGCCACAACATGGCTGCTATTTATTGCTTAAGAGATACTCTGCAGGTGCAAAGAGAGGGGAAGGGACACAAACAGAGAGAGACTGAGTCGATGAAGAAGGAAAGGAGAAAAAAAGAAAGTATTGCTTTCTGTTATCTTTGATCAAGTAATAAGATTGCAGTCAGTGTTTTTTTTTTTAAATATGGAGAAAGTTGATTAAGCAGCAATTTGTCTCTGGATGGCAGACATGCGTGTGTGCTTGTATCTATCACAGTGGGTGGGAGAATATGGTAGTTCATTCAAGGTCATGTATTTGTGTTTTGTGCCTTTAGATTGGAATCCAATCACATGTATAGAGAGAGAGAAAGAGGCAGGGTAGATGGATGTCTGGCCTCGGCTCAGATTACAGTTTACCACAGAGGCAGCTTGGCAAATTCATCTTCAGCATCATTTATAGCTGCTCTAGACACATGCACCCCCCAGCCCACACACACACACACACACACACACACACACACACACACACACACACATGCTTAGATGCGTACTTTCAGTTACCTACACTTCACATACACACATACACACACACTGATGTGAATGAACTGACTAAAGTTCAGTCACATCAGTAATTCATGTTGTGTAGCCTTGTCGATATCCATTTATCTAACAGACCAGTTGAAGGGAGAGGGACGTGCCCCCTGACTCTGTGTCACACCTCCTCCCTCGTACACACATTAATTTATTCATTTTGTTTAGTTCACACATCATATATTGCTGACTGCCTCTCCCACTGCATTTTTCGTTATCACTTAACTTAATATCTTCTCCTCCCACCTTCTTTATGAAACAAAATGTGTTTTTTACAGCAGATCGGTGTGATTATACAGCAGTATGGTATAAATACAAGACCCTTGGATCAGATTACATTGCAGTTAGAATTGCAGTACATTCTCACTGTGTTTAGAGACAACCAGTGTGGTAAACCCAATATGGTAAAATATCTTGTTTTAGATTTTTAGACCGTGAACTGTGCAAACTGCAGGCTGTGATTATCTGTTCAACAGACACCAGCATGAAAGATGAGAAAGACACAGTGAATGATCCAGAGCAAATACTGTAATAATATTGGATGCTTCTGTGCCTCTTTACACAATGCATATTGTATATATAATATATATAATTATGTATGAGTGTTATATGAGGAATACATTTTTTTTTTATCCCAGTGTCTTATGTTCATCAATGAATACTTTAATTTCAAAAAATACTTGCATTGTCTTTTTATATTTTAGACATTAAAAGGCATATTGGAGGAGGAGAAAAGCCTATTCCTCCAATGACAGATACGATTTTTTTTGTCACTTAAGCAAAACTTTTAATCCGTTGCCTCAGGGTTGAACTACCCTCCAGGTAACCTTTGGTAAATGTATGTCTGCGTGGTCTAGCGCTGAGTTTGTGGATGGTTTGTAAATTACTGCGTCATTTCCTGCCCCTCTCCCTAATCTGGTGTCAAAAATAGCCTTTGAAATTGTATATCTAAATTAACTTTCATATGTTTGTATGAAACTACTGGGCACATGCCCACTCACGGACTTGGATTGTTAAACACTTCCCCTATCCCCTGAAGTGAAGAGTAATGTTTTTTTTGTTTTCTCTGTTGCTGTACTGTTCAAACAACAGGGTAGATCCTCTAGTGTATTTGTCAAGGTAGATTTTGTCAGTTGTGAATCCTACTGTTGATACTGCTGCACAATTAGTGATGTCCCTGTCTCAGAACAATAGTACGTAGCCATAGGTAAACGCCATGTTTGGCCCAGTTTAGAAGGCTCCAGAGAGAAATGTTAGCGCAGGGCCAAGAACTCAATTAGCCAGAGGTTGAAAGGCTCCAAAATGCAGTTAGCCCGAGGCTAAGGGAAAGTTAAAAACAAAAGCCTTTGCCTGTGTGTGTGCCTACCTGAGTGTCCACATGCGTGAAAGGTGCGACACATCACTCTGTCTCCTCACTCTCAACATGCGAGCAGCAAACTGTCTACGGCGTGCTGCTGATGTGAGTTGACGTTCCATACGTGGTGACTCAAACGCACTTGTTTGGCTTCACCAACCCAGGTTTGTGTCACTTGTGTGTCCCACTGCCAGCTTTTACGCCGGCAGCTCCTCCGATTCTCACAATCCCAGCTGTCACCACTGCTAACTGTTTCCACGGCAATGCTGTCGCTACGGGTTACCAATAGCCGTGGCCGGAACAGTGGGAGACAAAGACAAATCAATCTGCGCTTCTAATCTTCTTTACATGGCATAGAGGAACAAGCGCAGAGGTATTGGCAAGCCTTGCAGGTAGCGCAGAGGCAATACAAAGTGAAAGCACTATGGCTTTTATGGAATAACAGATTAACTTTGACACAAGCATAAAGAGGAGAGGGGAGATGTGCAGAGATCAGTGTGGGGAGAGGGAAAGGGGAGCAGAGGGAGGGGAAGAGGAGCAGAGGTGAGGACTGGAGGGCATAAGAGCAGCAAATCTGGTTGAGGAAATTGTGTGGCCAATGGAGCAAGGTTAGTTTGCCATTCATTGCATCCCTTAATCCATTTTAATTGAATAGATAAGCAAAGTCATTTTGCTCGACAAACTCCTGCTGTGTCATCACACACCTGCATCCTCACCCTGCCCTCCGTCACTTTCTTATGCTTTTCTTTCACTCCTTGCACAGTCGTCCTCTCTCCCTACCTGGCCCACATTTATCATGTATATGGTTTCACTATGAATAAATAAAAAGTTAAATTGCACTTGTAAACACTCATTCTGATGCGTGCTTTTTCTTCTTCTTATCTAGCTTATTCACGCCAGATGTGTGAGGTTTTCACAGGAGACACAACAATGAGTGCCAAGGATAATCACAGGAAAAGGCTCGGAAGTCTATTTTTTACACTACTCTTCTTGTACATATCTGCAGAGTACGAGCTACCCATCTGGTGATTCACAATTAAACAGACACTAAACAATATTTTCTGGCACGTAATGTCCCAGGTCTGGAGAACATGCACAAAAATAAAAGAGGGCTTCAAAAAGCCTGACGTAGTTAACTTTTTGAATTATCTGGATGAGTAACTCTACCTGTTGCAGACAGTACTCAAGAGATTCTATGAACGTGGAAGCGTGAAAGACAGGCTTTCTCTCTCTCTCAAACACACACACACAAACACACACACACACACACACACACACACACACACACACACACACACACACACTAGTTGCGCTATCCATGTTCATGTTAGTCTCCTGGTGATCACAGCAGCCTGCTTCTGGTAATTAGTACTACACCCCTGTCGATTGGACTGAACACAGCTTGCTGTAAGCTCCTTGGCCCCCTAAGGACGGTGAAGATGCCAGCAGTAGAGGAGTGATCACGGCGCCACGGTGGGAAGGCATTATGTGTAACACCATAGGGGGAAGGCGTAATGTGTAACACCAGAGTGCCCTCATTGTGATCCCCACTGGGCTAACAGCCCTTACTGCCTTGTCTCACAGAATTAGGACATAACTATAGATCTGCACTGATTAGCTTTTTATTTCTCTCTTTTCATCTGTGAGCCTTGTGTGGATTCACACAGCAAATACCTTTACAATGCAAATAGAAGATGTGGTTGATGAGAATAGAGGGAAATTTCCACTGTGGAAAAGAGAGGCCACTAGTTGAAATACCTTACAAATAACTATTTTCTGCCTGATTTTTGGTGGCAGGCATACACCTTTCAAACAAGAGTACGTGAGGGTGTAGTAGATGCTTGCATAACATACATATTAAAATATTCAATAGGTTGTTGAGTCTGCCATTAAGGGTGTTGACACATTTCTTTACCTTTTTGGAGAGTCATACCAGCCATGATGCTTTCTCTTCAGTATTTTAATAGGGTTCCAACACGGCTGATTGCAGAATGGATGTTTTGGAGACGCAAGCGATGGCATGTCCAGCCTCTGATTGGTTGATCGGGATGTTAGGATTAGGCATTAGGACTGGGATCATCCATTCTTCACTTTTATATTTGGAAAAAACAGTAACAAAAAATTAATTCTAGTATTTTGTAGTTTAAACCTGCAACATTACGTTTCCAGCCTGATAGTCATGCCGATTTTCCATTTAGTTTCACTTGATTTGTTTATATTTGTATCACTGAACAAATCTGAGATGTGGCTGTTCGGAAACAGGCTTCTAGGTTTACTGTCTGTACTTATGGAAATCTTATACAAAGCCTTTTAAGTCCACATTGTATCATAATCTTTGATTATATGTTACAATTGCATAGTAAAACTAACCAAACAATATTTTCTTGATTAGCTTTTAAAATGTTGTCCGTGTTGTTTAAGGATAGAGGATTAAATGACGTTATAAAATATGTAAAAGTTATTTTTTGTAGACATGTGACAAAGCTTAAGCACTATTTTAAACTGGCAATGCCAACATTTATAGATAAGATAAGATAAGATAAGATAAGATAGCCTTTATTGTCTTACAGGAGAAATTTTTCTCGGGCATTTGAGAGAAATGAATGGCGTTGCATCGCGCATACACACATACACAAACACACACACACACACACACACACACACACAATGAACATGCAGTTAACCTACACAGAACATAATCATACATTATCTCATCCAGTGCTTCAATGAACATCTAATAACCACACACAATACCCACACACAATACCCCCCCATTACCTTTCCTCACATTCACAGAAGAGAACCCACAGCTCATCCTCAGCCCCTCGTATTGCACTTAATTTTGATGATGATTGGACATTTCCTGTTAACTCATGCTGTAATCAATAATAATTATAATAATTATTATTATTATTATTATGTTGTATTGCACAATGCCCAATTGCATACTACCATATCAAATTTACATAGCATATACTGTAGGCTATATTTATAATAATATATAAAGTGTATATATATATATACATATATATGTCACAATGTGTCATTTTGTGAAAGCAGTTATTAGCTGTGTCTTAGTGTCTTTAATTAGTACACACCGGGTTGTTAATCTGATTGGCAGGACTGACAGATACCGTAGGACACACTCTCACACACACACACACACACACACACACACAAATACTACACACAGGTAGCTACCTGCATAGTCAACTTTTGAATAACATTTGATCAGGTGATGGATGTTAACCACAAAGGCCGCATAGAGAAGTTTTGGTGCATGAGTGTTTACTGTGTAACTCTGTGATGGATTTTGTTGCTGTATTACATAATTTAGTTATGTGAAATGCACAAGTAAATCTTTTATTTATACGCTTTCTTTGATGCTCAGATCCGCAGACAGGGAGGCATCCAGCTGCTGGTGGACCTGCTGGACCACAGGATGAGTGAGGTTCACCGTAGCGCCTGCGGAGCCCTGAGGAACCTGGTGTACGGCAAGGCCAACGATGAGAACAAAGTGGCCTTGAAAAATTGCGGGGGGATTCCTGCATTGGTCCGCCTGCTGAGGAAGACTGGAGATGTGGAAATCAGAGAGCTTGTCACAGGTAATTTAGCTCTGGCTAAACTTACACCTCACCTCTCAAGCATGTATTTATCATGGTGTAACTGCAGTTATTCTCCAGCAACACTCCGCTTCTATGGCCTCAGAACAGGTTATAATTGTGTGTGTGTGTGTGTGTGTGTGTGTGTGTGTGTGTGTGTGTGTGT
>NC_045754.1:16657598-16658779 GCF_008692095.1 Etheostoma spectabile | reverse complement strand
TGTGTGTGTGTGTGTGTGTGTGTGTGTGTGTGTGTGTGTGTGTGTTTACACCAAATCTGGGTCAGTTTCAGACAGAGAAGAAATAGGCTGTTGGACTGAGTACTCCTTACTATCTAGATTTGAAACATTTAATACTCTGATACCTAGTTATGACTCACACATACAGGAGGCAGTCACACATTCCAAGAAATAAACACACACTTTTAAATACATTACCAGCACTGTATTCTAGTTTTGTTTGGCCTTGACGGTGCCGGCAGTTGTTTTGGTGATTTTTATTTTCACTGAAAGAATAATTTCACAAGAAGTTACTTATTCAAGATGAAGAAACCAAGGCTGTTCATCTTGAGCCAAATAATCTAATATTGCACCTGAATTATGTTTTTTAATCAATTACAGTTCTCCTCAAAAGTCTAATAGGACTCTAAGGCATACAGAAACATCTGGAATGACGGCGGATAAAGCAGCAAGGCAGCAAACAAGTTATCTTTCAACTGGTTATGCATTATACGTTTGACTCTGTGTTTATTGCGTGGGTGCCTGCATACAATCACACAAAAAAGGTGTGTGTGTATCCAACTAGCATTGAAGTCCCTACCAGCAAGTGTGGTGTTTTACAATTACTAGTTCATTTTATTTTGACCCAGAGGGCATGAGCAGTACAAGTTAGCCAGTGCACTTAGAGACTCACACACACTGTACTGTACAGCAGGGCACACGCCCACACACAAAACTTAGAGATACACGTGCAAACATACTCAGGTGTACAGTACCTTCTGTGGAGATGCACACAAAAATCTGTGTAGACTAAAAATGGATGGATTACTTTTTAACATCCAACTCAGCAAACATACATTACACAAGCTGACATAGTGTAATTGTATCTCCAATCCTCCTGAAATATTTGGTAGAATGCCTCCTACTAAGAATTTAATGTTCTACTAGAGACCCGTTTAATGCTGCAGCAAACACTTACACATGCACTGCGTCCCTCTCTGCTTAACACAAACACACTGATGCTCGCGTACATACACCACCTCAAGCATATATGTAATCTAAATGTGTAGCTACAGTTATTTTCCAGCATGACATTGGTTCTACAGCCTCAGGACAGGTAATAATGATGAACCTGTGTGTGTGTGTGTGTGTGTGTGTGTGTGTGTGTGTGTGTGTGTGTGTGT
>NC_045754.1:16649795-16657574 GCF_008692095.1 Etheostoma spectabile | reverse complement strand
TGTGTGTGTGTGTGTGTGTGTGTGTGTGTGTGTGTGTGTGTCGGCATACAGTATGTGTCACGGGATTCAGTCTATAAAGGTTAAAACCCCTAATACTAATGCAATTCAGCTCGTCCTTATGAGTGTCTTAAGCAGTTTTCGCATATGAACTCCAGACTATAAGTCTAAAGTCCAAAGTTTCCCTTTCTCACATGTAGCACACAACAGGAGATTGGCCATCTCATTCTTATTGGAAATACTCTGTTTGGTTTAGACGAGGAGTGGTGTCTGGGTAGAGTGAGTCGGTTAGTAATTTAGTCATGAACAACCTTGTCTCTTGCCGTTTTTGAATTTGTCTGGATTTCAGCATCCGCCCTTAGCGACAGAAGTTCCTGAAATCTCCAATTAGAAATTTTTGTTGCCGTCTCTGTGTGAATCACCCTCATTCTTAACCCTCTCATTTTGTCCCCCTGGTTTGCACGAGCCGATAGAAATGCATCAACGCGGCCGCTCACTTGCTGTGAAGTCTCATACTTTGGGTTTAATTGAAGATTACACAGACTTTGGACTAGACAGCTGGCAGAGTAAACACAGTTTAATATCTGATCCAACTTATTCCGACATACAGCTCTGCTGGGTAATGTCTAGATGAGTTCTGCTTTTCATTGCATGTGTGAAAGGGGCTCAAGACGCAAACAAGGGGTACAGTTTGCTACGATTCAAATTAAGTGGTTGAGCTGTGAATTGTGAGAGGAGGGGACCTGAATGCTAGCAGACTAGCAGATGTCCAAATGGCCAGTTCTCCCCAGTATGTCACAGCATGTACTGTGGCTCCCTGAACAGAACTCCTTATTTGTCATTTAATTTCTCATATTTTTTGTCTCTTATCAACATATGTTCTTCTGTCAATCCCTCTCCTCTTCAGATCTTTCTTCTCTTCTTAATCCGTATGCATGCTGGCCTGCTATGGGGTTCAGTATCTTGCATCGCATTAAGCTGGAACTGTATCTGCACTTGAACCACCATTGTTTCTCTCTCTTTACTCTGACAAAAGCCCTCTTTGTTGCACCAGGTTAGTCCTGAGATAAGAGAGACATCTTCACGCTCATACAAGAGGATTGGACATTTCCAAAGAAAAAATGTAAAATCACGCTCATTCACTCATACACACACAGACATCGATTCAACCAGACAAACAGAAACACACAAAACCACACTTCCACACAAGGAATACTGAGATAAAGTCGGTGGGGCCCCCTCATGTTCAATTTGACTTCTGACCTCATTTTTCCTCAGTGGAACGAAGCTTTTCTTCAAGAACAAATACGCAAACCCACGTATGCACGCACGCATGCACGCACGCACGCACGCACACACACACACACACACACACACACACACACACATACACACACACACACACACACACTCACTCAAGCATCCATCCCTGGACGCATCCCCAAAGGTCTCTCTGAATAGAAGGGAACACGGCAAATGACAGGCAGCAAGCCAGCAAGGAGTTTTGTCTCTTTCTTAACAGAGCACTCAAAACCGATAACAGCCCACTGGAGAAAGCTAGGGACACAAAAAATGTTGGATGTAGGAGAGGAAGAATGAAAGGAAGTGGTTCTATTTTACATTTTCACTGTTCCGGTGCTCTGGTCGAAAGTTTTTTCTTTAATTTTTTGATTGGCCCGTAAAAAGAAGAGAGATCATTAGATTGTCCTCCCATCTGAAAACTGGCCAATCACATCCTTCTATGCCCGACCTCCATTCTACCATAGAGACAGAGCACATTTAAGCCCACTCCCCACCAGTGAGGACACCAACTCCACAAAGTTCCTGTAGCTAGCATGTTAAATGATTATTTCAGCACCCTTTGTCTACCAGAGAGGACAAGTTAGCTAAGTAAATAAATGTTAGTTATGGAAACATAATACTATGGGCCCCATCTAGCACCCAGCGCAGAACCCGACGCAAGTGTCTTTGCTAGTTTAAGACTGACGCAGTTGTCAGTTTCCTGTCCAACGCCTACATCGTTTAATAACAAATGCACTTGCGCCCATCTGTGCGCCCATGGGCGTTCTGGACTTACAGGGAGGTGTGTTCAGGTGAATTATGGTGGAGTGCTATCTTGAGGCAGCGGGAGGTGATCGCACCATTGACCAGCAAAAACCTGGTCTAAAGTCACAGCATTTCTTTGTTATTTTAACAATGCATTAGTGAAATGCACCTAGGCGAGTGCACAGCGCGCTCACACTGTGCTTGTTACACACACAAGGAAGCGCAGCAGCACACAAACATACAAAAGATTACAAAAAAAATTGATCTGCCAAAATCTGCCATCATAATAGCAATGCACCAAGGTAAAAACGCACCTGGCTTTTTAAGTGAGTGGGAGATGACACTCTGAGTGGTTTATTGCATGTGACGCCCAAAACACACCTATGAATTAATGAAGACACTAAGTACAACTCTTCTGAACCATGTGGCTGGCGCGCGGACCCTTTTTTCCGCATTCAAACTAGTAAAACTGAATTTGGACACGCCCTAAATGCACCTGCACCATGCATTTCACACTGTGCGCTTAGACTGTTAAAATTAGGCCCAATAGCTTTCTGACTTATCCATATTCCACTATTTACAAGTTGCATAGTACTGTGTACAAAATACAGCTTTAGCTTAACTCACAGGCTTGTCACTTGTTTACCAAACAAGACATCTTGATGACACCCATGCTCCATCCTCAACCTTTAGCCATCTAGCCACTGAGCCAGGCAGCCTTTTTTGCATCAGTGAGTACACTATCATACTATCTTACTTACCACTCAGCTCACAAGTGGCAGTATTAAAGGCTACTATGTATGTGTTGAAGGGCAGTGCAAGGACAGGGGGTGTTTGGCTGAATGTGGTGGCCTAGTCTGGGTTGTCCAGGGCTGAAATGTTGAGCAGAACCAGGAAGGACGGAAATAAAGCAAGCTGTTCTTTTTCCTCAAACTAGTGATATTTCCGATGATGAAATACGATTGGAAGAAAGAGAATGAGGAAGAGAGTGAAAAATTAACGTGAATGGAACAACGTGATTAGTGGGAAAGGATGAAAACTGACAAAACGAGGGAAGGAAAGACGATAGGAAGGGAAAGAAATAAGAAAGTTTTTAAAGACGCAAGAATGTGCAGCAATTAAAATTCACAGACAACATTCAAAGAGCGTTTAGTTTTGACACTAAGCTATACGTGTCATTGATGGCAGTCACCAGACTTTGCCAATAGGGACATTCTGGCACCTTGAAGAATATCACCACAGCGCTGGAGAGACTAAGAGATTAAAAACAGCTTGGAGATGGAGTGTACGTGGGTCTGTGTGCGGTCTGTAAGCAGTTTAACGAATTAATAAATTGCACTGCAAGTCATACTGCATACTTATTTGAGCTCTGACTTTTATAAATAGTAATCTTGAACAAAAACACACACACACACTCTAACACACACATGCACACACTGTGAAATTCTATCTTCCCTCTCTCTGTTCCCTGACTCTTCCTGTCTTTGCCCTTCTCTGTCTTGCTCTCTCCCGCTGCTGGCTAAGTGAATCAGTGTCATGCATGACTCTACCCTGTTGTCTGTCTACTCTGGTGCTTAGCATTGAACTCCACATTTCAATTGCTTTCATGCCAGTACAACTATATTTTGAAGTCTATCTTCATTTGCCTCGTGGAACAGCCTGCTGGAGCTGTAATTCGCCACTTGAAACTGTTGCCTAATTACTCTGTAATTCAACTAGGCATGTTTTAAGGTTTTTTATATAAATAGAGACAATGAGTACAATATGTTCAAATTACTTTTTATGCTGCATTTGTCACCGTTTTGCCAAGAATTTGTGCATAATAATGCAATGCTTTTGTTCAGATTAAGTCTCATTGCATTGGCATGAACCTTAGAAAATGACCTGTAACCACACACATGATATAATTGTCGAGCGTTAAGGTGCTCTAAGCGAACTCAAGCGTGTTTTAGGCTACAACATTTGTTGTCACATACAGCAAAAATGTCCTTACTATCCGGGAGCTGCCTGTCCCCAGAACACACTCTAAAAAAATGTGGTCTCTGTAGACAGCCCGGGGTCTACAAACCCCTTTGGTGGTGGGGGTGGGGGGTTAGTGCGCTGAAGCACAGAAGAGAGGGGACGGGATGAGGAGGAGGGAGGGGCAAGCTAGCTGCGTTTTTTTTTTTTAATACTTTGAACGTCAACAAGAAGTAACGTCACCCAACATTGCTTAGAGCCCCTTTAATGTTTGCAGGTGAAAACAGGAGGTAGCTCTGCAACCAGACAAATCTGCATGCTCATGTTTTCATATTCTATGCCAATATTCTGATAGAACCTTTATGTTAGTGCCCTATGACCAAAAGGCATTGGCAAAAAGACTGGAGCATATCCCCGGGGACCTGTGGCCGCCCACTGCTACAATGTAGGCCTTTAGGATGGGGTAAATGCAGAGGGCAAATTTCGTTCTTTGTAAATGACAGGCACCTTTAATTTGAACCTTTATTGATGCCACACCACCACAGCTCATCTCTGCACACTGTTGTATGTTTACAATCATCGGCCGCTCTGTGCTACGCCATGTTTTGTTGCTCTAATTGTTTGTAGACCTATCCAATTGCGTTCAGAGGCCTTTTGGTCTACGGCCATTTATAACGCCCCTTGGAAATCCAAAATGGACTCAGAGGTTCCAGACTAATTTGTTTTTGGGATTTGGACATGATGTCAAGCTAGTTCTGTAGTTAAAATGGAATTGTTAGTAAAACACTTTCCAGCCTGCGCCAACTATTTCTACAATAATGGGTATGAGTTGGTTTGATAACAGTTTTGAGAATACCAATGTGACCAATACTTTTTCCTTTAGGGGAGAATAATCTTGGTGGCAAAAAGTAGTTGAAAGATCATTGGTTGTACTGGCTAGAAAATGAAGTAATATTCTCCCCTCCTGTGACATCTAGAATCCAAGTGCTGTTGGACTGAACCTCTTAATGCTTTGGACTGTAGTTTTTAAAGGGAGAGTTACCAGATGAGTGTGTGAATGTGTAAAATCTCTTTTCCCAGGTCAGTGCTGTAAATACTATATCAATGTTTAAAAAAGAAAATGAAAGAACATAATAAATTTAAAAATGTGTTTGCTACTCTGCAGTGATATTTAGCAAGAAGGCATTGGCTCTGCTGCCAAATTACATTCCTCTCAGAGCTTGACCTTCATTACTAATTTGTGGCTAAATGATTTGAAAGCAAGCAAGTGGCACTTGGTGAGGTTCATCAGGGTCAGTGGTGCATACTCAAATGACATCAATAGACACAATCTTCAAATGCTGGACTCAAAAAAGTGATTGTGCCAGAGTCAAATCGAATCAGCCTCCTCATTACTGCCTCTGTGTTGTCAGCTTTGTCAAAGCACTTCCCTTTTCTCTGTGATTAAAGCATCTGTTTAGGTCTGGGGAAATGAAACAAGACATACTTTAGTTTTATTTTATTTTTTTGGTGACCGGAAAAACCTTCCCTCAACAATTTAGCCTATCTCCCTTGTCGGTTCAGAAGTTTAAATATAGACGAGCTTTATTGGCTTCCCGAGTCTCAGTGTGCGGTAGATAGAACGAAGTCAAGGCTTCCGGGCCTGTCAGTCAAAGTCTGGTCGATGCTGAGGCTTTGGGTGTCAATAGGAGATGCTATCCTTACTCATGGGCTCACCTTGAGGCAGTGAACCATGGCACAACCCTGCCGCAGCTGCTGCTGCCTGCTCTGAAATGCTTGTTGGGCCACAGAAACAACTGCTGAGGGAAAGCCATGTGTTCAAAATGTGGTTATTTGTACAAAAATTGCAAATGCAATGCAAAACTGTTAAGTTGTAATATATATATCTTTTTAAATTGGAGACAAATGTACATTTTGCCTAATGTCTTAAAGTGCTTATTGTTATTCTATGTATTGCACAGCAATGTTTGCATGGAGAGAGACTTAGAGAGAGTCTTAAATGCATCACAAAGCAGAACAACAGTTTGGGTGTATTTAAAGACCTGTATTTAAACAATTTTTGCTTATGCAAGCAAGAACAAAGCAATATGCTGTAGTGAAATAGTATTGCTGCCTTCTTTTGATGGAAATTATTTAGTTTGCCATACTTTAGGCATGAATCCCTGCTCTGTGTAGATGTCCAAATATCCATGTCTCCACTACTGTGAAAGTATTTGCGAAAGCCATTTTTATTCAAGCCAAAGCTCGTAACCTTCTTTCAAAAATGCTTGAGGAGAGAGCTCCATCACAATCATTATGGGGATACCTGTGGGGAAACAGGATGTCTTCACCAGGATTACGTTGCTGCTGCTGCTGCTGCTGCTGCTACTATGCTGTGAAATTGTTAGTGTCCTGCAGTAATTTCTCTTCAGCATTTTCACTGTGAGGGGCCCTGGTGGGAATAAAACCCAGTATAAGCAGTGACAATTTACCCACAAGACAGGACTTGACCTAATCTTACAATTCTTTTTCTTTTTATTACAAGCAAACTGCAGGATGGAAAGTTTTAGGTCTTTGGGGTCGAGTCAGCAGTTGCTAACATGCTGTCCAAAATGTTATCCTTTCTTTTTTCCCTTTCATAGATTTGTGTAGATACTGAGCTATGTTGTTTGTCTCTTTTATATTTGGCTTTACTCATCACCAGATTCTGACCCCATGGCTAACTAATTCTCAGAGTCGCACAGATGAAGGCTGTTTAATAAAACATCGCCACTTGAATCCTAACAGGCCTCACTCTCCCTTTACAAGTCACACTCTCGTTTATTCATGAATTCATGCAATCATCTCCCCGTTTCCCCAAACAACCCTTCTCCTAGGAAACTGTCCGTCAAGTGTCTGAGGGGAACAAGTCAGTGGAGGGAGACAGGAAGGAATAACGCACACACACACACACACACACACACACACACACAAAGGTTTCAGCTTGATGTCATTTGTCTGTTGGCAACCTGATATTATACTCATAAGGATAGTGGGCTTACAGATCTATGTTTCTAGAGTAGGAAAGTGTGTGTGGTGTGCGTGTGTGTTTGTCAACCTTGAATTTGGCCAATGTTAGACAGTGGCAGACACAATGTACTTGCCCCAGAAAACACTGGAATCTATTCCTTCATGTCTCCCCCTTCTGCTCAATCTTTGTCCCCATCTCTGTCTGCAAATACATTACCATCCTAACACCACCCTCTCACATCCTCAGTGTGTGCTGTTCGCCCATGTGTTTTACATATTGTATGAAGCCCAAGAAAGGCAGCTGAGTGCTTTTTTTTTTTTTTTTACAGCAGACAGGTTATTGTCATCAGAGACAGCGTCGTTTTAACACGATTGCAGTCACACACCGACAACACTCATCTCACTTGAAAAATAGGCCGACACAGGAAGAAAGAGAGAAAATGAGAGAAAGACAGAAAGGGATGTTTGAAAGCACGAAGGTTTATAAGTGAAGTGTTTTGCCCAATATGTGCGCCACCGATCTGTGTGTTTGTGGATGTTTGAGCTTTTACCTTGGTTTGAAAAGAGCCCATGAAAGGAGAAAGATTGAGTAGAATGAGTGAGGCTCGAGACACGAAACAAGAGGCTGATTAGGGAAAGTGAAAGCAAATTTTGCCTTGATGCTCCCACACACACAAACACACACATACAGCCTGAGTGTGAGCACTTGATTGCTGCCAAACAGCATGCAAGGTCATCGCCTTATTATCACCCTCCTCTTCTTGTCCTTTCACGCTCTCTCTCTCTCTC
>NC_045754.1:16641699-16649785 GCF_008692095.1 Etheostoma spectabile | reverse complement strand
CACACACACACACACACACACACACACACACATATTGTCGCCCTTCTTTTTCTCTTTTCAATTTCCCCACACTTTCACTTTTATACTTGGTTAGACTTGTTTTTGTTCTCTTACTATTATGTTCTAGATATATTTTCTATGCCTGTGGATTCCCCTTTTACTGTTTTTCTCACATTTGCAAATGTGCAATTGTGCAATTGTGCATGTTTACCTTCCACATAAGAGATGGAGATGCCTTGGATATTTATGCATTTATTTGAGGATAACAACTTTAATTAACCTCTCTGCTTGTCAGCATTTCATTGTGTTTTTTCTATAGTCTGTCAACTCTGTCATTCCCATCATGCAACCTTTTTGTTCCTCCCTTTGTGATATCTGCTATTCTTTAATGTTATTCCCTCTTTCTCATTGTCTCCTCCATCTGTTTCTTGGCCTAACTTTCCTCCCATCCCTTTGTGTGTCATTTGCAGATTGTCATTATGACGGACACCAGTGCAGTATACTGTAAGGCAAGACTGGAGTTGCTGTAGGCTATGCAAAACTGGCTGCTTATCAACACCCAGTGCCTCCACAACAGACAGTGTACAGTGTTTCTGTGGAGTGAGGCTTAATTATATTCAGTGTACGCTACAGTTTAAAAAAAATATTTTTTTGATTTGTCACTAAACCAAAAATTCTCTTTTATTTGCCCCTTTACACAGGCAGGTCAGAGGTCAGGTTTAGCTAACAGAGACGCCTCGCTGGAGCTTTTGGGAATTCTGTGTCTTGCTCAACTTCAGTATTGCTGTTGTTTCAGATGACAGACAGTATTTATAATCTTTGCTGAGCACTTCCCTGCCAACCTTATGTTTAATTTACATTCACATCTAACAAGAAATTAGATTGTGCATGTTGTAATGTGGAATAAACAGAACATCGTTCAGCCGGCTGACAGCTTCTGTGGACTCGGTGAATTGCGTACAGATCACATGAGTGTCTCTAGAGCTGTGACCATCTCCTATTTGTGTCGACATTTGTCATCAGGGACCTGCGACATCTGGAGTCTGACAACAAATACATGAGAGATGGTGACGTTCAACACAGCGGCCTTTTATAGTTTGTCATATCAAAAAAACCTGTTGCATTCCTCCTCCGTCATCTCAATCTGTTGCCGTCTCCCTGACCCATCACTCAGCTCCTCCAGCTCTCTTTCCCTCTCATTTCTTTCTAATTCTTTCTTTCCTCTCTGTCACCCTCTGTTTACCACATTCCTTATCTTATTTTTTGTTTGTTCGTTACTATATCTATTTTTGTATTTCTTGCTTGATCAGTGGAAGAATTGCGTGTCTGTGTGTGTTGTGTGTGTGTGTGTGTGTGTGTGTGTGTATGTGTGTATGTGTGTGTCACAGCGGACCAACAAGGCTAGCTAGTGGGGCTGGCATCTGGTATTCCATCTGACAAGAAGAAGGAAAGTTTGTGCGTGCGTGTGTGTGTGTGTGTATGTGTGTGTGTGTGTGTGTGTGTGTGTGTGTGTGTGTGTGTGTGTGTGTACGTACCCATACTGTATGCGATTAAGTGTTGCTGTAGCACGCATGGGACTTTGTGAGCGTACAGTACTCTTGTCCTTGCAGGTGGTGAAAGTTTGCTTGTGTACAAACAAACTTACAAGTTTCTCTGCCAACTCGTGGATGTGTGCTTGCATCGGCTGTATATCTCTGCATACGCTTAAGGTGTGTGTGTGTGTTTATATATGTGTGTGCGTGTGTGTGTTCACCATCACACAGTGGGTGATAAATGATGCATTGGTTGGACATTTGGCTTTCCGCCTGGAAAGAAAAACTAATTAATTTCCTGAGATATCACAAGTAAGTAGATTGTAGAATCGGATTTCAGAACTAAAGGAGGGATGGCATTCTCAAAAGTGATAATTTTGAGTAATTTTTGTCCCGATTAGCTAGTCCTGAAATACTTCCACACTTGATTTGTGATGTTCCAGTGCAACAGAAAGGTCTGGTTGAGATCAGTATCATTATGAATAAGGCTTGTTTGTGTTTCAGTGCAGCAGATTAGATTGTGCAGCTATAGGCAGCATTTCTTTTCTTTTTTTTGATTTCTTAAACCTGAAATCAGAAGGACAGGCTTAAACTGCTCTGACCTTACAAAATATAACCGAATGTATTTACTGTGACATCACTGAGACATTAATAGAAACCCTTTGCTTGGAAATTTCTCAAAATATAAGCTTATGAATGTCGTGGAAAGTTGACAGAGGGAAAAAAGAGGTGAAAAAGCAAATTGAAAAAAGCTCTGTCCTCACTAAGCAGTGCTCGGAGCACACAGAGTTGACAGGAACCTTAATAGAAAGATTGTTAAGGTATGACTCACACTGTGCACTGTATCAAAAGAAAAGAGAGACATCTATCTTGTAGTTCAGCTAAATTTGTTAAACTGATTTTAGTACATGCTGTATGTTTTTGTAATGAGTTTTTATGCTTAATAGTTATGTTCCCAGAACAAACAAAGATTTTACTCTTTATTCTTTATGAAAAACTTTAGTTGGAAAAAGTTTGTTTTCCTCTTTTGGCAAATTTATATAATTGTATATTTTATTCATTATTGCAAATAACAGACACTTGCATTTCAATGTACCATTAATTACGTTGTTTTCTCTATAAAACCTGCTTGCAAAAAATGCTAAAATAAACCACTGGGCTAAAAGTCTTTCTGTGTGTGTGCAGGTGTGCTATGGAACCTGTCTTCATGTGATGCTCTGAAGATGCCAATCATCCAGGACGCCCTGGCCGTTCTGACCAATAGCGTCATCATACCCCACTCTAACTGGGACTCCTCCCCCAATCACCATGACGACCGCAAGCTCCATCTGCATACCTCCCAGGTGCTGCGCAATGCTACAGGCTGCCTCAGGTAAAAGCAGAACGAACATGCACGCACGCACACACACACACACACACACACATACACACACACACACACACACACACAATTCTTCCTCTCTCTCTTCCTTAATCTTACTGTCATTTAAAAGAATACAACAGTGTGACATAAACACACACTGTATGTGTTTCCACTTTCTTTGTGTTCTTGTTTCTTTGTTGCTGAGATGTACCATAATGAGACCATTTTATTGTATGTGTGAATGGATGTTGCCTCTTTGGAATGTTAACTGCTGTGTGATTAGAGATGCATATATTCACAAACTATAAACACTGCACAGTTTCTCTTTGCTTCTCACTTATTTATTCTCTCTTTCTCTCTCTCTCTCTTGCGCACACACATTAACTTTTTCTGGAAACCATAGCAACAACTCCTCCAATTGTATGAGTCCTTTGTGTGTCAAGACTTTGTTTTGGTGCATTGTGCTGATGAACTATGCTCCTCAGTTGTTAAAGCTTGAAATAATGCAGGACAATGTACAGTTTTGTAGTCTCAGTTCTCAATATTGAATTCAACTTGTCAGAGGTCGGAGAAGTCGGAGAAGTTGAAGCGTCACTGATCAACTATATGCACAGTTGAATTCATCAAATGGACAGTATTTTATAGTGCCAATACAACAGACCAATACAACAGGCCAGTCTTAGTAGTCAGGCATAAGATTCATTTTTAGCGTTGGTGTGTCCATCTCTTACTTTACGTAACACAATTGCTCCTGTTACATACAGCTACTCCTTGTTTATTTTCAGCCATCTTGCAGTGAAACTGCTAATTTTAATGGAATGTGTAACTCAAAAGATTGCCATTGTTTGATTTTTTTAATCTTTGAACGTTCAACCTTTGTACATAACAAAATCCCCTGCACAAACACACTACTATAGTTGGGATTTTAAATAGTAGTACAAGTATTTCACTTGTATGTCCTTAGCACAGAAAAGGAGCTCCGGCTCTTGATTCCATGCAACAACATGTGTTCGTCTATGTACACACACTCTCACACCAACTCCACAGAGGGCTGAAACGGTTTAGAAAAAAAACTCCATGTCCACTTGGCTGTCTCTCTTTGAGCTGTGCACTCAATCAACCACCAGCAGCTTCTGGATTAAACCTCACCTCACTCGCTTTGCAGGGCTTCTCTCAAGCTGTTTGGAATGCTTATCTCCAGCTATTGAATGTCTCTGTAACGCATTTCAAAGCCGTTCAGAAGACGTTACAAACAGGTTTTTTGTATGCACTCATTGTGTGCGTAAAGTGCTACATTGTGTTTATGCAATCAACATAGGAAAGCAAAGGCTCCAGTTGCTCCGGTAATTGTTCCATTTGTGATCACTTTGAATACGAATACCATTTTGCATATTTGTGATTTTCCAAAATATCCAAAACATGTCATTATAAATATTTGCAAGCGTCTAGTTGTGAATGCTTTTCAGTCAGATTTCCCTGACTGCTGCCTGCCAGTCAGTGGAGGGCACAGATCCTTTTTTGTTTAAAGGTATTTATCTGTATTCAACTGTCAGTTCATTTAAACATTATGGAAACATAGCTCTTGTACTTCTGTGTTTCGGCTGTACCTCAGAGGACCTACCGTATTGTGAAGTACACCACTTTGATATCTGTACTAAATTTTAGCCACAGCTTGCAGTGCCAGGTGTATTGCTTGCATGCTATTAAATAAGCGTTTGGAGGGTAAAATCCAGTGTAGTTTTTTTTTTTAATAAACCTCTCCGGCTTTTGTTTGTCAGCATTCTAATGGAACAGCACAGGAACTGCCATGGGGACCTTTGGTACAGGACAAGATGATTATATGCAATAACTCAATATCACAAACACCTGTACAAATCTAATCCAGTCTACTAATAGCTTTGCATTTGCAATAAGTATTACATTGGGGAAAGTTGTAATGTTTTTTTTTTTTTACTGTAGGGGAGTCAGAATTGGAGCAGTGCTGATATAGCTGTATTTTGTAGGCTGATTTGCATTCTTGCAGCTGCATTTGGGTTGAATTATATTGTTAACTGTCAGAAATGTTGGCAACCATTATTAAATGCATAAGAAAAATGATGGTGTATATAACAATATATAGGTGATTGGGATTATGATGTTATTTGTCTGTGTGATATACTGAATCTATAAAATGTATTCTCATTTGCAGTTATGTACTTAAATTACAGTATTCCAGATTGTGAAATAATATTGGCATGATGAACATTGAAGATGAAGCTCCTTGAGCTTTTAGTCATTTGCACGTCACAAGCTAGATTCACTTCTATTGCACTGTTTAGGCGTCAGAAGTCTCCTATTACTTAAAACTTAAAATAAAATCTATCTCACCATCTGGATGGTTAGGTAATGTACTAGAATGGGTACATGGGGAATATGTTTATTAGTTATTATTTGAGGGAACGGTGTATTTAAAAGTAATGTTTTTCGATGTTGTGCAAGAGAAGCATTTGTGATGTTTATTTTAGTTGTTTGTTTATCCCCAAAGCAAGATATATTGCCTTCAACTGTAAAGACTAAGTTATCAGTTTTTGCCAGTGACGTCTGTAGATTTTCAACTTTAAATTTATTTCCAAACTCACTAAGGTGTTAAATGACTTTGTGTGTGTGTGCATGTGTGCGTGTCTGCGTGTCTGCGCGTACGTGTGCGCGCGTGTGTGTGTGTGTGTGTGTGTGTGTGTGTGTGTGTGTGTGTGTGTGTGTGCGCTCGCTATACCTCTGAAGATGCTAGGGAAAGACAAATGATGCTGTCAGTGCAATGCTCCGCACTGTGAAGCTACAGAGAAGGAGAAGGGGGACAGGAGAGTAGAGGAGAAGAAGGCCACACATTGGAAAGATTAGAACAGAGAGAATGTAGAAGTGGTGAACAATGGGAAGGAGAGACTAACAGGATCTGAAAGAAGGGAGCTGAGATACAGAGAGTAATGGAGGTGTTTCTGCTGCTCGCCGGGGTTGTTTTCTATCTCGCTGTCTGTTCTGGGGGGTTAAAGTGATACAAGGCCACAATGTTAAGGTGCCAATGTAGCTCAGCTCAATTTCAGACCCATGACCTCACTCATTATCCCCTCGCTGTGTGCGTTTGTGTGTTTGTGTAATGCATAAGAGTGTGTACACGTCTTTGAATACACTGGTGTGTAGTTGTTTGTGTGTGTGTGTTTTGAGTGTTTATGTACTGTATGTGAACAGTTATACGTGCATGTCTTAATGCACATGCAAGCACACACACATTTTGTGCACATACAATCACTGACATTAGCGCCCATTGAAAGCAAAGGCATCAAACTGAATCAATCTCAGAAATGACAGTCTGCATGGGGGAGTTGCATATGATAATGGGAATGAACTGGTGTCAGGGCATCAGGTGTTTCGATTATGGGTGTGTGTGTGCATTTTCACGTATGTTTGTGTGTTCATGTGTGCATATATTAAGCAAGGGCCAAGCGGCTAATGATACTCATAGACCCATATGTTGTCTAATCGTGCAGCGGGCATTAAAGGCTCCTCCCAATTCACACACATGCACACACACGCACACACACACACACACCAACCCACACACACACACACACACATACTGTACGTGTTATCAGGCCAGACAGGTCTCCTGTGAAGGGGATTCCTTATCCTCCATTCAGGGGCTGTTTACCTCCCTGCAGGTTGTTGGTTTATAGCCAAACCGGAGAAAACCTGCTGCCTCCACGCTATACACACTGGTTTTGTGTGTGTTTTTCGGTACTTGCCAGGATCACACACTCATAAACACTTTCATTTTGTTTTCTTTCAAACACCCACTGTTGTAATAGAGCAGTCAAATGAGTTATTAGATGAATCAAGAATAAGGAGTGCGTGGTCACGAATGATTTTGTTTCCATATTTTATTGATATTAATTGGTTTGTATTCATGTGTGCTCCATCTGGTGATGACCCTATGCTGCCCCTCCCCCCCCCCCACACACACACACACACACACACACACACACAAACAGCCTGACACTTGTGCAGCGCTACCACACACCAGCTGTTTGAGAAAAGTCACTCCGTGGTCATTTGTTCCTTGAGCAACATTAGAGAGCCATCTGTCTGAGATTCCCTCATGTTCACATCTTTACTGTACAAGTTGCATGAATCCCAAAACAACTCAAACTGGAGAGAAGTGACTAATGTATGATTCACTCAGTGACGCTCAACTAATTTCTTGAGGTACAGAAAAGGAAAATCAATGTAAAATGAAAAAATTATAACCGGTCTAGCATCTTTTAAATGTCAACAATTGGTGAAAAATAAGGTCAGGAAGCACGTTAGTGAACTTTTTCTCACTTATGTGTGGATGCTACTTTTCACAAATTATAAATTTGTCCTGTTTTTTTTCATCATATATTATTTTTTTTGAGCTTTTCCCTTTATTAGTGAAGAGTGAATGGACAGGAAAGGGTGAGAGAAATGGGGGATGACACCATTGTAACATTAATGATGTTTTTACTGTGATCATATATACTTTGTGCCCTTTGTGCATTAATAGTGCAACAGTAATTACAGTGAACCATTCTCCTTTCTTTTGTGTAATTGTAGTTGCGATAGTAGCCACTTTGTTTAGACTGATTACATTTAAAATCAAATGGAAAGTGCATACAGTAGATAACAGGTTTGCCAATAGACTACTAGGCATATACAAACCAGAGCAATACCAATTATATTTTAGTTTTTGGTGCAATGTTCCAGATAATTCAATGAAAAGAAATAGTTTGTAGCCTAAAGGTTTGATGATAAAATGTTTGAAAGGTTGCTGGATGATATTTGAAAAAAGAAGGTGGGAGTTGACGTGCTATCCCTTAAGCAAGGCATTTATTATAGATTAAAGTGGACAAAAGATGCAATGGGGCTAAAGGAAAATGTGTGCATCTGGGAGTGTGTCAAAATAAAACATTCTGGAGGGAGGTGATCAATAAAACCATGTTCCTTTTGTCTGTGAACATTCCAGTGGACCTTAACATGCTGCACCTGCATCCATCCAATCTTTGTCCTGTATCCAACAAATCTGAATTTGAAACTCCAAGGACATATGGTTTGATTTTGCTATACTACAGGCAAAAAGGACCATCACTCTCATTAGGAACAAAATAGAGGCACAATTGGTGCTTGGATCAAGAACATAGCA
>NC_045754.1:16629865-16641689 GCF_008692095.1 Etheostoma spectabile | reverse complement strand
GTTAAAAGTTGAATGAAAAATCAATAAAAACATTGTTTAAAAAAAAAAGTGGACCAAAGAAGGATATATTTGCTCTGGGAAAGCCCTCTTTTCAAAGTAAATTAATTGTTCCTTCGGTCCTTTGGCTTCAAACATTTAATTTCTTAATCATTTTTCTGAGCATTTATGCCTTTATTAGAAAACAAAGATCTCTAAATCATGGATGTTTCATCTCATGGTTGACATCTTAATACCCAAACTAAGAGGGCCCCCCTTATAAAGGATATGTTATAATACTTATTTTACTGTTACAACATCTACAGTCACTAGTCTTAAATATTCTGAAAAACTCTTATAGGACACAACATCTGTAATTTAACCACAGCTGTCTGGGATCAGCAAAGTGTAAGTTGGCAAGGTGTTTTATCTTTGTCACCCCTGATTTACATATATATCTATATATATGGATATAGATAGATAGATAGATAGATATTCCAACAAAGCTTTAATTAAAGAACACTGGATTTCAGTGTTCATCCAAACCCCTTCATCAGTTGTTTAGTATGCAGTGTGTTTAATGTATAAATATAGTTTTTCAGTTTAATTGTACTGTCCTATACATTCATTGAATTCAGTCAACTCTTACAGTTTCTTCATTCTCTATTTTTTGTTGTTTGTTTAAATCACTTTTGTCTTAATGTATTTCTAATGATGCCAGCCCAGCGGCACTTTAAGACATATTTAATTTGATTTTAATTTTTTTCCCAGAAAGAGGGCTCATACCACACCACTGCCACCATTTCCAATATACTGTACTAAAGACAGAAATGACTTAATATTACCATTTAATGCCAAAAGTATCCGTTTCTTGGATAACTAGACATTGTGTTTTTGAAAATTGTTTTAACATTTATGTGGTAAAGTTGGGAAATGGCCTGCTCTTAAGCACTAGAACCCATGGCACTTTCCTGTTACTTAACTGCACCTAAAAAAACAACTTTTAAATTCTGAATGGGATGCTTAATTAAGTTCTGTGTCTTTTTGCTCAATAGGTAATTATTTAATGAGGCAGTCTAATGAGTCAGACTGAATTAATGAGGAGTGACATCAGATAGGATTCAGTGTAAGCCTGTAATGGACTTGTTAAATTGTGGAGATTACCAGTTAAATTGAAGGACATTCACAAACACTCACACACAGAAGTAAAACCAGCATGTAGGTGCACACTCTCGGCAAAGTGTTTTTAAAATCCATGCACAGACACATTGCTTAAAATGTCACGCTCCATCCTCATCTTTCATCTTCTTATGAAATATGCCATCTGATCTGCTCTCTCTCTCTCTCTCTCTCTGTCTCTCTCTCTCTCTCTCTTTCTCTCCTTCCTTCTCTCTCTCTGAGCAATAACCGTATACTCAGATTATGTTACCAGGGTCCATAAATCCCATATGTCAGAGTGAGGAAGCTGACTCAAACAAACAAGCTAGCATTATCTAAATATTCCGTGATGCAACACAGCATGATGTGAAAATGCCAGAGGAAACATCACACCCAGAAAACAAAACTTAGCAGGCTATGTTCTGCATACGAAATCCTAGCCTTGTTGTGTTTGTCAGTAACTAGCACAGAAGGAAAGGCGTGTTGCAGGAAGGCACAATATTTCATGCTTCATTACAGAACCACTAGACTAACAAGCACAAAAGCATGCACGCACACACACGTGCGCACACACACACACACACATACACACACACACACACACTGGTATGTTCACACGCTTTCTTACATTTGCACACAAACACACACACAGCAATGTTCTTCTCTACGTGACAGCTGTGGAGATGCCTTTGCAGAGCAGTGTAGTGGTTGCCAAATTAGTTAAAGGCATAACAAGACTATTTCTAGGTATTTAAAAGATTGCACAGAAATTTGCATGGAATTTTAGTAGCTAACAAGCTGTAGGGACCTTAAATGTTGTGATAGATCATGTACTTTATGGCTTTATTTTATTTTGTATATGCTATATGCCATATCATTTTAATTATCTTGGAGCATAAAAGCATACAGAATAGCTTTCTACTTTAAAAGAAGAAAAAAACATTAATAGATTCTATTGCGACCTGTGATTGCGACCTGTCCTACACCTGATTGGATTAATGCACCACTCACAGGGATGTTGTTGGTCTGTGTTTATAATTTTCAGCCTGGAAAAACATGTGGCTGTTGTGGAAATGTCAACTAAAACTATTCATATCTTTTATTTTTCATTTAGGTGTTCATTACAAATTGTGCAAGAAATAGGACATGGAGTTGCGGAATTGTACTTCTACAACACCTGGTCTGAAAGGAAAACCAATTATTCAGTCTTTAGTCTGACTAAACTGGGCTTGCATGATGTGGTCTGGCAGTGCAAAACTAGTTTGAAAACCATTTAAAAAACATATTTGGGAGGCATCCTGGTACCTCACCTGGTTGAGCGTGCGTCCCAGCACCAAGCCTTAGTCCTTAGTTATTGGTTTGATTATTTTGCCCTTATTATTGGCCCTTTGCTGTATGTATTCCCCTCAAGACAATGAGGGGCAATTTCAGTATGACATTAAAATAAGTAAGTGTGGGAAATGCAGGAATGGAGAACTTCGATTGACATGCTCCTGGCCGTGTTCTTAATTCCCTCATTTTAACTGCCCAGTGGTCAGACAAGCAAGGGGAATCATCGTGATAACGTTCACATCCCCTTTCCTATCTACAGCTGTCCTATCAATTAAAGGCAAAAATGCCACCAAAAATGATCTTAAAATATATATACACTATTCGTCAAAAGTTTGGGGTCACTTACACATTTCCATTCTAATCCATTATAGACAGAATACCAGCTGATCTGAGTGGATGGCTGATCTTTAATGCAATATCTAAATTGCCCATCATCAGCAACCGTTCCAATGTTCCGAAGGCACATTCTGTTCACTAATCTGTTATCATTTTTAAAAAATACTGACTGTTTCTAACTGAGAAAAAACTGCTGCCCAGGAAAAAAGAAACAATGCAACAGATCTCAGCTGGTATTCTGTCTATAATGGAATGCAATGGAAATTTCTAAGTGACCCCAAACTTTTGACCGGTAGTGTGCATATATATATATATGTATAGAAGGCCTCAAACTGTGTCCCACTGTGTCTATTTATACACAGTAGACAAAGCAAATAAGTAATGCATGCTTTACAAGGCTCTGTGTGTGTGTGAAGAAGATTTACAATAGAGAAACAGGAGTTTGCCAAAAGTTGGTCCATCAGTGAAAGTGCCTTCAAGTCTCAGTTTTTTTTCCCCCTTTTGAGTTTAGTCCTTTATGGCTATATAAACAGAAGCAATGGCGTTTTTAGGCATTCATCAATACATTTTGTGAAAGTTTTCAATACTTAAACATTTATGTTGTGCAGCTATCACCTTCACCCATGATAAGGCATCAGATTTAAAAAAGAAAAAAACTTAACGGAAGTTTCAGTAGAAGTCAGCACGTTCAAGGCTGAGCACTAAAGCAATACACCATCTCTCTCTCTCATCCACCCACCTCCTGTCTTTGGTGTTTAAACATAAGCCGAGAAGAAGTGTTCCTCACTGTTCTGTTGTTTTGCATTGAGTCAACAGAGAATTGTGTCACTGCTAAGCGAGTTTTTTCATTGTGCGAATGTTTTAACATTAGCATTCAAAGCGTGTGAAAATGACTTGACCTTCTCTGGAAGTTTTAATTGAGTTGCTCTGTCTACCACTCTCTCGATCGTTTCTCTTTCTCATCAGTACAATGAGTGATTGACCTCATCTCAATGACTGGTAAAACAGCTGTGATCTCTTTATAATGCCAATGTGATGGATGAACTTATTCATTCATGCCATCACGGCGTCTCCTCGCTCACACCTCTATTGTCTGTTGTACAATATATCCCCTTAAAACAAAGATGTTTAAACTTGGGTTACCAAACTTATTGTTTCCAAACTTATAATTGGGTTGTTAATTATTTTGATTTCTTGCTCTCTATTTTGCCAGCTATCTGCACCATGATTCCCTTATCGCTACGGCAGCGTAATGGAGGTTCATTGCACTTATGTCCTCAAATAAAAGTTCCTTATGTAACAACCAGGCAAGACTTAATAGAGATATGAAAAAACATTAATGCCATGGCTGTATATTCGCACAGTTGTATTGTAGCTAAAGCCCATAATGGAATGGTATGATGACACAGAGATATTAGCAAATCCGGTAAGTGTGTAATTGTCTTGTCTCAGTCCTTGGTTCCTTTTTTCAAAACTCAACCCTCAAGAAGCATCATTGTGGTTTGATAAAGTTAAAATACAGCTACAAGATACACATTAGCCCCTGTTTAAACCACATTAAAGTAGTTATGTTCGATAGCCTCCTAGTGGCTGAAGTGTTGTAGGTATCATCTAAACACAAAGTCCGTTTAGTTATATATGAGTCCATTCTCAGTCAAAAGCAGCGCAGAAATAAATACTACGACAGCCAAGTAGTTATAACATCACAGTCAGCTTTTCATGGCTTTTCAATTGTAGGCCTCTAATATGGCCACCAGAGGATGAACTGTAGTAATAACCTCAAAACCTCTATGCTCATCAACTTCTATGTGTACCTGCTTCCCCTGAGTAAAGTATTCCCATTCTGCAACTACCACTGCACTAACAGGGAAAATATTGTGTGCAATATAACCACTCTCTTCTTCCACGGTCACTTTTAACGGAATTGACAAGAATTGATTTTGCACATTGTGACAATGCTGAGGAAAGATATTGCATGGTTGTGACACTGTGTATACGTTTGTCTCTTTACTGTACACATAGACAGACACACATACTAGACTATGCTTGCTATACCTCTAATATTGATTTCCCTAAAAGCTATGTATGTCTTCAGGACACTTAGAAACAAATCTTGCTTTTATGTTTCAATCAGTGTTTTTTTCATTTGAGCAGGAGATTCAATATTAGTTATATATTTGTTAAGCTTTCTTTGGAAAATTAACTCCAGGAACATGTAAGAAAAAGTTGTGTGTGAACTTTCCTGTGTTTTGAGTACAAACCTGTCAGTTATTTTGTCTTCATAGCATCATGTAAGTTTATATTGTATATCAAAATTATCTCTTCTGCTATTTCTGGCATGGCTCCCTTCCACGTTGATTATTCATTTAAAAATATTTTTACGTATTCCTCAATTTTCTGGTTATATTTATTAGTATGCCCATCCTAACTATTTCCAGTTTGTGTTAATGGGCAATAGTGTGCAACATTTCCTAATTAATTTACATATATCATGCAGCCTCATAATTACTCACTGTAGAGTCAGTCCACTGCCACGTAAGCATCGTTATGCTCAGGTCGATGCATAATGTTGTGAATACCTCAAATCATGTCATTTTTTTAAAGTTACAGAAACATCAGCTGCGTCTACTCATTCTTGGGATGAGGAAGGGAAATACAATAATAAATCTACCTCATGCCTCACTCTTTGGTTTCATATTTATGTTTTTGACACTAGCAAATGAGTCAGTATCTTGGACCGAGTGTATCTATTTCACAGACAGCTCCATGTTGAAACCCAAACAAATCCAACCCAACACCACCCACCTGCACCTCCAGTTCAATTCAAATGACCAATATCATCATATTGGCAAAGGTGTTAATAATAAATGGTACAATATTGTTAAATTATCAAAGTAGCGTTGGTGTTGTGAGCGTTGGCTGGTTCCGGAAACAACAGTCTGACTTAAGCAGCTTTTCTTCTCCCTTTTCTTTTTTTTTGGGCTCAAGTCAAGTGCTTTAAATTGAAGCGAGCCTTTGGGGCATAGATTGAAATGTATCCAGAATTTTAATGGTCCCTTTTCAATTGTGTAGTTTTGAAAGAGCTGCCAAGTTCCTTGGTCTGTCTCTCACTCACTCTCTCACTCTCTCTGTCTGTCTCTCTGCCACTGTCTTTCTACACTACTTGCTACCAGCTTTCGTTTTTCTGAAATCTGTCTTCCTGTCTTGTCTTCCCTTCTAACCAACTCTCTTTATTTTCCCATTTGTTTTTTCTTTTTCTATTTTGCACACACAAACACATACAGCACACACATACTCTGACCGTGTTTTTGTGTGTGTGTGTGTGTGTGTGTGTGTGTGTGTGTGTGTGTGTGTGTGTGTGTGTGTGTGTGTGTTTGTTGCAGGAATGTAAGCTCCGCAGGTGAGGAGGCAAGAAGAAGGATGAGGGAGTGTGACGGCCTGACAGATGCTCTGCTCTACGTCATCCAAACCTCTCTGGGCAGCAGCGAGATAGACAGCAAGGTGTGTGTGTGTGTGTGTGTGCGTGTGTGCGTCCTGGCTTGCTGTTTATGTCTGTAATTTTGCACTGCTAAAGTGTATGCTCTTATTTTCAAACGTAATCCTTAAAGAAAAAAGTGTCTCCTTCCCGCTCTGAAGTGGTGAAATCTTCTCATTGAACAGGAGGTGAGAAATAAAACAACAACAATGGCTGAACCTCCTTTCACTGCCAGCAGCCACGAGGAAGACAAATTATAGTTTTCAAGGAGCATGCAGTTCATCAACATGTTTTATTTTGGGCAAATGAAAGCTCCCAAATTCAAAGTGTTGCAGCACTTTTTGCCGCCAATTTAGCTCTGCCAGTAGTCAGAGTTGAGCTGGTTTATGTTCACTATGTGTTTCTCCGTGCAAAGACACATTCCTGTTGCCGTGTTTGTGTTCACGACATAGTATGTGAGGGCCAGTCAATACTACATAAAAAGTGTTGTGGATGGCTGACTTCTCAAGGTCTCCCTGTCTCCCAGCCTCTCTAAATAGCCATTCTTAATCACTGCTTAACCGCCCGCCCCTCTTCACCATCTGACTGCAGTCACCAGAGGAGTACTGCTGTCGCCACAGTAACAAAGACTGATTGGCAGGTGAACAGCATGTGGTCACTGATGGAAAAAGCCGTGCACGTTAGCCATGTGCTCATTTTGTACTGTCTTTTTTTTTTTTTGCACACTTGCTTTGCCCAGACTACCTCCTCACACTCTCTACTCAGACCAATCGGGTCATCATTAAAAAGACTTACTCGAAAATAGATCTCAAAGAGTTAACAACATATCCTTGATATCTCATAGCTCCACTTTGGATATGCACTTTGTGCATATTATTTTTTTTAAAATGTATTTGTAACTTCGGTCTAAGCAGAAATTACATAAGCTGAGGTTGTTCGAGTAACATTATAACTGATTAGCACTTATTACCACTAGCACTTCATGTGCCCAAATACTTGTATAATCAGTTCTGTCTCGGTTAGTGCTCTCACAAAAAATTTCCATCACCAGCACTCTCAGGATACGCGTTTTGATCATCACAATCTCAGCTCTCTCTCTCTCCTCTTTGCCTTTCATGTTCACAGATCCTCAGACAGAAATGCGCTAGATCAGAGAAATATTCACTATATGTAATGTGACAATTATGTTTTATAGGCGATTGTCCCATTTAACAAAATCATCAGATTACTGCTATTACGCTATGAGGAATTGCACAGATATGAGGACGTTTTAGAGACATTACAATAGGTTTCACATTATGTAACAGCACACAGCTAAGAGCCAATTAACTTAACTGATACAGTCATTTTAAATGATAGTTCAAGACCCAAAAGACTAAGCACGTTATTCTACATACACAACCAATAGGACGCTGATATTCTATAGACTATATGATGTTAACATTTAAAGTGGCTAGAGTTTGTGTTGATTCTACCGGCCGCTTTGGATAAAAATGGTAGTGTTTTCACTACACCTGCTGTCTTTTCTTTACAGTGCTGTATGTATGTTAGCGTTACCTGGATATCATATAGTTGTGATGAATGTTTTGCTCACACTGTAAATCATTCATTTACATTAAAGGTGCTCTAACCGACAAAAAGGAGTTGGTTGAGCCATCACCGCAGCAGCGTTAGCACGTAGGCTACTTCCACAATGCGCGTTCATGACTCAACCCACGCCTTCTTGTCGGTTATAGGCTGGAACACAGTTGGAAATTGTTTCGTGGTGCAGGGCTGTCTACAGAGGCCGCGTTTTTTTACAGTGTGTTCTGGGGACAGACAGCTCGCGATTAGTGAGATATGTGCTGCGTGTGACAAAAAATGCCAAAAAAACGTGTGACATTGCTTAGAGCCCCTTTAAGAGAATTTTTTTACAGATGCATCGTTACATTTCAAGTGTTGCATACAGCAACTTAGACTACTTGGATGTATCGTGAGCTAAACCGGCTGTCAGTGTGTCACGAGCCAAAGCAAGGACACTTTACACAAGTACAGGGGGACAAGGGAAAAGAAAATAAGGCGCTACATGGAGGAGGGGTGTAATTTCATATAGGCTACTGACGTAAAACCACATTGCGTATTGTACAGTTATCTTGTTAAAGAAAGAGACATACTACATATCTGAGGGCCAATTTGGGGTGGGTTTTGAATCATTTCCAATTCCGTAATTGTCTCCATCTGATGAAAGCCAGACCGTCGTCTGTCACTTTCCCTTTTAGCTTTTAGTTCTTCTTCATTTAATTTCCTTTTTTTTCTGTGATGGCCCTACCCCAGTATCAGCCGTAACTACAAGAAATAACTTTTAAAATAAAATAAAAATACAAATTATTACCTTTTTACCTGGCTGGATACCCTAACACAGGCTTTGCCGGTGTTACAGCGAAATCTGTGACCGGTCAGAATTTGGAACTGTAGAGCCGGTCTGCCTACCGTAAATCATTTTGTAATTTCGCAGAAAAATCAGACCCGAACAAAGGCATTTAATAAAAAATAGCGTAAGTGTCATTTGCTGTTACAGGTCATTTATGATCATCAGATGAAAAATAACACAGTTTCAGAAACATTAGGAAGTTACATATAGTAACTTTAACAGCCCGCATTAAATGCGGTTGCTACTGCAGGAGGATGCATACTGCAAGAAGAATGTTATGGGCAAGCAGATTCTAAAAGCACAGTTTGTTAATAGCCACAAGGTCATACAGACAAAACCTTTCATCAACAGAAATAGCTCATATTCATTTAAACCACAATCAGGAGTCATTTTATTTCCTAAACCATGCAGCTGGAAAGATCAGGGTACTGCGAATAGATGTTAAATAACAGATCGAAATATGAAATGTCAAAGTCAATTGTAAATAGAATGTTACTTCTCCTACATCATTCTATGATAGCATGTGAATAGAATTTCAAACATGACTGCAGCTCGCTGGAGTGAGACATTGTTTTGTTTGTTGTGTCCCTTGAGGCTGTTCAATTGCACTCCTTAGTTGTTTTTGTGTAAACCAACGGTCAGACAGAGAGAAGATTGATGATTTGTCTTTGTTAATTTCCACTCTGTTGACTCGACTCCCCTTTATCACTGATACTAAGCACACACATGCAAGTGCACACACTCGGTGAAAGTACACACCGTACACCATAGACACCATACACTGTAGGAATTTATTTGCGCTCATGTAGACACACTCGTGCAGTCCTCGGCTGGCTGGTTCGCATCTGAACTTGCTGTTTAATGGGGTGTGATACACTATATCGGGCTTGTCATTTTTCTTAATTTACCTGGGTTTCTTCTTATCTCATTTCAAAGTCAAGCTAAACAAAATTCAGAAGCATATTACCGTACCGATTATCTTTCTCCTTTCCTTTCTGTCGCTCTCCGTCTCTCACTCTCTCCGTCTGTCTGGCTCGTGGGTGGGGGTGGAAGGGCGATAGTGTAAAAGTGTGAGAGTGGGCGTTTTTTTTATCAGCATGCTTTGACTTTGAGTTTGCTCTGTTTTCAAGCGAGATGTTTCATTAAATGGCATCAAACAGAAATCTAGCACCTCAACTTTCTCACTGTATTCATTTATATCTCTCTTTTGTTCATCTCCTCTTCCCTTTCCCCACCCTTTCGTCCTTCTGCCTCACTCCATCTCTCCCGACTCTCTAAATCTCCAGACTGTAGAGAACTGTGTTTGCATCCTGAGGAACCTGTCGTACCGCTTGGCTGCCGAGACATCCCACGGCCAGCAGGTGGGGCTGGAGGAGCTGGATGGCCTGCTCTGTGACGCCAACGGCCGCGATGGAGAGAGCTCCGGCTGCTGGGGCAAGAAGAAGAAGAAAAAGAAGGGAGCTGATCAGGTGAGGACAGAGATAAGAAGAGATGATCAGGGCAAAGAAATAATGCAGATATAGATGAATGGAATGGACACAGTGAATGAAAAATAACAAAGTGTTGGTGTTAATAGCGACTTCAAAGTAATTTTACACATGTGCTCCAACGTCTTTATTAAACATATCCTGCAAGCTTTGTGACGACTGGACAAACGGTGCACTTTGTTTAAAATTCCTACAACTGATTTGTCAAAAACATTTATTTTCAATTCAGTGTGATATGTAACTTAGTCCAGTTCACGGCAATTTGAGAAAAGCAGATGACCAACACAAAAACAATTGCTAATAATAAAGGTGCAAGCTGCGATTCCAAGAAATAACAAATCTTGATTTGCGTCATTCCACATCCAGGTATTGTGCCTTTACAGCACCCCCTAGTGGTCAATTGGAATGAGACTTGCAGCGTATGTGTGAGGTCATAATGTAGACATTTCCTGGAAGTTTTGTGTTGATTGGACCAACATTTAGTCATGTATAGCCTGATTTGCGCTATATCACCTGCAGTTTGTTTGCATTTATAGTGTTCAATTTGAGTGAAACATTCAGGGCGTTGTTCAGGTACTTATCAGGACAAATCCAGAGAGATTTATGTTGATTGGACTGCCACTCACCTATCTTGCGCTTGCAGCGCCCCCTAGTGGTGTATTTAATGAAAACTGTCTGGGTATATCTGGGGCACTTATCTGAACATACCCTGTGAGTTTTGTGATGATTGGCATTACGGCATTACATTTATGTCCAGAGCCACGACCCTTTTGAAGTTTATTAGTCAATAACTTGAAGAGTAATTGCGATATGGACATGCTTTAACCCAAGGTTGGACTATTTATGGACAGGATATTGAGGCGTAGTCGGGGTGGGGAGGGGTTGCAGTTCAGTGGGTTGGGGATCTCATCACTGCTTTTTGCGGATGATGTGGTCCTGATGGCATCATCGGCCTGTGACCTTCAGCACTCACTGGATCGGTTCACAGCCGAGTGTGAAGCGGCAGGGATGAGGATCAGCACCTCTAAATCTGAGGCCATGGTTTCTCAGCAGGAAACCGATGGAGTTCAGGTAGGGAATGAGCCCTTACCCCAAGTGAAGATACCTTGGGGTCTTGAACAATTTTCTAGGTAGACCTTAATGATCATTGAGGCTTTGTAGAGCTCATTAAGCTACACCTGTGTGAGAAATTTCAAGTCAGTCAGACTTATGGTGTGGGGGGCATGGCCTTTCAAGGTTTGCATTTTGAAGTCTTAATTACAGCGCCACCATGTGGCCAATTGATCACGGGAATTTGAGCCGGCGCGGCAGACAACAAACAATAATAATAACTAAACCGGACAAACATAGAAGGGTTCTACCGCTTCACGGTTTAAACCCTAACAAGTGGGGAACCATTATGAATGCCGATGATTCCATACAAAACACAAGGGTTTGTGTTTAATAGTACTGAATATTTTCAGTACTAAATGATGTCAATCATTCGCTATGGTCTTTGTAGATGATCCCAACGCAATTGACTACTTAATGGGGGATTTTGGACTGGTGTGTTAGAATGTGCTTTCCACCACTATCATCAAAACATGTAGTGAGGATGAATTTTCCGTATCACAAACTTGTGCAATATACTGTGTATATATATATATATAT
>NC_045754.1:16623302-16629855 GCF_008692095.1 Etheostoma spectabile | reverse complement strand
ATATATATATATATATACAGTGAGGATATTATACATACTGCAGCTTTCCTGCTTCATCATAAAAAAGTGATCTTCTTTTTGCACCCATATACACAGTATAAAGCAGTGTGTGAGTGGTTGAAGCAGCCGTCTCGTCAACAGGGACATGGTGAATAATGGAAAACAGGAATGAAAATCTGAGATCACAGAGTGCTACGCAGGCTGCGTTGAAGCATTGACTTATTTTATAATGTATTGGCTCATGGAACAATTTTTGTTGCTTTTTATTTCATCACATTTTAAGTATTTGAAAAATATTTTTACATTATTTTTTAACCTAACTTTTTTTCGTCTAAAGCTTCATCATGTTTATTTTTTACTCTCCCTCTTCCCAGCTGTCTACTATGTTATGCCTTTTTCCAGGCTGTTAAGGTAGATGTGTAATTCTCTCCATGGACGAAACAAGTTGAAAGCACACTTGACCGGCCAACAGAGCTCAAGGTTGTGAGCGTGTATGTTAGAATTTTCCATGGGCCCAAAACCGAGACAAAGATACAGCCTCTAGTTGCGTCCTCAAGCCCAAAGCATACTTAACTGGACTGATACTTAAGACCCAAAACTAAACCTGAGACCCAGAGCTATATTTATGGTTTATTTCGTTAGTGGCCATCGGCTCTCCAGTCTTTTGCAACTCATTGGCTACGTTGTCTCTTTCCTTTTTCCCAATGGGTATCGTGTATCTACTTGAAGCACACATGGGCACAGACCATGTGCACAGACAGAAAGACCATGTGCACAGACAGAGCAAGAAGAAAAAAGGATCTGTTTGCATGTACCAAATACATTTTTGGTAGGCATTGAGACAGGTAGAGCTGGGTGTAGTCAGGACCAATATAGCAGGAATTCAGAGGTATACACTTTGAGAGACAGACAGGTACATGGTGAAAGAGAAAGAAAATGAGCCAAGAGACTGGGTCTTTTCTTTTTTTTCTTTTTTAACAGACTGGGTCAGAGAGAGAAAGAGAAACAAGGAAATAATGAAACTAGGCAGGAGGGAAAGAGAGACGGATAGAGACTGAGTGAGGCAGAGAGAGAGACTCAGGTAGTTAGACCGTAATATAGTCTCCCTAATCATTTATACGTTCAGACAGAAAGAGCCTGAACTGGACATACACATTCCTGACACTGCAACACACTCACACACAGGTTTTTACGATCTAGGATATTCTACAGATTTTTGATTTGTTTCAAGATATCTGTTGCTTGAAAGTTCTTGAATAAAATAGAACTTTTGCAACACATTTGGAATTTTTATAAAATTAAAGCTGAATTATCTTACATTTTGCATTCTTTTAGTATGACGTAGTATGTATTGTAGGGCGTTTCTTACCAAGCAAGTAACTTACTGTGAACGAGTTAATGCATCTTGGTATAGTTCCTCTACACACTTCAAATTTAAAACATGTCTTAGATTTTATGTTCAGAGAATCTATGTATAGATATAAAAAAAAAACATCCACAGCCAAACACACATCACACAGCACCTCTCTCAAGACACACACTAGCCTAGTTTACCTTGAGACAAGGGAAGGAGGGGAAGCAGTGGAGCGAAAACCGAGCAGGTCGGTAGGGAAAGGAAAAGCTGACTGGAGAGAGAATGATGGAAATAGAATAAGGAATTAGGGAGAGAGGGAGGCAAACAAGAATGAGAGAGAGAGAGAAGTCAAGGGAAAGGTAGAGCAAAGAATCAACAGGAGAAAAAAGGTGGGCAAGATAGTAATGACAAGCAGGAGAGGAAAGAAATAGAAATAAAAGGAGAGAGAGAGAAAGTGTTAGCTGTGGCTCCATGCCTACATGAAAGAGGTGTGGGCATGTCACTCAACAAAGAGGTTCAAACATCAAGGGACTACATAGTGGAGGAGGATGGAGGTAAAGGGGAAGCAGGGTGTGAAGCTTTAAGTTTATTTCTCAAAGCAAATGTAGGAGGGAGACGTTCTCTCATGGTCTCTGTCTTCACATGCATCTCTTTCCTTTCTATGTTTTCGCCCTTTCCCACCTCTCTGCTCCATCATCATTCTCTCCTACAAAGCAGGTTGACATGGAGCAATTTACTCAGTGTCTCCATGACTTTTCAATAGGCCAGGGTGTACTGAGTGGAGATGCACCTAGACACATGGGGATAGTCATCCACAGATATTTTTCTTTCATAGATATTGCAGGTATGGAATCAGAATTCCCAAAAGCAAATGAAAAGAGTAGGGACACTGAATCTAAACTTTCCTCTCTGCTCCTTTGAAATTAATCGCTTAGGTGTGATTTTATAGGTGTGTTTTTAGTGTAACACCCCCAGAATATCTTGTTTTAGCTGACCTCCAGTGGTTTAACTTCTCACCTTGCTGCAGTGATGAACAGGTGTACTCCACAACCCTGTAACATCACAGAGCTAGGTGTGTTCACAGTTGAAACATGCTTACAAATCTCAATGCTGAAAATGAGTTTTTAGTGTTCACTTAACAATATCTTCTTGAATATAAGTTAACATTAAACAAATCTGTCCCACTCTGTATTCTCTTTCACAGTGGGATGGCGTGGGCCCCTTTCCGGACACGGCGGAGCCCCCCAAAGGGGTTCAGATGTTGTGGCACCCCACCATCGTCAAGCCCTACCTCACCCTGCTGTCTGAATGCTCCAATCCCGACACACTGGAGGGAGCAGCTGGCGCTCTGCAGAACCTGGCCGCAGGAAGCTGGAAGGTAACGGCTACAGAGAGACATTAGCGTTTATGACTGTAATGCTGGTGACGCAGAAGCTCAGGCTGCTTTGCAATCCTTGTACTGTTTTTTTTTTAGAATAGTGCAGGTAAACACAGGAAACTGTAACTTTAATTGTCCTCTAGTATGAAAAGAAGAGATTCATCATGAGCGTGCTCTCACCCAGCCGTGCTGTGAATACAGAGACACAAAGTGTACACAAATAATTTGTGCAGATAAACCAGTAAGCATGACTAACTACTTTGTGTGTGAGTGTGTGATTATGCGTGAATGCTACCTGCTATCTGATGACTGAGTCCTTTTAGAGAAACTCTCACACTCGCCTCTAACTAAGAACGGGTCTGCACCTCTGCAATGTAATGTTGGATGGATAGATTCTTAGAGAGGGATAGTCATTTCACAGGATGGGGAAATGAAAATTAGAATCAGAATCACCTTGCTGGGTAATACATTTATAATCATGGCAGGGAAATAGCCATTCAAAATTTAGTAAAGGGTTAATAATATTAAAAAAAAAGTTTTTTACTTAAACCTTGATCGTCTGGTTAGAGTTTAGTTCAGTCTTTATACAAATTCAAAAGCTAATTTGGTTGCAGTAAATGCCACAGCGTACAGATGACAAACAGCTCAAAAACTATGAATCGAATAATGCTATTGGCTCACTACACCATCCTGCTGAAATATTTCCAGCACAATCCCAAGTCGGTATGTGTTCTATAGCATATAATATCGTTCAGCAGCAATGCAATTACTGTAATAATGTTAAGGCTTCAAGCCTGAACACACCAGGGAGTAGAGCAAGGGTTCAACAGCAGCTGACTGAATGAAACAGCTAGATGGTAATGATGTGAGTCATGCGGTCATATTGGAGAGTATGGGTAAAGGCAGCGTTTGCCAAGAGGGTGGTGTGTGTATATAAGGGTAAAAGGCAGAAAGTGTGTGGGCGTAACCTTGGAATGACGTTGGGAAACTGCATCAGACATTGTTCGTTGTAAATAGTTGCTGTGGAAATGTCGATGGAAATGTTTATTAGAAAATGCTGCGACGTAATGTTACATGGCTTTTGCTGTATGTGAAAACTCTAGATGGTGTTACAGACAAGGAAGCACACTGTGGTTGAGGGGGATGTCTCTCTGGTCCTGTAATTGTGTGTAAGATTTGTGTGTGATTTGATTTTGGTTTGTTTCCATTGGTAGTGGAATGGACAGAGAATAGAGCAAGACACAAATGGAAGGAGATGAGGTTATAGAAAGACAAGGGAGAAGGAGGAAATAATGGGGGCAGGTGGTCTTGTGCGTGCGTGCGTGCCATAGTTTTGTCTCTTCTAAGCAAGATCCCTCTCCTGACTTTGAGAATAGTGCTGCTGACAGTTTCCAAATAAGCTGGGTTGGCTTACTGCTGGCACACTACGCTCTGTTCACTAAGCTCTTGGTTTTAGGACATTGTGATAATTTCGCTCCAAGGGTGAATTTTTTCCTAAAATGATTATATGAACCATAGTTTACCCATTTTGGTCTCTAAGAAAAACAATCATGTGTTTTAACCTTAACATACCCTGGTAATTATTCTTTTCAGCTTCAGTCTTTTAGCTTCACACTTGATGTACTCCTATCTATTCTTGGGTGCTGTTTAGCACATCCCCAGACTTCTACAGTCGACCCACAAGGCGGCACCCCTTGAGCCATTTAAGGTTGAGTAGTCCATTTAAGCGTACCTTAATAGTTATTGAGGGAGGACAGAGTGGTCTCCAAGCTCAGAACTCGTCTCTCTGGTTCAGGTAATTCTCCCTCACGGTATATCACTTGTGAGTCAGTGTAATGCCCCCTCTCATAATGACCCTGAATATAACATCTCCCACTCAAACTCGCCCACAGTTCATTCCTTTATTCACATTGGTTGTTCTGACTAAAAAAAAAAGAATAAAGAAAGTCAGCATAGTGACAATACATGGAAGAATAAAAATGTAAGGACTGACAATAGCCATTACCTTTACAACATGCACAAACACACAGTGAATTCCCAAGTAAGGTGAAACAAACAAGTGTCACAAGCAAGTAAGGAGGATGGTTTTGGTATTGTCGCCATGTCCGGTCTTTTGTTTACCATAATGTGTGGACACAATTATAATTGCTCTCACTGTGTATGGTAGGAATGATGAACAAAACCTGAAAAGTAAAAGCTAGGTTTTAAAATTGGGACTGTCCTTTAAGTCTAAATGCTGCAAATTGTCACAACTCATCTAACCCTCCTTTTATGAAGTACATTGTCACCACAAATGCACCACAAGATTGTTTTTTTGCTATTGCCAGGCTACTTTTCCGGCATTTAGTCTTTCCCTTGATATCTCTCCACCAGTGGTCGGTGTACATCCGGGCAGCAGTGCGTAAGGAGAAAGGCCTTCCCATCCTGGTGGAGTTACTGAGGATAGACAACGACAAGGTGGTGTGTGCCGTGGCAACCGCTCTCAGAAACATGGCCCTGGACATCAGGAACAAGGAGCTCATCGGTGAGTCCTGATGAAAATGTTTCCAAGTGATAATATTTGGAAGTGAAACAATCATCCTACGTTAGATGAAACCGTTGCATGGATGTCATTTTTAATGTCAATAAAGTTACAATAATTTGGACACCGGCCCTGTTATGCTCACTTGCGGCCTCTGTTGTTTGTGTAGATCAACCTGAAGCCCATTTTCATTTATAATTGCCTAGCTGTTCCACTGCGGTCTGTTGCTGCCATGTTGTTCTCATTTAGACTATTCAAGTAAAGCCTGTGCTCAAGTGATGTAACATGAGGGTAAAGAGCCTGTAGCCAGTTGCTCCAATTAGAAGTAATTTACACTAATGCCAGCCTGAAGTCACCTCATAGCAACAGTGAGATGGCTCACCTGGCTTCTTCCTCCTGGAGAAAATTGGAGCTGCTGGGGGATTTTTAAATGATTAAATTATGTCATTGATTGAGACTGTTCATTGGTAATTACAAACTAAGATCAGGATCACGAGGCTTTACATGCATTCTAAAATGATAGTGCTCCAAATCTGTCAAACACTACCATATGGTGAAAGTGTGATGCAGGTTTTCCCTCTTTGATTTTAACCATTAGCTGTAGTCATTTTACATTGCAATTTAATTAAAGGCAGAGTACATCCATCATTTTCATGGTTTTTCAAATGAAAACACCCACTCAGCAAAAACGAGTGACCTGAGTTACCACATTAAGTGAATCAATGTTATGAATACAGTGAGTCCCCTGACTTACTAGGGAACAGATTACAAATACCGAACATTATATACAGTTATTTTAAGACACTGGAAAACTGCAGTATCTCCTAATCTGAAAGACTGGACTAATGCAATGGTGGAGACAGCATCTTATGAGTCTACGCTTCACAAACTGTCGTCTAACAAGGAGGATGTGTTACATGTGAAATTAACATTGAACCCAAGTGCAGACAACAACGCAGAGCCAAATGGCAGTTTAACAGGTTTATTCCAAATGTCCAAGTTTGGGAATGCAACAGGGAAAAAGCAAAGTCCAAATCCAATGGATATCCAGGGTACAGAGTGAGAGTAGTACTGTGTGTCCAATACTCCAGAGATCCAGTGCAGAGAACGGTGGAAGGCAGGAATGAAGTGGCAGCAAGAGTCAGGTTTATTGAATTGTGGCAGTAAGAGTACAATCAGGCAAGCAAAAACTCTAACACTAACTACAACCGCTAGTGCCAGCAGCGAGACCAACATGGTTGTCTTGACTATGACCTAACAAAGACTGGTAGGTTGACCGGGTATTTGAAGCAGAGGTGAT
>NC_045754.1:16615467-16623292 GCF_008692095.1 Etheostoma spectabile | reverse complement strand
GAGCTGCAGCTGGAACCCTGACTCCCGCACACCAGACTTCACTCCTGCAATTAAGGACAGACAGAGGGGTGAGGGGGAGGGGGAAGGCAGAGACAGTGAGCTACCAGCAGCAGCCGCAGTAGGCCTAGCAGAATGGCATGACCTCTTAGGATATTTTTTGGACCTACGCAAGGGTGAATGAAAACTCAACCTAAGAAAGCAGAAACTAAATACATCATAGCTTCTTTTGGTAGACTGGATTTCCCCCTTATATTTCTGTATATCTTCTATCTATATCTTCTTATATTTCTTACTTTATTTTTCAAGTTTTATTTTCCCCAATGCCAAGATCCTATGACTAACCCACTACCCAGTATACTCTGTTATTAAGAATTCAATAAAAATACTATGTGCTAGCACTAGCTTAGTCAATGTTAGCTGTGCTAAGTTTGGAAGTATTAGCACAAAAGCTAAGCAATGTAACTTTGCTGTGGACATCAAGCAGTGGTAATGTTTGAAGTTGTTGTTTTTGTCAATGGACCCTGGTGGATTTGAAGAGAAGTATACTGTATAACACAAACTAATATAGATTATTATTTTATTTTTTATTTTTTAGGTGGTCATTTTCTTAGGTGGCTAAAATGCATTTTGCTGGTACCCCCTGTCCACAGCAGCATTTGTTGCTCTATTTAATGCCACAATTAGTTGAACAACACTGTAATTTTACCTCGTAGAACATGGGAGATGCTATTCCTGGATTGATTGGTTGGTTATTTTGTGTTATTGTGTGACTTGGGTGAACCAAAAATTGTGTTAATGTGACTTTCTGCTCTGACCCAAACGCGGCGTCCATAGCAATACTTTGTTCAGCTTCATGTCTACTTCTGCAACGTCATCATACGGCCGCCTACTACCCACATCTAGTCACGTGGGGAAAAGTACTTAGAAGGTCTTGGGATAACAGCATTTTGACACTAAAACATACCTACTTTGACCAAAATGGGAAGATTCGGATACATAAGGAACACTATACTGGAAAGTTACAAACGGAAATAAAGAAACTCCAAATATAATAGACTCGCCCTTTAACCAAGCCCAAGTTGTGTTTGTTGTGATATTTAGACTATTAAGGAAAGACAATGTAGGGGGTGAGTTAAAAAAAAAAAAAAAAAAAAAAAAAAAATGGAGTTAAAAGAGAAAGTCTAAAGAAAGTGGGAGAGCGATAGCTACAGAGAGAGTGTGTGTGTCTACAAATATTGTGGTTGTGTGTGTGTTTGTGTCTACAAATATTGTGTGTGCATGTGTGACTTTCTGTCTCTGGTATCTCTGATTATCTCGGCTTCCTGGTGGGCTCAGTGGTTTCTATAGCAACCCGAGGGCGGGGGGCTTCTGTAGCCTCTCTGGGCTTTTGCCAGAGCGTTGTTAGAACGCCAAGGAACGCCACCAACGAAGCTCAACACGCCCATACTGCGAGGGTCTGTCCGGCCCACGGCAGCAGCTTACAGGATAATTGAAGCCTTTCGCACAAAGACACTTATCAGTTCGACCTGAATGGTTCTTCTTCATGTTTTGTTCGTCTGTTTGTCTTTCTTTGTTTAATGCATCTGCAAGTGTATTGGCTTAAATGATTTAGAAGGACCTTTGCATGTCATCCCTCGGATTGCCTTCCAAATCCACTGTAACTGTGATATGCAAATCCAGATATAGGACGATACAATATGGAAGCACTTTATCCATATCACCTCAAATAGACCTGCAACTACTCTGTATTTCCCCTGCCACCAACCAGGTAGAGTTTATTTTTAAATATACTATATAATTGCTTTTGATATTGTAGTATTCCAAGGGCAAAACGCTGTTTCAGTTGCCTTTACATTAAGTCTAATTTGCTCTTTCATGGTCAACATAACTGATTTGAATACAATTAAAGTACTATATATAATATAGAGAAATATAGAGAAATTAGAGAAAGATAAAAAGGAGAGTTGTGGAAAGAGAGGTAGAGACTGTAATGAATGTGTGCTTCATTGAGAGAAAGGCAGGCAAAACACAGGCTGATTAAATAATGTAATTACTTAAGAATTCACAGGGAAAATCAATTCAAATGTGTTTGGCATTTTCATTTAAATAAACACGCTTGGCTTATTCAGAAGCAGGATAAGGTGGTATAAATCCTACATGTGATTAGCTTCCCCTTAGCTTTCTGAGTCTTGAGAAAGACAATAAGACAGAGATAGTGGGATGGAGTCTAATTGAGATATATAATAGAAAGAAAGCGATAATTGGGGGCATTGCAGATCGTCATTCTCGTGTAGCAACCTTGGCTGGCACTGTCAGGGAGGTGTTGGCAGATTTGATTAAAGATAGACACACCTGGGGAAGAAAATAGAGTTCTTGAGAGAGGTTTATAGTGGTTTTGACAGTTATGCAAGTTAAGATTATTATTAAAAAATAAACCATTTAATTTAGCTGATAGGTTACAGTGATACAGTAAGTTCTTGGTTCAATTTAGTTCAATCCTCCAAAAGGATTGCCAGATATACCTGTGAAAACGTGACAGATTATACCAGACCTAAAAAAACTCAGTGTTTCAGTTGTCATAGTATGGTATTTAGAAGTATATTTAAAAAAAAAAAAAAAACATGATGCTGTGTATACTAAACATATTGAAAATGGTGTTGGTTGGAATAAGAACTTTTGAAAGTTTTCTGAGAATAACTGTGTATTCTGTGCCATAAAATTGATCTGGTCTGTTGCAACTACGAGTTGAATTTTTAACTGCTGCCCCAGCAAGAAGTAACTCTTAATGGCACTCTCCTAAGGGATATTTTGGCATCATTAATCTCCAGCGGTTTACATTCCAAATTCAGCATATCAACTTCTCTTCTTCTGTTGAGAAAGCCAAATGGTAAATGTCAGAGTTAGGGCCTGTGTCCATATAGTGTTTTTCTACGTCAGAAAATCAACACCACCGCCTTTCTGAAAAAATTAAAAGATTTTCAACTTGTAGAAGTGTTCGGAGTGGCTGCACAACAAAATCGGACCACTGAAAAAAGATGCTTGGAACACCGCTTTGTCTCTTGCACGGCTAAGACATGCACTCTCCTCATTGGGAAAAAATTGAAAGAAGAAACTAGCACTCCACACAACCTTAATGACCCACAACGTCACAGAAACACAGAAAGCCTCAGAGAGCAAGAGGGGGGAAATGGAGAGAGCAAAAAAGTGCGAGGGATCAGTCAGGCTTGAGTCTTTGTTCTTGTCAAGGTGTGATTTGATACGACAGAAAACAGGTAGAGGCCAGGCACTCTGAAGAGACAAGACCCATTTGGCCCATGTTCGCAAACTTTATTCACCACAGTGACTCATACCTCTGAGTCAAACACCTTTTTCTTTACACCATGCACGTTCTACCTAATTGTAGTAGGATTTTGCATTGCTCATTTATAGCGTTGGGAGAAAAGTGTTACAAAAGTAAAGCAGTTACAGTAATGTATTACTTTTTGCTGTAACGCAGAAATGTAACGCATTACTGATAAAATTCGGGGGGGGATTGCAGTTTGCATCTGAGCAGAGAGAGCGGCGATGACAATCAGCTTTCCGACAAATAACCTCAGTGTCAAATCCTCTGGAAAGCACTGTTTCACGCGATAGCAGATGGATAGAGGAAAAGAGCAGAGATAGACTAAACACAGCTAGGGAGACTAAATAGGGGTGGAAGATGAAAAAGACGAAAGAGCACTAACAGCTAAGCGCATACAGTACAGATATATGCTTATATTTCATTCCTCTGTAATGTGATTTAGTGGCATATTGATATGGCTGAAAATCACTCTTCTCATCTGTCAATGTTTTTTGTCTCGATCCTGATTTCACCTCCTTCATAGTTTTTGATTTGCATAATGTACTGTACGCCTGTGTAGCAATAAATGAGTCCCATTCACTGCTACACTGTCTGTCAGCGTAATTCTTCCCCATTTACTTACAGATGGTAATTTGACACACATGAATTGAGAACAGCACTGGAATGCCAAAACGACACTGTATTTGTTTTTCAAATTTAGCAACCATTTATTAAAGGTTTCCATAAACATGCTGTGCTTGCAACCAAATCCAAACCTTTGGAAGTTTTTTGGCCTCTTTATTCAAATGGCAATGCATTTTGAAAGTGCAAATTCAATATGGTAAGTGGCAATGCAGTCCTCAATTCAGTTTGAATTATTTTATTTTAAATAATAATTAAGGTTTGATGAATTGCATTTCATATTGCCGTGTTTTTTGGCCTCTTTATTCAAATGGAAATCTGACTTGCAATTGGCAATTCAAGGTGCAATTTTGTCATGTAATTTCAATACGCATATTGCAATTTATATTTGAATAATGCAATCCTCATTATTCCTAAGCGTTAAAGCGCTGAAAGGTGCCCTGCCACATGTATTTCATTACTTTGTGGTAATGTATGAAGATCTACCATGGACTCTGTAACATTTTTTGGAAGAAAAATGCCTTGGTTACCTTGGTTACCTTGTTTCAAGCCATTCGAGCGTGGCATAGAAATCCTGCAGGAAGACTCAGCTCAATTTGCACCAGTTCTCATTCATATTCAATGAGCTAAAATGCTCGAATCTGATTGGCTAACAGCTAGCCAATGAGAGCCTGGCTATTAGCATCCTTTACCCAGCGCAACTGGGAGAGCTCCTGAATAGTAATGAGCTCAGGCAACATGACATCAGACTGACCAGCTTTTGTAATTGGCCTGATTTCTACACTTAATTCTTTTCAGTGGCTGGAGCTGACAGAGAAGGTAGCAGTTCATTTTCTTATTCACAATCATAACACAAACACATATGGACCAAACATATAAAAAAATGCAAGTACGTTTTGTGTGGTAGGGCACCTTTAAGTTACTTGAAAGCTTTACCCAGGGTAATTGTATTGTAATAAGAGGACGAAGACAGACAATCCTTCTGTAATAAACTAATATCTGAAGTCCAGGCTGAATATGGAATGTATCTAAGGTATAAACTCACCGATCAAGAAGGACTATGTCGCTGTGGTTGAAGAGGAGTTGTGTGAAGTCTCTGCCCAGGCTGGTAGTTACTGAACGAGGAGGTGACATCCTAATGTCCTTGTTTCACTGGCACATTGAATTGAATAAAGACACCACAAACAATACCACAGCAATTTGAAATGCAATTGATTGAGCTTTTATTTTTTATTTTAATCAACCTAATTATAACTGAAATGAGTTGCCACTTTGCATGTTGAATTGTCAATTGTGCGAAATGCATATTCAAATAGCTTGACAAAATTGCAAATTGAATTGCCAATTGCAAAATGCATTTCATTTACATAAAGAGGCTAAAAAACATCCTTACAAACCAACGTTAAGTGTTTAATGAAAAGATGATTAATGCAAATATCTGTATTAATTTAAGCCAGTTTATGAATTAATGTTGTGTTTTATAGGAAGTGACTGGCTCCAAGTGTTAATGCTAATTGGGTTTGTGAATTCTGCAGAAAAGGTTTAATTAAATTCTAAACAGTAAATCATAATCTGAAGTTCTACAGTATACTAATAATTTCATTACATATTTGATGTAAAGTAATACAAAGTTGGGTGTGGAAATCTTTGAGTTACACTTTATAAAAGCACATTAGTTTAGGTTATTTAAGTGGCTCAGAGGTTTTAATCCTATACTGTTGCATTGGTTATTAAGCATCGTGACTTAGCAGTATTTAATAGTGATATATTTATGATGTGCATTAACACTCAAGGAGAATCCCAGAAAATGTCTTAGGTTGACACAGAGACAGTTCCATTAGCTGGCTACCTTCCGGTGTGTGGACTACATTAATTGACCTCCAACATCAAACACGACCACCTCTTTCATGTGAATCGTCAGGGGGCAGAGTTTTGGGCGCACGGCCAAGTTTGATCAGGATATTCTCTTATGTGATTGGTGTAGAAGCTCCGCAGTTCTGTTAGCACCACATCAAATGAAAACACCTTCAGAGCACGGATAACACTTTATTTTCGTTGCAGAAGACACCCTCCCTAACTCTTTTTAAGTATAGGGTGTAGGGGTTTTGTGACAACTTTGTTAACAACATTATGTACCCATGATCACTTTCTCTGAAAGGATGAATAATAAGAATTTTTGGGAAAACATCAACAGCAAAAGAAAGAACATGACTAGTTCACTTCCCCCTTCTCTATGTTTCTCCTTTCTTATTCTCTTTCTCCCTCTGTCACCCCTTGTTCTCCTTTTTCTTTGCATTCTCTTGCCACACCACACCTCATATTTGCTTCTATCCCTTATTTTTACTTTACAATGTTGTGCCCACCTTCTGGTTTACAACATGCATGCTATCCCCCGTTTTCTTCATATCATGTTGCTTCTTTGTTTCATTTACCTTCTTCCTTCTCAGTTGTTTCAGACATGAGCTCATAACACCTGTCCTTCCCTCTCTCGCAGTCTCTCGCTCTTTGTGTCCCGCATTGATGACATCAGTGCTAGGGAGTGTTACTGTGGAAACGGAAATACTGCGCCACAGGGATGGCACTAATTGCATGATTGAGAGCTTATGTGTCAGACACTGTTATATGCTGAAAACCCAAGGATTTCAAGCCTTTTACCCAACCGTTTTATTTGTGCACACACACACACATACCTACACTCACACTCTGGTACATTGAAAGGTTGCACTAAGCAAGAGAGCAAAAATGACATTATGTGAATAGTCCATTTTGTGTATTTCTGGCCCCACCAAACATTTTTAGATCACCAGAGGATGTGTATTTTATGTTTTTCTCAACCGTACCAATTTTCCCATATTTTGCAGCCCCTGCTGTGAACAAACTATGCTGCTATGGTGAGCTTTTAGAAGGCTAGCTGGCTGAGAGACAGACTGGCCGTGTCCACTCACTAACTGATACCGAGTTGACACAGACTTCTCGGTCCCTATTGCATCAATACTTTGACATTTCTGTGTCGCCTTCGGAATGATTCTCTCGTGTGCAAGGATCTGGCATGTCTTTTATCAGCACACTTTGTTCTCCCTGGCACTCTCCGTCCTATGCTCCACTGTGCCAGACTGAGAGCGTGACAGACAGAGAAATAGAAATGGAAAACAATAAAGCAAATGAGGGAAAGAAAAATTATGCAATATTTTTTTTTTTGGGGGGGGGGAGGTTCTAACAGCTGTCCCTGTAAGGTCTAACTCATGTTCAGGTAATCTTGGGCGGTGTACGTACGGCATGGGGCGGCTGTGGCTTAGTGGTGGAGCGGTTGCCTGCCAATCAGAAGGTTGGTGGTTTGATCCCTGGCCCTGCAGTCCCATGCGAAGTGTTCTTGGGCAAGACACTGAACCCCGAGTTGCCCCAGGTGCCGCGTATCGGAGTGTGAATGTGTGTGAGTGTTTATCTAATGCGCAGTGGGAAACCTTGTACGGCAGCCTCGGCCACAGTGTCTGAATGTGTGTGAATGGTGAATGTTTCCTGTATGATGTAAAAGCGCTTTGAGTAGTCGTTAAGACTAGTGCTATATAAATACAGCACATTTACATAGTTTTTTTTTCCTCCAAAGGACTTTGACAAATTCAAAATTGTGCCCTCTGGATTTTATTCAGGAAAATGTATCCAACAAGTGGTACTGTGGAACTTCTGTCTAACAATCTCAATCAGAATTCTCCGTCACTGTGTGTGCTTAAAAAGAGGATGTTTTTGGAGTGCATTTTAATTTCTTCCCAAGCAAGCATCTTCTTCATGTTTAGTGGAATACTTTTAATGATGCCACAACTTTCTTACGGTGGGGGGGGAGGGGGGGTCTGCAGGTCCGCGTTT
>NC_045754.1:16612952-16615457 GCF_008692095.1 Etheostoma spectabile | reverse complement strand
TTACTATCTCTCCCTCCTCTGTAGTTACGCTGTAAACCTGTCACCCACAGACATCAAAGAGAGACACAGAGGGCGAAATATAACTGGTGTGAAAAGCACCAAACACAAGAAGGCAGAATATTTTACGTCGGGGGAAGCGACGGCATGCCGCTTTCCAATTTACCTCCATTTCTGACCTGTTTAAACCTGCTGTGTTTCATCCGTTTGTACTCTCCTCTGCATTTCCATTTACGTATTTAAATATTTATTTATTTATTCAAATGTTAAGCGGAATACACCTCACATTGCAGCGGGAAATCAGACTGTCTTTGGAGGTCATTCCTATTTATTTCGGCTTGACGAGGATGCGAGGATGTTGGAAATTGGTGACTGCTGGGTCTGTGTGTGTTTGTGTCTGTGTGTGTACAGGATGTGATTCATATTTTCGCTTCTTTGTGGCTGTTTTCCAAATGAGCCCATAATCCGGAACTCATTACAATGTTGTAATTTTTTTGTGATTTGGAAAATAGTAAGGGGAAAATTTGTCAAATTGGTGTCAATAAAATGCCCCTTCCTTCTCCCTTAATTGTAGTATAGATGTTTGAGAGAATCTCCAGGGTTTGTGTGCTGATGTAATTCTGCTATATATTCTTGTACTTGTTTGAGCTCTCAGAGGCTGAGATCCAAGAACCATAACTTTTATGTTTTCAATAAAGGAATATTCCCACAGAACAACCTGTTATTTGTATGTGGCGCCCCCTGCCGATGAGGTGATGTACTACTGATTCAAACACACTTGTCTTGTCACTGAGTATTGAATATCTTAGTTGTGGCATTTAATAATTATACAACACTTGTTAGATCAACACATTGGGGTAATATTTACACAGAATGCTTTATCTGTTAAGATAAAGAAAGTTTGCACACAGGATATTCATATGTTATATGTGAATTATTTGAGTCTCAAAATATTCAGAGTAGTCCTTTAAGGCAGCAGTTGTCACATTGTTAAACGTTTTACATGATCTAGGCGTTTATTCAGCCTAGATCAGACTCAAAGAACCCTCATAGAACCCTAAACCTAGCAGCCAGAAGCTTTTGTTACCAGTAAGAGTACAGCAGCCCACCTCAGGGACCCCCAACCCATTCACTAATAACTGTGTATTAAGCATCCTTTATTCTCAGACAGTCGGACGCCACAACCAATCAAACTGTTTCATCTTTGCCCACATCTCTCTGAGACAATTGCCTCCAATTTTGCTTCAATAACACTCTCTCTTCTCCGTCAGTAAACAATCAAATCACTCCATTGTTGAGGGTAATTGGATCTCTTTAAATCAAATCAGCCATTATGGCCCTGATGAAGCACGCCCTGCTCAGCGGGACTTAGCGACACATGAGAGAATGCAGAACAGGAATACAAAAGCATCTCTGCCTCCCAGGTGAAGATGGTTAGATTGGAGGAGCTGTGTAATACTTAGTTTATTAGAATGTGCAGTGAACAGCACAGGGCTTGTTTTTCTCCTTGAGGACATGTTACAGGTGTACCTCACATTTCAGTGACAGAGAAATAAGCATGTAGAGGTTGTGTGTGTCACAGCAGGACTTTAAAGTAGAAGAAGTCACCACCCACTCATCAAAAATATATTTTGACTTTCTCCACAGCTTGTTTATTTCCTCTCCTTCCTGCGCAACTACCAATCATAATCCCAACTTTAACACTTACAGTTGCTTGGCTTCTGGTTGTATGCTGTATGTTGGTTCTACTTTTTATACAGCTGTACTCATTCTAACACATTCAGGTTAGTCATTTGTCAGCTAAATGTCTAAATATCTCAATGTGGTCTCAAGAGATAAATTGTGTATTTAGGAGTAATTAAAAAAAAATAAAAAAATCTCTTCATAAGAGTAACAAGAACATCAAAAGATTCAGCTTTTAGAATGTGTTGAATTTTGCATTGACATTTTGGAAAGTTCACTAACTCCCTCTCGTTTATATGAATCTATAATTGATCAATGCGTGTCTTGAAGGCTCTGGGCATCATAGTGTCTAGATGTAAGAAAGAGACCAGATTTGATGAAACTCAAGAAGTGTCTGAGTTTTGCTTTAGTTTTGTCTTTGCTATTTACTCCCACAAGACAAAATAATGGTATTGAGAAGTTGAGATTAAATGTAAACATCTCACATCGAAACAAAACAACCATCCAACCCCAGGAAGCCAGATGACAAGAAATGTGAATATAAGGTGAGATGTGTGTTGTTGTTCATGTATTGCTGTATGTTTGTGTAATGTCAAGGTGAGGAGTGTGTGTGTGCGTGCGTGCGTGCGTGCGTGCACGGGTGGGCGTATGGCTTTCAGTCATGCTTCTTAGTACCTGGGAGCGTCTTCCACTAACAAGGTGTGTTATTTAAAGGGTTGGAAATAACAAGAGCCTCTCAATTTGATTATTTAGCTATCAAATGTGTTTGACATTGCATTCGTCTCAACATACGCTAATGTGTATGGAGGCTAGTTTTTCTCTGTT
>NC_045754.1:16602079-16612942 GCF_008692095.1 Etheostoma spectabile | reverse complement strand
CAGCCTTTTTCTGTTCCTCTTCTTCCTTCTATATGATCTTCTCTGTTACTCACTTGCCCCATGAGGAATTAATGTGATGACAATGCAGAGACTGATAGGGACATGTATGCAGAGGTGTCAAGTAACAAAGTACAAATACTTTGTAACCTTACTTAAGTAGAAATTTTGGGTATCTACACATTACTGGAGTAATTATTTTACAGCAGACTTTTTATTATTTATATGATTATCTGTACTTTCTACTCCTCACATTTGAAAAATAACCTTGATACTCCTATTTCAGTTTGGCTTGTTTTCATTCCGTTTTGTCATCGTTCGAGAAAACAAAGAAAAACAAAAAAAAACCTATCCAGATAAATCGCGCCATCATATGAAGATGTCTGTGGCGGAGACTCAAGAGAGCTCGAGCAAAATGTCCCAACCAAGCACCAGCTTTTTCCTTTGAAAAAGCATATTGATATTATTATTTCCTCTTACATTACTTTTATACTTTAAGTAGTTTTGAAACTTTTACACTTTTACTTGACTACAAGTCTTGAGTTGATATTTCAACTTCAAAGTCTTTAAAACCCTAGTGTCTATTCTTCTACCTTAGTAATGAATGTGAATACTTTTGACACCTCTGTATGTATGCACACACCTGTGGATGCACAGACACACACACATTCAATGATATGCTGACAGCAGTTTATCAGAGCATCTGTCTGTGAGCAGAAAATACTTAGACAAAGTCATACATGCGGATATGATTCTAATAGTTTTAACGTCTTTGCCTATACTCTTCACTCTCCTTTTGTAATAACTAATTCCCTACAGTCAGTTGATAAATTAGTCACTCACTAGATCAGTCAATCAATTAATTGTCAGTCATTCAGGCAGCAAATTATCTCTCAGTCAGTCAGTAAGTCAGTAAATTAGTCATGCAGCAACTCGGTTAATAAATCAGCCACTCACTCGGAAATAAGTCAGATTATTACATCAAGAAAGAATAAAGGAACTAGTCATCAGCCAGTAAATCAGTCAGGAAATTCTGATTGAAGTCGGTCAAAAAATGAGTCTCCCTCAGGATGCAGCTTTGTTTTGTCCTCACTGCCAAAAGACAGTGACCGCTTAACCTCTGTTCAGCCTGCCAGCCTGAGATAACACTTGGCCAATTAACAACTGTGTGTGTGTGTGTGTGTGTGTGTGTGTGTGTGTGTGTGTGTGTGTGTGTGTGGAGAGTGAGTGTGTGAGAGTGAGTTGTGTGTGGTGTGTGGGGGTGTGTGTGGTGGTGTGTGTGTGTATGTGTGTGCGTGTGCGTGCGCGTGCGTGCATGCGTCTATGCGTGCAGTTGTGTGCAGTGGTGTGGATTGTGCATGGCTTTATGTGAAGCATATCTGAAGCCTTTAAGCCTTTTGTGTCTGTGTGTGTGTATGTTTGTGTGTGTGTGTGTGTGTGTGTGTGTGTGTGTGTGTGTGTGTGTGTTCGTTCCCATACTTCATGAAGGTTGATATTGTCATCTGATTTCCCTGCTCTGTGTCTTGCTTTGCCGGATCACTTAAGACTTAATAGAGGTAATATGAGTGAGGTATTTACCACCAGCCTGTAATGGCTCCTTGGATATCACAGTGATGGATTGGTTTAGGGGAAAATCTTCAGTATAGAAGTGAGGAAGAAAAGCAGAAGAATATGAAATAGAGATTTTAGGCCCGTATTTAGTTGTGATTGCATTCTACATGTGAAGGAACAAATCTTTACCCCACAAGGAGTCTTCTTCCTTTTATATTTCACTAAGACTTAAGACATAAGTAAAAAAAAGTAGCACCATGGGCTGCAGAAGATTATACATCTGATGCAAAGCATCAATTTGGTAGGTATTCAGTAGTTTTGTTGCGTTGCTGTGAAAATGAGTTGTTTAGAAACATAATTTCACAAAGAAAACACCACAACTGTTTTGTCTTTATTGCAAATTGAGTATTTTGGCCTCCGGTTTTCTCTGCTGAAGGAAAGGAAGGTAATGGTCCACTTGAAGATTATACGACAGTGGATTCAATACTTTCAGTAGCACTTGGGTTTTCATCTACTTTATCTGATCCATCACTTCTGTGGAGAACTTGCATTTGTGAAGAAGGAGATGGTGACTCACACTGAGCCGCTCTTCAGTGCTGGGTACACACACCAACTGGCATGCACTCATTCTGTTTTAAATTACATGCTTTCACACCCAGCAACATGTCACAGAGAGGGTCGACTGATTCATGCATGTGAAGATCAGTTCAGTTGATTGAAGTGTGCCTTTTCACTGTGCAACAGGGTTACAGGGCTCGTCCTACTGATTCCATTGAGTGGATTTTGTTAAAGAAAATAACCACAGTTCATTATTCAACAATCACCTCTGCATCCAAATGGATGGTTCTTTACCTGGAAGAGCACCTGCGGATTTTGTCCCAGGGCAGCTCAAGATGATTCAAGTGCATTTGACAGGTTTTATGATGGTCAAGGTGTTTCTCACCTCTTGACAGCCGCTCTTGTGTGATGAATCTCCACACACTACCTCAGTCAGCACAATCTCCTCTTTCCTCTCACCTCTCACCAATTCCTCTCCTGTCTTCCAATTTCCAAAAACACCTATTTGCTCTGATCTCTTGTTTTTTGGCCCTGTTCTCAGTCACCTTCATATCTGCTGATCTCACTCTAGTGGGCAACCTTCTCAGTGGAGTTTAGGAGATACTCAAAAACAGAAACACTTGCAGGAAATAACACTCAATTGTTCCTCGATTACAGTACATATACGATTCCCAGTGTAATCATTGTAACGTTTAAGAGACAAATATTTGTCTAAACATAGAAATGTTGGCATCTAAATATAAGCCAACCACTCTCATCTAAACTAAAACGATCTACATTTTGGGGACAGTATTAATTCATGTCTTGGCTTAACCTTGTTAAGACCAGCATTGTAGGCTACCACTGTGTGGGTGAACTCAGATTACATGGTCTATAAGGAGGTTTTGTACTCAACTTTGGTCATCTCCTCTTTGCAAATCCAAACTCACCCCACTCTGTCTTTCAGTCCCGTTCACTCCATATGTTATTACTTCTGTCTTCTCCCCCCCTCACTAACTTCCTGTCTGACAGCATCTCCTGCACTTCTTAATTTCAGAATCACTCTGTTTTCTCGTTTTTTTCAACAACCCGTTGTTTGAATGTCAATTTTATTTTCTCAATTTTCTCATATGCCAGCCTTTTCCCCAAAATACCACAAGTCTGCCTGTTTATTGGATCTTCAGCTTGTTGGCATTAGTGTGCGGGTGCCAGAGGATTTGCAGTGTGCCCCCTCAAACTAAAGATTAATGGAGGGATCCATTTGCAAACCACTCACTAGTTGCACAAGACGTTTGCTAGTGAAAATTGTAAAAGGACAATTTTACTTTTATGTGACAGAGGCTTTAAAGTGTCTGTTTAGTATATTGTTCAGGTGGTTGGCTGGGTTTTGATACTATACTAGTCATCTATATCCACACTCATTGTAAATGCTTGTCAAAAAGCATCCCTTTTTATGGTTTATTAACTATCATAGGAAATATAACATCTTACCCACGCATAGTTTTTTCACTGCAACTAAAAATCATATGTTTATGTCATCGAAGCTCAATCCAGTAGTTTCTATATCAGGGGTGTCAAACACATAGGCCAAGAACCGGCCCAAAAAAGGGTCCAATCAGGCCCACTGTATAAGTAATTATTCTAATTGCAAATTTACCACATTAATCTCAAAGAATATCCCAGTTTTTTCCCATAAATTTACAACTTTAATCTTAGAAATTCTGAGTTTTTTTTTTCTCTGAATATTACACCTTTTTCCTTGGTTCATATTTTATTTCCTATAATGGCCTTAGGACACTGTCGTAGCAGAAGCACCTTGCATTTGCCAACATCACGCTGACAAGAAACTCTGTCGCAGATTAACTTTCTGATCTTTCTGGAGTGGTATACTGGTCTGGCCCGCTTGAGATCACATTAGGGGTATGTGGCCCATGAACTCAAATGAGTTTGACACACCTTCTCCATGCAGTACGTGCCACTTCTATTTTTCACAAAAATACATCAAATTTTTTTAAACAACCTTTTATCATGTTTCCAACCTAATTGTCTATACTGCATATGGCAAGATGTGTAGAGAGTCAATTTTGACCAAATGTTTTTTGTCCTTTTCCTCTATTTTTTTTCTCCACGCACACTAGGTAAATATGCCATGAGAGATTTGATTCATCGGTTACCGGGCAGCAGCAGTAGCAGCAGCAACAACAACGCCACCAGCAGTGGGACCTCCGGGACCACAGGCCCTCCCAGCAAGGCTATGTCAGACGATACTGTTACTGCCATCTGCTGCGCATTGCACGAAGTCATTACCAAGAACATGGAGAACGCCAAAGCCCTGCGTGATGCTGGAGGCATAGAAAAACTCATCGGCATCGCCCGCAGCAAAGGAGACAAGTGAGTAGGCCAACGTTTAAAAAAACATAACACAACATTTGGTTATTTTTTTATCAACTAGTACAATTTCTGTTTTGTGTGACACCTTAAAGTTAGAGAAAAACTTTTTTTTCAAGACATTTTTAATACTTAACACTGCATCATTACGTCAAGTTGAAAATAATTGTCTGACAGAAATGTCCTGGACAATTGCTCTACCATTAATAATACATGTTTTTGTATATCCCTTTACCCATTATCCTTCACATGGGTTGGCCTGTGAGAATAAAAGCTGTAACACAGCATTAGTGGCAAGCTACTGAGCTGCACAACAGAGTTCATTCCTACAACTTAACATCTACGTGATAGGCATTTGCAAGAGTCCTAGATTGGGTTCAGCAGAAATCCTCAAAGGATGCTATAAAAAATCTGAGGGTAATGATATATTATAACAGCTTATGGGAAAGTATGCCATATGTCTTTATAACCACAGAACAAATTTATTTACCTGCGCTGCTGTTGAAATGGTCATTATACCATAACGATATGTGCTTAACATTTTTCCAGGTTTAAGCAGGGATAATTTTCTGTTCAGTAACGGTGAAGAACACTTACTGCAACCCATCCGATATAAACACTAGTTTCTGACACAGAGGTAAAAACAAAGGAATGGATGAATGTGCTGTCGCCAAAATAATCTCAGAACAAAATGAGAATGCTCCCTAATGACTTGCAGTGGCTTTCCTCTTGCTCAAGGACAACCAGCCCTGAATAACTGCAGTAGCTTAAATTCTAAAATGTAATGTAAAAACTAGGAAAAACTGATTATTATTGTTGTATTGTGCTCTACCTGTCTAGGCATCATTCAGCTTACCCTGTACTGTCTGTTGTGACCAGTGCTGTAATGTGGCTTCACATCCATCACTCACAACTGCACATGCCTTCCCTGTGACCATTCATCCACAAAAGACGTCTGGAGAACAAGAAAGATTCAGCAGGAATATAACTCCTGTCACCATAGGTGTCCGAGCAGGGTGTACTGCCTAGCTGCTATGGCAACTACCAGGTCAGGGGTTGCCATGACACCAGGGTGTTATCGGACTGAGGTCAAATGTTCATTTATTTTTATGGAGAGAGACTCATTCTATTTAGGAAATTGTGCTTGTGGGTACCATTATAGAGAAAGATGAGGTGCAAATTTTATGGGGAGTGTAGTTAGCTGCTAATGGCCCGCACATCTTCATTTTCTCAGGATAGGTACACGGAGGATAAATGCTCCTTATCAGCAGTGCCATGCCACATTCACATAGGTACACACTTTCAGATTGGGAAAATGCCCATTACTTATTTGAAACAGCAGGAGATGAAAAATACAGTGAATTGAAAAAGATAATAGTATAAACATTGGTTTTTGATACCTTTGAAAAACGTCAGTGCCAAAACACATCCCCATCATGTAAACAGCAACACAAACATTTGCACCCAGATTACTTCAGTCAAATGAATAATCACAACATTGCAGGGATCAAAATATTTGCTGACGTTTTAAAGGACAGTTCAACCTAAAATCAAAAATACATAGTGTTCCCTCTTACCTGTAGTGCTCGTCCTCCTCGGCTGAGCTGTAACTGTAGCTAACTGATACTGCTAGCTCACGTGCACTGATATGGTTGGCAGCTGTGGTTCAGTAGAAATAAATCTCTAGCTCCTACATGAAACTCACAACATAGTCTGTGGATTATCTAGAGTTACCGGCTCATGATTTCTGGAAAGAGGCATTCCTTGTCTTGTGTTTTTTGTTGCTTTGAGCACAATGCAATGCATTTTTTTTAAAACTGAAACGGGGGTGCGGTCTGCCTTTTTATTACCACAGGTTTACATACACGTCTCTGCTTATTGGGTATCATTTGCGACACAGCCACTAAACGAGACACCCATCAAACAAGAGAAAACATATCTCAAAGCCTTTGCACATTGTTTCACAATTTTCTGTGGAAACATGTCATTCAACACGGAAACTTGAACGTGTTCCTGGGCTTTATGCATAGGCTGTAGATGTAAAGCTAAGACATCTTGATTGCCCCCTTGTGGCTAACTCCAATATAGGTCATAAATCCCGCCCCCTATGTTAGTGGCTAGGACATGGGCTGTCAGGATCCTACTGTGACTGACTGCCTTTGTGCCACTCTTGTGGCAATTTTGTGTAATGTGTAGTGTTTAGTGCTTGTTATTGTTTTCCATATGCTCTGTGGTTACCTGTCTGTCATTTGTCTTTGTCTTCGCCCATCCCCTTATATGGTCTGCACATCCTGTCCTGTTTGTTTCCCTCCGGTTCTGCTCCCACCTGTTCCCTATTGTGGTGTTAGATTCCCTCCGTTTGTGCTATCACCTATTCCTCGTTACTGTCTTGTCCAATCCTCTGTCTTTCTGTTGATTGGTCTGTGTATTTCTACACTCCTGTTCCTTTGTCTCTTGTCGGTTTGTCTCTCTGTTCGTTCCTGTCAGAGTCCTGTTCATTTGTAGTTGAGTGGTTGTGAGTTTCTACATTGTAGAGTCAAAATCAAGTGTGTTTGTTCTGTACATTTGCCTGAAAGAGTCTTGCATTTGTGTCCTCCTGCTTAATCCTTGACATGGGCCAAATTAAAAAAAATCACAGTACACAATAATTTATTTCCCAAAAGTGTTCTTTCTCATTTTAGGTCATTCTTATCACGCTGAAGTTTGTTCAAGTGTTAATTTCTCTGATAAGTTTGGTTTTATTATTTATTTGATGCTATGAAAATGGGGAGAAACAGCATTATTGACAGCTGTGATTGACCCGTGATTGGTGTCTATCACAGTGGTTCTCAAAGTGGAGTCCAGGGTTTCCCAGGGGTCGTGGAAGGGGTCCCAGGGGCTCCCCAACAACAAGGGAAATAAATTATTTTCAGTATAATTTCAAGTAACACAATGACAGATTGTACGACTATTTTGCTCATGCTCACTTTCGTTTATAAAACATCTTAAAGCAAAACTTCTATCAGGTAGGTTACCCTGGGACAAAGTCTTATCAGATGGGGGTCCGTGGTCTAATTTGTGTCAGTTTAGTGTGAAAATGTTTGAAAAACACTGGCGGGTGTATGGGCAGGACTCTCATACCGCAGCTCCACCCCCCAATCACCACGCGGACAAAATTACAAGATGGCAGCACTCGTCTTGTGGATATTTGGCTTCACTTTTGTAGAGTGGGAGAAAGTGAACAGGTGTCCATGTTTTTACACAGTCTATGGTAAAGACTATACTATAAAGAAAATAGTAAAAGGGGAAAATAATATCATGGCAGGATCATCCAAAGGAATTGGGTCCAGGAGAAATAAGTCATTCTGTTTTCTCTATCTATCTCCAGACATTCAGCAAAGGTGGTCAAAGCAGCCTCTCAGGTCCTCAGCAGTATGTGGCAGTACAGAGACCTGCGCTCCCTCTACAAGAAGGTAGGATGTAGTAAAAACCATGTACTCAATTCATCTAACACTGTGTGTGTTCTATTTACCCATCATGTTTCCTGTCACTCTCCACTGCCTGCAGTACTATTTCAATGCAAATTTTTTTTGCATGCCAGATCCCGCTTTCCTTTCTGCCTATTGTCATACACATACAGCACATCAACTCCAGGGTAAACATTAATATTCTACTTACTGATTTCATGTGCGGTCAAGTATGGCTACTGGCTACAGGTAAGAAACCTACTGTTGATGAAGAATGAATGTGACCTTTATCTCTGTAATGATATATCTTATTTTATAATGGATTAATCACAATTTAGTGTGTTGTGGTATGAACTAATTTTACCCTGTGAATATGAAATCAAAAGTTGTAATGATCATTTTAACATAAAACCAAAACATTATTCTAAAACAGTGCAATCAAACCTGTCTTCACATTCTCAGCTATCTTGCTGGAAGCATAATGCCGTCATACAATTGACACCATCCATTAATTAATTTGTGCTTTGCAAATCTCCTCTGATAGGGGGGGCTCTGATATAGTCATTGATGTGTGATGCGAGTGAAGTATGTGTGGATACACTGTTGTTTGGAAGGAGCACTTCTGCTAATTATATTAGTTGTTTGACACAGCATCTAAATAATTGAAAAAATAATTACTATATATGACATATTGGTCGTGAACTATCTAAGGATGAACTGTGTTAGATTTTCCTTCAACTGAAGCAGGTGTTGAGGAGGAGTATGCTGGAACTGTTAATGTAATGAAGCAATTAAAAAACACACCTGACACACAGTTTAAGTTATCATTTATTCACATTTGAATGGTAAGCTGCATTTTTATGTGAACAGCTGAAGATTTTGGTTTCACTTCTATGTTGTTGGATGCCCAGCTGAAACCTCACTGGATGAATTATGCCTTGTTTCTGGTCAGGACTAATCCTTGTCAGGATTTGTTGTTGTCTCCCAGACTCCCAGAATTTGAAGCGTTGCTAAGCTTAGCTAATTCCATCTTGCAATCGACAGCTTAGCTCGACATTGCCAATGCATGCCACAAGCTACCACTGTCAGTCAGCAGTTTGTGTAGTTTACTGTGATGATTTGATGTTCACAAAATATACAACTGTGAGATGAAACATCTGTGTATCATCTTTACAACTGTGAGATGCATTTATCATCACTTTGAAATCCTGCTTTTTGCAACAGTGGAAACAGGACACAAACCAGTCCATACCACAGCGGCTCTCAACTGAGTGATATATACAGTATGTACCTCATAGAAAGTACATGTAGCTATACTGCACAGTATATGAATCAAGCTATAGCTACTGGTGCTGGTTGAAGTGGCTGAAGAGAGTGCAGTCAAGTGCATTTTGTCATTAAATGACCAAAGTAGAACAACCTCTGTGTTATTTATTCAGCAGATATTGGTTTGGAGACTGGCCACTGTAATCTGTGTGTGTGTGTGTGTGTGTGTGTGTGTGTGTGTGTGTGTGTGTGTGTGTGTGTGTGTGTGTGTGTGTGTGTGTGTGTGTGTGTGTGTGTGTGTGTGTGTGTGTGTGTGTGTTGGCCTTGGGGTCAGACATAACTACCTCCAAACAGAAGAATAATGGAGTTCAGCTGGGTACCATCACAACTGAGCAACAGTGTTTACAGACGCGGACGATCAATAACTTTGTGTTATTCTCTAGCCTGTTGTTATTTTTCCAATGTATATACACACACACACACACACACACACACACACACACAAGCTAATATTGATGCCAATGGTTATTAAGCCCATCATGAAGACCGACTGGTGGAAATGTTGTTGGCTACCAGGAAACTGTAGCTCATTAACACAGTAGCTAACGTGTAGCTTACAAAGAATGGCACAAACAAACAGAGAACTAGTATAATGATAAAAGAATGATTAGTTGTGTGTGTGTGTTGCGCCTACAGAGACGCACACTTTTATCTCTCTCTCTCTCCCTCACACACACACGCGCACACACTGTTAAGACCCACTTTTCTTCTCCTCTGGCTTTGGTTTTGTTTCTTTTCAAATGACAAACACCCACACACTCCTCCTACTTGATCAAAAGCAATGGCAGACGTTCTGTATCTTTCACTACTGTCATTAATGAGTGTTGTTGAGTTAATACTTGCCACCAAGGTTATCTGATTTTAGAAGCATAATCAACAAGTTTCAGCGAGATATGTAGAACTATTAAGTAACACGTTTATTGATTTATTTGGGATGAATGTGTGTGTGTGTGTATGCAGGTATTCATAAGTGAACAGTTGTATATACACACGTACAGTATAATCTAATGCTAAACAATGCTACAGCCCTGCGACAAATGACCCCTTATTATGAGCAGTTGTAGTTGGCCACCTTCCGCAGCCCAAATTTGTGGAAGTGTTGCATTTTATTGCATTATGCTACATTGAGGTGTCCATTTTATTTTGGGGGATTTTGGGACAGATATTTTTTATTATTCAGTATTTTCCCATTTTCCAATTTTAATGTTAAATCTTTGTTGGAAGACATTCAACAGAACACCAAGAGAGATTATTTGAGAACTACAACATGATTCACTTCAGAGGTTGTCAAACCTCTTAACAAGCAACCTAAAACAACAAGAGTGAGTCATTCTTTAAACTAGTGAAATATGTCTAAAGAAATAGCTTTTAATGTGGCTATGCATTAGAATTTTAGCCTGGAAATCCAGACCCAAATTCGAAAGGATTAAGGGTCTGTCATCAAGTAATGAAAGTCGGCAATCTCGAGGGGCGCCACTAAGGGTGTATTTGAAAATCTCACTGCCTGCAAATGGATAACACTTCGACCAATCCCAACAACACACGGGGTGACGTATCCAGAGCCCCATACGCTTAGTTACCAGCGGAGCTAACTGGTAAATTAAACTGTCGTCATCTG
>NC_045754.1:16596222-16602069 GCF_008692095.1 Etheostoma spectabile | reverse complement strand
GCTCGCCTCTGGCCCGCCTACATCAGATACACCGATGTGATTGGTGCTGCTTGGCTACAAGGACATAGTTAATGAACAGCATTACTCGATGCCAGAGTAACTCGCTGAGCAAATTTGAATTGTGCTCTCGCAAGAACTCTGGATTTCCAGGGTATTAGAAACAGGTAAAAAAAATTATTTCACCAAATGATATTTTGTTCCACCTGTTTTTAGAGACAAACAAAAAGCTTTCGACCCCGAATCTCCTTCTTTTATGTTCATTTTGTTGGCTCTTTGTCCAATATTCCTTTTGATGCAGTCACATGGCATCAGCGTGTCCTCACCTGACCCTAACGACTGTGTCCCTCTCTTCAATCGTCATCCTCTCATCCACAGTATTTTACTGAACAGTATTCCCACGTGGCCCAATGGAGCATCATCTGCTGTATACTTCTCTAATCACTACCACTAGATAGCGTCACACTCAACTGAACGGCATAACACTCTATCACCCTGATAGAGTGACATGAAGGACACTGGTTTCACATGGCAGCCGAGCCAGACGTAGGTTGCTTCATTACTTGGGATAATTTGCCTCGAGAGGCTTTGTTTGCCGGACTGTGATTTCATAAAGACAGATATTAAAGGAAGGAAACAACTTGTTTACTGTAAGATAGATGGCTTCACATTTTGAATCAACAAAATTTGTTTTGCATCTGTCTGCTTTGATCCGATATGATGCAAATATTGAAGAGAAAGATAACGGAAAGATACTACTTTTCCACTGCCCATCAGCAAAAACAAATGTATCCGTCATCCCTAAATTGAAAGAAGATATCTGCAGTCTGTCCTGTTGTAGCATCCACCTGTACTTTATCATAATCTTCGAACAATCAATATCTTGTAATCCAGTTAAATTGTTGCTGTTATCTTGAACAACTTTTATTAAATGCAGCACAAACAGTTCTCAAACACTTCTCTTCCTCACACCTTTTAAGCATTTCAGTTAGTAATGCTGCTGCATTCTACAGTCACTCTAAAACTTCCTTTTAAAAGCTGATAGATGCCATACCTTACTATTTACTTCCTAAGTTTCAAGAACACAGCGTGGTTAGTGAAAAACCAGCCTAATTTATTTTTTATAACTGTGGCAATTGTTGCAATAGATGATCCACACTTTGACTTTATCACACAAGTCCAGAGCTTGCAATAATACGTAACTGCTAGTATCCCTGCATGACGCATTAGGTCATGGGTGTTAGGTGCAGCATAAAGCCTGTTAGCCTCCAATCCAAACATGGATTAGCACAGACGAGAGTGGAGTTGGATGTCTCTGCAAAATGTTTGTGAGCAAAAGAGAAGGGGAAGCAAGACAGAGCAGGCAAGAGTGAAGTGAGATGAATTCTTGAACTTTATTGAAGTTCTAAAATAAGCATGCTTGTGTGTTGAAAAGAGGAGGAAAGTGTTGGGTCAATAATGAGTCAGTTTGAGCTGTGTTGGCAAAGACTTGTTTGCTTTGAAGTCTTAAAGTAATGAGAGCATTTTGAAACACACTTTCCAACTGTGGGGAAGTTATGGGCGTGGGTACACATGCTTGTTTGTGTGTGTTTGTGGTGTGTCTTTGAAAATGTGTGGTTTTTCAATTTGAAGTAAGAAGAGTTAATCACTTCCTACAGCAGTTCAATGAGAGCAGTCTGGGCAGAGAGAGAGAGACAGGTAGAAAGACAAGAGAAATTGCAACAAAACAGGGGGCTGGGCTGCCCAGCAGTTTTTGAACGCAGTAAAACGTTGAGGGCCCATAAATAAACAGTAACTCAGTTTGAAAATAGCATCTGAGATGACTGTCTGAGATCAGTGGTGCAGCAGTCATTAATAAACCAAAGACCAAATCTGTGTGTAGCAACACTAGCCTTGCCTTTAGGATAAATCATGTATAATAGTCTCCAGAGTGCAGTAAAACTCTACTTTTACCCAAGTTTATTTGGATTATTTGACAGGATGTTTCCTCATTGAGTGTGTGTGTGTGTGTGTGTGTGTGTGTGTGTGTGTGTGTGTGTGTGTGTGGTGTGTGTTTTGTGTGTTTCATCTACAAATCATGGAGGGAAGCCACAGGTCATCTTTTAGTACACAACAAATGTAGTTCATTTTGTCAGGGGATTTCTAGAGAAAACAGGTCTTGAAACACGGTCACTTTGTAAATAAACCTATTCCTAATAGACCAGAAGGACCAAATACTCCGTCTCACTCACACAAACATATGCTCTCCCTCTCTCTCAATCACACACAAGCTAATCACTGAATTTCATACTGTATATTCTCACATTTACACTTTGTCATATCCCTGTTTAATGCAGTTTTTTGAGAAAATATATAACTTGGACAGAGACTCACACACATACATCACTCAACACACACACACATCACAGAAACAGATACCCTCACATATGACAGATGGGGTTCAGGGTCAGAGAGACTGCTGTGTTTGTCAAACGTGTGACATATTCACAATATGTTCCAAGGATGTGTAATTCAGTATGTGGGTGTGTTTGAGTAATTGAGATATTTGTGTGTGATTTGTATGTGTAAGGTGGTTGACTGCACAGCATAGTCCTTTGCAGGATTATTGCACAAAAAATGTTCAGTATATAATACATTTGAAAGAAATGTGCAACCTCATTTTTTACTGACAAAGGTAAAGCTGTTAAAGTACGATCATCTGATTGTAACAAAAACAAGCATTATTAAATAGGTGCTCCAAGTGAAATACTTTATTGTATTTTGTATTTTACAAACGCGTGTGTGTATATACAGTCTGTATATATATATATATATATATATATATATATATATATATATATATATATATATATATGTATATATGTTTTCTTTATTTGGTTTGCACAGTTTCACATTTAAATGTGATTGTTCAATTTGAGTATGAGCCTGCTGGTATTACTTCTTACATTTGTAGCTCAAACACAAAGTGCTTTCAAAGATTTTTTGCAAGAATAAAATTATGAGATGCTCTTCGTCTAGAGGCAGCTAGAATGAATCCATAATCCACTGCCATATAGCGTAAATAGGAAAAGTCAGCCAGAAGCAGCCTCTATGTTTAGCCTGGTTTCGCTGTTATGTTCACCTGTATCAGACAGTGAGAGACAGGGAGAGGAGAGATGGGGGGGTGTGGAGATAGCCTGTCTCAGTGAAATGGCTAACAACAGAGCTACAGCACACTCTCACGGTGTTTTGGGCCATTTATAACAAGTGCAAAAATATAATAAAGGTCAATTCCTAAATTTAGCAGAACCAAAAGCAACCAAAAAAACAAAAAAATAAAAAAGAATGCAAAGGTCAGAGGCACATCCTTCCAGTGAAGACAGATGGGTCACGTGTGAGTGAAGCGTTACTGTAAATCTGAGTGTGAAATGAGTGAGAAAGAGAGGGACAGAGAGAGATAGAGAGCGAGAGAAACGAATTGAAAGACTGAAAAAAAATGACAATGTTCAGTGGTGGACAAGTCCCAGAAGGGAGCCACCACTCATGTGTAACCTTTTACAATTTTTACCATAATTGCTGTCCGGCATGAGTGCCGCCAGACACACACACACACACACACACACACACACACACACATACACACACACTCTCACTCATTTGTTGGGGCCGTAATCGCTTTTTACCTTGCAGTCCCACGACCTTCAACTAACCATTCTGTGATGGTGAAAGCAACAGACAAAATGGTTGCCTAGCAACCTGTTATCTTTTTTTCTCCCATTTTTACTGTCATTTTTACAGTAGGGGCTGAAAGGAGGTTTAGAGATTGTTAGAGAGTGTGAAAGAGGAAGAAGAGTTGGGTGGAAGGAGAAGGCAAATAGGTGAGAATCAGAGAGAGCAGGTGGGAGCTGATGTCTACAAGTGTGGGGACATACTGTGATAGCGTACAATGTAAGGTTTCACGGTACACTTTGACGCTCGAAAAGGATTACACCTTGGATGTGGTACCAAATGATGCAAAAAAAAACAAAAAACTAGCCATTATCTGAATTTGTCCCATATGAAAGTTTGTTGTTGATTTAATATTTATTGAACCCATTAAATCTCTCTGACTGGCTGGTGGGCCAGACTAATCCCAAACTAATGCGGTGCAACCAATCATTGGATTGCCCAAATTTACCAAGTTTGCCATGCTGAATTATGGGTATTCATGAGTTTGACAAGCTGATAGAGAACATAAAGTGTCAGACATTGTGGGATTTTTCCAACCTTGAATTTACCTAAGAGAAAAGGAAGAAAAGACAAAGGCATAACGCTCACTAATTTATGTGGGGAGGAAAAGTGTGAAATATATGGCTATGACAGTCATTTTAATACATTTTTAAATATTCTCTTCTATACGCTTTTCTCTGATCATGATCATTCTGGCGAGCTTAATCATTGTAAAGTTTTACTATTCCTCAAGTTGCTTGTGAGCCACATTTATAGACAGTAGAGTGCACACATCACTCATTGCAAAATACATTCATCATTCAATATTCATTGACTGTGGTCATTTGAGTTGACACTTTGACAGTGTCCAATTGCACGGCGAACCCAGTGCTCCATAACGAGGTTACATGGTTTATAATAAGCTGTGTTGGGGGGGGAGAAAGAATGTAAAACAAGGTGAATGAGAAGACAGAAGACAGAAGAAGTGGTGGATAAATAGATGAAGTGGAAAGGAGGGAATGGCAGAAACGTGAAGTGTGCTACTTTTGAACTACTGTGTGGCAGAGGATCCAGCTTTCCTTTTTTTCATTAGTCCTAGGAAATAGGAGTCAGGGCAGGACAAGGGACTGCGTTCAGTCTAGCCTACTTCTCTCCCTCTCTCTGGCTGTCTCTCCGCCTCCCATCTCTCCCTCTCATTACCTCTCTCCTCCTCTTGCTACCTTTCCTCTACTGTCATTACTCTCCCTGCGTATTCCTCCTCCTCCTTCCTCTTATTACTTTCTGTCATCTTTTGTCTTTCTCATCTTCCTGTCTGTCCCTCCTCCCCCTGTTTCTGCATTATCTCCTCCATCTTTCAGTCATCTCATTCTCCTCCCCTCTGTCTCCTCCTCTCCAGAACTACATCTCTCCCATGTACTCGCAGTCACCACATCCACACCAGTTTTCCCACAGCTGAGGGGAGGCGCCCAGACAGTAAAGCTATGATAGAACATTTCTGCATTATCTTCTGTCTCATGGCCCTTGTGCTTTTGCTTTCAGAGGTACCCAATTATTTCAATGTTAATTTGAATTTGGTCCCAGCCCTGTGCTTGTTGTTGACTCTAATCCATTTTTTTATAAAACAGGGCTTTGGCAGTTATTATGACTGTGGATTTGTTAGTGGTATTATTTTCTTTTTCTTTAAGGACAGTGGGATATTCACTAAGCTCATTGATGCAAGTGTGTTCATTTGTGATGCGTAAACTGTTGTATGTGCACGTGTGGGTGTTGTGTGTTCGTCAGTGTCCTTTAGTGTCAGAATATATTTTCCGCTCGCCCTCTTCTGGCTGGTAAAGTCCAGAGGAGAGGAGAAGAGGTTGTTTTTTTTGTGTGAAATGTGCAGAAGCTTATACACACAACTGCTGTTTTTGGCAGACAACCATGACAACAAGGACACATTTTTTCCCCTCGTTACCAATACGAATATTTGGTTATTTAAAAATCCGATATGCCGAAATATTGGCCGATATATATATATATATATTTTTTTTTTTTAAATCCAGAAACTCGTTACAAAACATGAAGGAAATTCCCTAAAATTAATTATTAGTTATTTGTAGTTATTTGTATTTTTTAGTTCTCACTAAAATAATATGATAACAATTTGTTTTATTGTCACAACAG
>NC_045754.1:16589489-16596212 GCF_008692095.1 Etheostoma spectabile | reverse complement strand
CATCAAAATATATTAAAGTTCTGATAAATAAAATGTTTAAAAATACAAATTTAAGATGTGAAACTTAAAGTCCTTTGAACAAAAACACATGAACAAAAAAAAAAATCAGTGTTTCCAACAGGGACGTTGTAGAGCGCCCTCTGGTGGACAAACTGTGCAACACCAACGCTCATAACATGGTTGAGAGTCCGTTTGTATTTTTTAAATATACATTTATTGGAATCATTTATAAATGATTCTAATGAACGAATATTTAAAATTAAAAAAAGCTTCATTTCGGCCTATAATATCGGCCCACCAATATATCGGTTGGGCTCTATATCTGAACCATTGGGGCTTTGTGGCCACTACATTTAAAATATTATATTCATCATTTCATATGTACAAAATTGTGTATCATGAATCAGACTCAAAGCTCTGACTTCAAACAGTTCTTCTGCTTGCTATATGGCGGGCTTTATCTCTAAACTCCTCACTGCAAATATAGTTCTGTGATTCATCAAAATTAAATTTGTGTATTTGACTTCCTACACACTTACCAAACTGGCTCTATCCTTGAGATAGTTTGAAATAGTTTTGGTAACACTTCATAATAATGGTATAAGAATGATCACGATTTCATGCTTGACTTAATGCATAAAAAAGTAGTACTTCATAAACTATCAGTAACGTACAAGGATTATTAGTATTTCATGCCTGACTTAATGCAGGAACAACACAATAATTAATGCATCAATTAAGGTATTTTAATCATCATGATTTATGATTTATTAAGGATATTTACAGTATGTCTTCTTCACAAACCTGACCAGTCACAGCATTGTACATATATTCTTAAGAGGATTGTAGTGTTTTAATCATGGTTAACTAAACATTACTTCATCAATAAAGTGCTGACCTGGTCCGTTGTTAATGTTGTTGAATAAGATATGATTAATGGTGGCATAGCATAAAGGCTATTAAGAATTAAAGAAGTGGGTCGGCAGAATAATATTGAGGTAACTACATTGACACAAAATACAGTATACTGCAGATGCATTTTTATAGATGCGTTATTTATAACGACATAAGACACTTAAGAAATGCCTGAGGACAATGCTCACCCAAGTAGGATATTTAGGAATTTTACGTTTTACTAACTTCTAAGTGTCTGAACACAAGAAATGTCTTGACCAATGTTTGTATTTGTTATTATCATTAATCATATCTTATTTATCAATGTTAAAGATGGACGAGGTCAGCACTTTATTTGAAGGGCCACAAAATATAAGGTTGGGATCACTGATTAAGTATAAGTAATAAAACACACACATGCTTGCCATATAAAACAAGCCATTGCTCTCATCACAGATACGTTTTTGTTTGGAATATTTAAAAGGGAAGTGACTATGTGACTGGAGACCCCTTTTGTACACATCTTTGTAATGTTTTGCACTGTAAAAACAAAAGAATAAACACTTTACCAACTGAATATTGGATTTTGTGTTTGTGCAGTTACCACAAATGGTAAGTAATTTCTTCTCTGTTTTTGTGTGTTTTGTGTTGCAGGATGGCTACTCCCAGTATCACTTTGTGGGCTCTGCCTCAACGATAGAGAGAGACAGACAGAGGCCCTACTCATCCTCACGAACTCCCTCCGTCTCCCCCGTCAGGACGTCCCCAAATAACCGCTCTGGTGAGGAACATTTGACACTTTATGTGTGTGTGTGTGTGTTTCCTTTTTGTACCAAGACTCTCTTAACAACCAGTTTCAGCTTAAGACCTTCCAAATAAGGACAATTTTGCAAAGATTTGCCTAAAGGTGTTTATTCAACTTTAGAATTAGATTTAGGCTTAAGAAATCTCACATGGGGCAGACATCTGGCTCAGCAACATCACTGGGGTCTTGAGAAGTTCAGGTGCACAAGTTAGTTATAAAGGGACAGATAGTGGACTGTCATTACCCCACAAATGTAGGAGGAAATGAAACTAGAGCTAATTCTACTGAAACAGAAAAGTAGTCAAGGGTGATTTCTATGCCTGGCGTTTTCAGCTGCCGGCTTTAACGTTTCAAGGTCTTGTCATTGCTATAGATATGGTTCAAGGCTTGAAGCAAGAGAAGGGGGTGGAGGTTATTCATTGTATGTTCTCGTTTGATTTAGTTTCACTTCTTATGTCAGCATTTTGGGTATATGTGGCAGGGTAGGTATTAAAACATTACGCTATTACGTTATTCATATCGTTCTGGGTGTAGAAGCTCCACCACGCAATGAGATAAATAAATAAATTGTTATTATTATTTCTTTATATTTAGTTTATTTAAATTGAACATAAATAGAAACTTAAAACAAACAAGTCTTGGTAGTTTGTAACAATATCAGATATTCAAGTTGAGTTTAAGGTTTTACTTTTTTCTAGATTTGGTGCAGTAAGACATTCTTGTTCTTATCTTACCCTTGAGACAAAATATCCCCCAAGTTAGGGAAAGAGTTTAGTCTAACAAAAAGTGCAAGCATACAACTAACTATGTGGATGTACATGAATGTGGGACATGAGTACAACCAGAAGGTACAGGTCACAAATGGATTCTAATATGCTGTAATTTAAACATTGGCCTGTAGCATCAACATTTACCAGTCGATCGGTCTTTACATCACGGCTAAATAGCTGTTAGCGTCAGTGCTCGCTACCCCTCAGGCTTTCATGCTGTAAAGCATGATTATCGTTAGCCTTTAGCTTGAGCCCATTGGCCTTCATGCTTAGTAAAGGGTGCATTAGCATTAGCTGTTAGCATCAGTAGCAGAAGAGCCTTTAGCTGTGCTTTCTCCACACCGGGCTTAGCAAGCTGATGAGGCAGAAAAGTACTTTTCCTTCCTCCCGGCTTAGAGAGGTCTTCAAGGACCCAGCTAACAGGGAGAGAGAGACGGAGGGAGTGAGAGAAGAGGTGTGTGTGTGTGTGTGTGTGTGTGTGTGTGTGTGTGTGTGTGTGTGTGTGTGTGTGTGTGTGTGTGTGTGTGTGTGTGTGTGTGTGTGTGTGTGTGTGTGTGTGTGTGTGCGCGTGTGTTAGTGCGTGTGTGTGTGTGTGTGTGGAGACAGAGAAAGAGGGAGGGATGAGATAAACAGAGAGGATAAAGAGAAAAAGCAAGGAGGCAAGAAGAATTAGGGATTGAGGGATGGTTAATGCAGTGCAGTGAGGAGGAAGTGAAGGGTGAGGATTTGACTTTGGCAAGCCACATTAAAAATAAGGAGTTTTGAGATCATAATGCATAGAGAAATGTGTGGTTGTATGTAGTATAGGGAAGGAGGTGGGGAGGGATGACTGGAAATGACATCATCTTCTCTGCTGCTCCTCCCCTCTCTTCACAACTCGCGTCCCTCTTTGGCTTTCCAGTCATCCGCCCCTTCTCGTTCACCCGTTTCATTCTTCTCCTCCGCCTCCTCTTTGCGGTAATCCTACTTTCTTCTCACCTCTCCCTCTGATCTCTCACTCTTTACAGACTGCCTCATTGCATGCATGCACACACACACACACACACACACACACACACACACACACACACGTACGCACGCATCTGTATCTCCTCTCTGCATATGCTCCAGACAGCAATCCGGCCCCTTAGAGATGGATCAAAGCCGAAGGAGTAATGATGGCGTGCAGGCACACTGGGAGAGGAGAAGTGAAAGAGTTAGTGTAAGGAGAGAGTGGTGAAACTGTGAAAGAGATAGAGAGGAGTAGGAGAGGTTGCACGCTGCAGAGGATGACAGAGAGACAGAGGGAGAAACAAAGGCGGAGAGAGACCTTTGCATCCATCACGGCCTCCACAGGGTCCTGCTGTGTTTTGCGCTGATAGAACGAGGCTCCCAGCCTCTCACATGCAGCAGTTACAAGCCAGGTCCCCACGGTAACCGCAACCAGTAGTGATGGCACTGTGTCTGGGGGTGTCTTTGACAGGTTTGCGCATCCACCTTAATGGAATCCGCGGCAGGGGTGACAAATGCTAAAAATTAAATATCAAAAGTGTCAAAACATTATAAAAGCCTGTAGCTCCTGTCTCCCCTGTTTCTCTTGCGTTACTAAATGTCTGTTATTTCATTCTCCACAACCAAGTAATCACTAGCATTATAGATTTGTGTGAGTACAAATAAAATGCAGGAAAAGCTGGGGAACAGATAAGAGGTTGGAATGCCCTTTTCTTTTTATTGTCAAATATTGAAAGGTTGGATAAAAAAGTTAGTTTGTTAGTATTCAAATAGATAAAGTAAGATTCTAAGGCATTCCAAAAATCCCTTTATTTTCTCTCTGGCTAGTCCCATTTGTAAGTGTTTTGCCTCACTGCTATTATCTATGTGTAGGAGAACAGCCAAATAGAACAAAGGCTTTTTATACAGATTTTTGGCGAGCCTTACATCTGGTGCTCTCCATTAACTGTGTGTGTGTGTGTGTGTGTGTGTGTGTGTGTGTGTGTGTGTGTGTGTGTGTGTGTGTGTGTGTGTGTGTGTGTGTGTGTGTGTGTGTGTGTGTGTGTGTGTTCACACATACTGTATTGAGTATTGATGCATGTGTTTCTCTCCAGTAGCTACAGTCCCACAGTCATCTGCAATTCTCAAAGTTAGGTTGTACAAGTCCAAAGAGCTAAATTTTAGAATGTGCTTCACATCTGTGGGTATGGATTTTGGCAAATCAATGGGTCAAGATAAAATGGACTTAGTAAGCACTTCAAGTATGCTATAAAGGGATTAAATTGTGGCATGCTGAGTATGTGTTTGTGTCTAAGAAAGAGGGGAAAAGACATTACATGTACTATGTGTGCTGGGTCTGTCCTCACCGTGTATGGGTGCACACAGGCGTGTGTGCGGTGATGCATTCATCTGTGTACAATGGATCCAGTCCAAAAGCTTGAGAAAGGGACAGACATAGGAGAAGAATTGTCAGGTTTGAAGACTTAAAATAGCTTTGAAATTACAATAGTGTTTGTGAAGAAATCAGCCATCAAGTTCTGCTATACTGTAAAGTTAAAACACACACACACACACACACTCAAATAGGATTGCATTGGCCAACTACACACCTTGAATCTCTTGTAACCATAGACTCACAGTATACAATATGGACATAGTCTCCGTGACATCACCCACAGGTTTCTGAAGAGCCAAAATGAAGCTCAAAGTGTGTGGCTCCCAGTTGTCCTAGCTATCCCCATCCTTGCAGTGCATGACTTTGCTCACTGTAACTCCTGGCTACTCAAAAAATGGGCAAAGAGGTGTAGTGTGGATGGAGCTGAGGTGGGCGGGCCAAATGACTAGTGGTCACGTTTCCAATCAGGACATTGTTCAAGTGAAGGACAAAAGAATAAGGCCTGTCTTCATGATGGTACGATGTCTAGTGTACAGTTGCTTGGTGTGCCACGAGCACTGTTGAGCTAACTGCTGCTCTCTCTTTTTTCCAGCTGTTAATGTGCTAATAGAACAGATATCTACAGGCATAGATAATAAGAAATTTACTGTAGGCGTTTTCATAGATCTAAAAAAAAGCCTCTGATACAATTAACAATAAACTATTAATGACCAAATTGTAAAAATATGGGATTAGTTTTGAGGGTTACATGTGGGGTCCCACAAGGATCAGTGCTGGGTCCAAAATTGTTTCTATTGTACATAAATTACATTTGTAATGTGTCTAAAATATTAAATTTGGTTTTGTTTGCTGATGACACTGATTTGTTTTGTTCTGACAAAAACCTTGAGTAGTTTTTGGATGTGGAAGCTGATCTTGAGTCTTTAAAACAATGGTTTAATCTTAACAAGCTGTCACTGAACATAAATAAAACTAAATACATAATATTTGGACATTGGAATTTTAAGAATTTTAAACATATTACGTTAGATAATATTGAAATAGAAGGATTATGATAACAGATTTCTGGGAGTTATCATAGATCACAAATTATGCTGGAAAGCACATGTTAGTCATATTAAAACTAAAATATCAAAGTCCATAGAAATTCTGACCAAAACCAAAGATATTCCAAATACAAATTCTTTATATTTAGTATATCAATCTCTCATACTTCCAAATATAACTTTTGGTGTGGAACTTTGGGGGGGTAAACATATAAATCAATCAAAAATACAATTTTCTTACTTCAAAAGAGAGCAATCAGAATCATAAATGGGGCAAATTATCGTAAATCGAAAAAAAACACTTATTTATAAACTTACAGGTACTTAACTTTAGTGCACTTATATAGACCTTACAATAGCATCTCTAATGTACAAAATACATAATAGCATGTTGCCAGACTGTATCCAGAGGCTGTTTCAAATAAGAGAATGTCAATACAAACGGAGGGGAAGCTTTTCATTAAACCAAATAGCAGAACAAATGTAAAACAAAGATGTGTTTTGTTGTATGAAGCTAAACTGTGGAATGAATTAGAAATTGACATGAAAAAGTGTAGCACAATTGACCGATTAAAAAAATTATTTATTATAATTATTTCAACATAAGGTGATTAACAAAAAAAACAGAAGTGTGAATACCAGAAGTTGCACAAATTGTATTAGAGTTCTTGTGTTGTACTGGGTTATATAGTGTATTCTTAGTTTCTGGAATTTTCATTTTTGTATGAAAGAATATAATTTCATGTAAAAAGGTTAGGTGTAATAATAAGCTCAGGCTTCAGCCTACACCTTTTCGGTGTTGTTTGTTTCTTGTGTGTGTGTGTGTGTGTGTGTGTGTGTGTG
>NC_045754.1:16588877-16589479 GCF_008692095.1 Etheostoma spectabile | reverse complement strand
TGTGTGTGTGTGTGTGTGTGTGTGTGTGCGCGTGTGTGTATACAATTAGTATTGTTGTTGTTGTTGTTTTATCTGTTGTCTGTTAATTTTTTTTATATTTTTGTTTGTGGAAGCAAAAGCTACAATGTTATTTTTTTGCATGTTATTATGTGTATTGACAGGTTACAGATGGCCGGATAAAATAAATAAACTAAATTAAACTAATGTGTCGCTTGCCAGTTTCAGATCTGAATAGTTCATCTGAGCTTTCAACACATAAAGAACAAAAGCAACAAATTGTCTGAATGGAGAAAACATGTACCAGATTGAAATTTGATATTCAAATAATATATCCAAAAACTGGCGTGCGTGCGTGTGTGAATTCCCAGATGTCCTTTAACATGCTGGAGGTGACCCTTTATGCTGACAAGCTAAATCATGAATAATGACTGTGCAACTTGAAATACCAAGACACACACCAACACACACCAACACACACAAAACACACACACACACACTCATACAAATATAAGCTGGCAGAATGTGAACGTACATGCTGTTCAGGGTTTATTGCTCATTATTTTGTGTGTGTGTGTGTGTGTGTGTGTGTGTGTGTGTGTGTG
>NC_045754.1:16575433-16588867 GCF_008692095.1 Etheostoma spectabile | reverse complement strand
TGTGTGTGTGTGTGTGTGTGTGTGTGTGTGTGTGTGTGTGTTTAGCGAGCGCTCCAGCCTCCCCCAGAGAGATGATGAGTCTGAAGGAACGCAAGATGGACTACGATTCCACGGCAACCAACGCTGGTTTCCATAGCAACAAAGGAGAGCACACATCCCGAAAAGACGGCATGGCAGGTGCGCGTGTGTATGTGTGTGATGGAGAGACAGAGAAGAATTAAATGATTCTATTTTATACCCCTCTTTATCTTTCTTTTTCTTCTTTTTTCATTTCACATTTCTCCCCTCGCTTTCTCCCCTTATCTGTCTTTTTTTTTTGACCTCACACTATTTTTCTTCTCTTACTCACACAATTTGATTTTTCACTATCTTTGCAAGACTTTCTTTCCGGTATCTTTCTTTCTCTGCTTTCTCACTATCTTTCCTCTCTCTATGTGTTTCTTTCTCTTCCTCTCTCTCTTCCTTTGTCTGTGTGTCTTTCTATCTATTGGTCTCTTTCCTATTCTTTTTTGTCTTCCTCTTACAATGTACAGTGTACTGTGAGCTCATCAGAGACAGACTAATTTGCAGACTTTTAGACAAACTGCAGGAAGATTTGGGCTCTAATTTACTGATTTTGACTAAGCCAATTGTGGAGTCTTTGAATTATTATTAATTATTATTATTAACAGAAGTAGTGGTGCTAATCATCTTTATCATATATTTACATAAAGGTGTTGACTTTCTCGATTCTTTCTATCTTCCATCCATACTATTCAAGTATCCTGCGGGACATCTACGTTGTTCCGAAACTCTTACCTGACCTCCAGTGATGACATTAAACTAAACCAGGTGAGTAATAGGAGTCTATAAATGTACTGCACACTTGCACGTTTATATGTACACACAGTCACACACAAGCACAGCAGGTTTTAGCAGTGCACGCGTGTTGTCAGGGCTCTCCTAAATTGGCATATTCTGTCATGACAGGGGGGTTATTAGGAGAGATAGCGGCAGGATGGAAGAGGCTCACACACACATGCACACAAAAGGTGTCTCGCAGTGATAAGAGACGCACTGGCAGAGTGTGCAATGGAGACACGCCCTCAGCTCAGGCAGCGTCAAACCGCTACAACCTGAAACCACACCCGACTGCCAGTTGAAATCCTTACCTTGGCTAATTGTGCTAATTATTGCTTCTGTTAAATGACTCTGCTGGTGAATAGGGAGGGGTAACAGAAAGCAGCATAGCCTTGGACTAGGAGGATTAGAACTGAAAATTTTGTTTTTTATTGTATGTATTAAATACATAATTACTGTCTAAGTCCTTTGTTTGGCAACAAAACTTTGGATTTACCACTGGCAGTTAAACTCTCCTGAATAACTAAAATGGGTGTCTGAGCAAAGGGTTTTTAAACATATGTTTTCATACAAACAGAAACAACTGGCCTGTGAAAGTTAGTGTTAGAGATAAATTACCCCCCTTCATTACCTGCATGTAGAGTAGAGAACTCTCAGCAGGAGTTTTCCTAATTGATTCCTATCTGAGCCTTTTTACCTGCACTGCCTGCTTTTTTAAAACTTTCTCCCCCCATGTGCTGACTCTCTATCTACCTGTCCCTTTTCTCTCCATCTCTCCACCTTTAATTCCCTTCCCTCCCTGATGACTCTCTATTCTTGCTTGCTGCACCTAATCCCCATCTACTTCTTCTCCGCCACTCCACAAACCCCACACCCACCCCCCCCCTTCCTTACCAGGCTGCGGCCAGCCTGCATTGTGCCCCCCCAGCCCTGCAGGACAGCCCGTCAGCAGCGGTGCTAAAAGACTACGATCCCTATCCTCCCCCCTTCCTCCCCCAGCCTCAGCCGCCGCAGCCTCCACCTCACAGCCAGAGCCGAAGCTTCAGTGAGGTCTACTAGAGGACCAGGTACCCCCACCTCCTCCATCCCGCCACAGCCACAGGTCCAGGCTCAGGCCCAACCTCAGGCCCAACCCCAGCAGCCCCGAGCTCCTCCGGACCGCCTCGAGACCCGCGAGAGGACCTGCGCATGCATCTGGGCCTCAAATCTACCGGCAACTACGTAGACTTCTACTCGGCCTCTCGGCCATACAGCGAACTGAACTACGAGACCAGCCACTACCCGGCCTCGCCCGACTCCTGGGTCTAGTTAGACTATGATGATGGGGGGGGGGGGGTCAAGAGAGAGTCCGTGTGTGAAAGGGATTATTTTTGCAAGCGATCAACAGCAGATTAACACAAGGTAACAACAAGTGGCATGTTGGATATTGTAGCCAATGGCAAGACATTTTTGCTCTCTAAAATAAGGGGGAAGACAGAGCTAGATGGGGTTAAGATATGAGGTAAGGTCGAGTGACTAAGAGAGACTGTGCATGCGCATGCGGACATTTTCCATTTTTATTTCCAGACCACTTTATTTCTTCAAAGTCAGCTCCATTGCACCGGTGAGTGGATAAGGGGGAGTAGATATGAAGAAGTGTGTTTGAAGGGGTGAGAAAGGAGTGGGAGAATATAGAAATAAAGAGAAAATGAGCAGGCGGAGAGAGTACGCAGAGAGCTAGAGAAGAGGAGAGAGATGGGATCAAGAAATAATGGGGAGCAGATTAGGGTGAGCTCTTATACGTCTGTAGGAGGAGGAAGTGGACCGACCTTTTGTTGAAGACAGAGAGGACCGGACAAGAGACAAAAGATGGCATGAGGGTTCTTAAGGAGATCAGAAGGAATAAAAAGCACAGAAAAGATGAAAGCACATCAGGCACAAGGCAAGAAATAGAAGTTTACCATTTCACCCAAGTCACTAACGTAGCACTGCTTTTATTTGCCCCCTTTTTGTTGCTATGGCCTTGCCACCTACGCAGGCTTCTGAATTTGTTTAAAGGAATTTTGTCTTCAATAGACTTCTTTTTTTGTCATTACTCTTTTACATCTTCTTTTTTTTTAATTTGTACTTTTGTAAATTTTCACTATCACAAAATCATTTTTATTTTCTGTGTACAGTCCAAAAGTGATAAAGTGTGTATATTACACATATTTTTGACGTGGCCACTTGTGAAAATATGACTATGATTGATTGATTGATTGATTGATGAATCCGATTTTTTTTCATGACTGAAACAAGAAAAAAGCAACAAAAATAGGTTAAATGCAAACACAAGAAGCAGGAAAGACAGACATCGCCATGATGGATGTCAGTGGACACCTTTTGTTTTGCCCTTTTCCAAACCACAGAGGGAACCCCACAGTGTTTGTGTTTTTCTCTCTCCATCAAATAGATTTTGTTGTGGACATGCTCCAACGTCAAGAGCAGTTCAAGGATGCCAGAGCATCAGATTGGCAGAACAGCATCGCTCCCAAGTCCCTGTCAACGAAAGTGCTTTTTCACTGCCTAAAGAATATACGTGTATGTTTAAAGCACACTCCCTGTGTTTGGAAAGGGTTGTCTTTTCCTTTCGGGGAGCTGATATGTTTGACCATGTCAACTTTCAGTGGTTTCTCATCATCACTTGTGCATAAAAACTGGTCCGTCTGACAAGAGTCGCCATGGCTATTGCACATTTCAGTGTACAGTTGAGAGAAAGCGAGAGACATGACATTGTGCCAAACTTTGACACCTCGTGGACCAGTCCTAAGGGACGTTAAAGGGACATTCTGTCGAAGTTTACAGACGATGACTGAATGACTCCCTCTGCTGTTTGTAACTTTTTATTTTTTTCGTGTTTTGATCAGGTGATGCCGTACTTATTACTGGGGATCATGAGTAACATCTCCCTCCCATAGATGTACAGACCTGCCTCTCTGTGTTGGCTGAGCGTGTGTTTGTGTGTGTGTTTGTGTGTGTGTGCGTGTGCGCGTGTGTGCGTGCTTGTGCGTGCCTGTGTGTGTGTGTGCATGCCTGTGTGTGTGTGTGCGCGTGTGTGCGTGTCTGTGTGTTTGTGCGTGCGCGTGCGTGTGCGCTGTATGCGACAGAATGTGCGCCCCTTGTGTGTGTAGACGTAAACTTGAGCGAGCGTACCTATGCATGCATGTGTGTAGTAGTGTGTATGTGCCTCTGTTGTGTGTATGTGCGTGTGCGTTCCTGTATAAATCAATGTCCAAACAAGGCATTCCTACCGACAGTTTGTCCAGTTTTACAACATGAAAAACCAAGGTAAAAATCACTAGAATGAATTGTTGATATAGAATGACAAATCTATGAATATATGAATATAAATATAAATATATATAATTTTTATGTGCAGATGTCAGTGTCACTAAATGCAACAAATGTTCGCAGAGAAAAAATGAATATGTGGTGTACAACAGGACTCTTGTTCACTTGACCTAAACGTGGAAGCTGCTGATCGCCCCCCCCCCCCAAAAAAAAAAAAAATCAAGACAAAAGAGAAATCCCACCTGAAGATGCTCAGGCTCTGGTGCGAGTTGTGTGTTATTGTTTGTCCATGCTTCTTAGATGACCCTGCTGAGAGAGGACCGTACTTGAACACAAGGGAAAATAAAAACGACTCTTTCCAATCAAACACCATGGTCTCCACTACTGTTGATCATTTTAAACAGATGACGTTTTAGATAGGGATGTGTACCATGTTTTCTTCAGGTGTACGTTATAAAGGGTTTTTACTCACAAAAAACAAAAAAAAATCATGTGATGTATGGCTTGGCTGAGTCCCGCTTTGCCAAGCCTTCCTCCACAGCGCTGCAAAGGAGGGTCTGGCTAGTCCACACAGCTTTCCTGGATGGGAGAAAAACGTGCTGTGGTTTATTGGCATTTCTTTAAACCAATCACAATTGTCTTGAGCTGGAAGGAACTTGCTTTGGTGAAACGTGTACGTTCAAAGGTTGTTTTAGTTGTGAAACAGAAAACTCAGATTGGACAGATTGGTCTAGCTAGCTGTCTTTATTTACCCTGCAGACATCTGAGGAGCAGTTAACCGTAGTCTTCCTAAATCCACCGGAGTTTAAAATTACAACAAAACGAAAGCGGAAGGTAACGGACATCCGGAGGAATTTCTAGAGGCAACAGAGCAATCCTTGAAGTGGAACGTTGTGGATATAGACTAGGTGTGGGTTAATCTGACACACATTAATTCACGGTCACGTCCTTGTTCTTTTATTCAAAAGGGCTTCATCTGCCTTTGGAGAGTTAATAGCATGATGGAAGAACCGTTTTCTTCCCAACAGCCCTCCTTAGATTTCTAAGCCAAACTTTTAAAAACTGTTCTTTAAAAAAAAATGGAAATAGCAATAACAGGTAATGGACTTCATTACATATCCAATCAGGTCAAACCATGAGATGCTCAGTATAAATACATGTTTAGAACATGGTAACTACTGTAAATATATGTTGAATGTATAAGGGTGCAGTGTACAACAACAAATATGTCAATGTCATTAACCCTACACCAAACACTACCTTGGAAAGCTTTTAGTTAATTCCGTAGCTGTAAAGTGTCGATTCATTGACACAAAATAAATGAACAATGTAAAATATGATCCAGTCTATTTTAAATACTACCGCAATTGTATCATAGTGTTAAAAGGTCACTCTGATTTGACCCATGTTCAGTTTACTATACAGCAGGCCAAACAGCTGGATTGTACAATGACTTCTGTGGCTCTGTAGAAACTTTCTTAAGTCTGAGAAAAATACACATTAGTTTTGACTCAGAAAGCCTCCATTACAAACTGAGGCTCTGGAGTTTGGGTCTAATGAAAGAATCTATCAAAAGTCAGGATGCTGTTGTTATAATTTAATTTTAATTTTGTCTGTTATTTTTTCTCTGTAGCCCCACTGCTACGATCTGGAAGTGTAGTACTAAATATCTTCAGTACCCCTTTAAATCAACACCTCTGTACTTAACGTACACAGCAAGGCAGTGATAGGCATGTATAATCATGATGACATGGGCTTAATATGTTGCCTCAGAGAGACAGCAATGGGATGGAGTTACACAAGATGTAAAGCCAATTCAAGGGCTCCTACATCCATCAGCATCTATTGTCACATAATGACAGTGGACAGACATCCAAGATGCAGTAATGGAAATGTATATTTTTCCCATCGTTTTGTTCCCCTTTTGCGTCGGCTCCATCCGACTTTGATCCCATTCATCCAGATAGCCATCCTGAGATTGAGCTGAACTTGAAGCATATTAAATGAATGAGGCTGAGCAGGAGGTAGCAGCATTTGTTACAAACCATTGGAATTCATGTCTCCCCCTCTACTCTCCCTCCCCTCTCCTTCTTTGATGCTGTCTAGGTAAGGCCTGTGGAATATAGTGTTGGGTAATAACTCCATTGGGTTGATTATTAGCCTTTCACAATAGAAGCAAGCCTCCTCTCTGTCTGAGCACAGTCCCATAGTGGAAGGCTGGTGTAACTTAATGTGGCATGGAAATAGCTCCTCAATTTTCCTGTGCAAAGCCTCTCTACCCTGCACCACCCTGCAGATGCCTCCGGCCTTCACTGTTTCACTTCCTCTCTCCCAGCTTTCTCTCCCTCTGATTCTCTAAGCATCCCTGTGCATTCAGCCATCACACACTTAGGGCAGGACTCAAAGGCATGTGTGTGCACATGTATGTGTGCGCAGGTGCATGTCCGCAGAGAGCCTGAGAGGACGTGAAGGGGGCAAAGGGGAGACAAAGTGAGATGTAAGGCGAAAAGAAGGAGACAGAGATGTAGAGGGGAGCAGGTGGAGGGTCTGCGATTTATACTCTGAGGATTTGAGCGTGAAATCAATTTGTGTTTAAGACAAAGCCCGGCTCCATGGAGCCACTGTTTGCTACAGATAGACCTTGAGAAATGAACGCTCTCATCTGAAAGGGAAGGGTGGAGCCTGAAGGTGAATGAAGGTGGGAGGAGGAGGACTAGGATGGACGAAGGAGATGAAGATGGAAAGGTAGGAAAAGAAGGTTAGAGGATGTGGAGACTTTTGAAATAATGAAGAAACTTACAGGATAAGGAATCTTGAAAATGTCTGATTAGATGTTTGAGTTGAAATGGTAAAGGAGAAATTCCCAAGAAAATGTTGCCTTTCTAAAAAAATATCTTAAAATTCATCTGTATTTCATCAGCTAAGATGGGTTGTGTCAAACGGGTCTGCAACAGCTGGCAGCTGAAATTAGAGCCCTGTTCAGGGACAAGCTAGATCAAATCGTATGGGCTGCCCTCTGTTAAGGTGTTTTGAAAGCTCTGAACCAAACTCACTGATCAAAACTTTGAAAAAGAATATGATTTGCAAATACCCTGAGAGCAGATGAATACGTGAATACTTCAAATTAAAAGAAATCATGAGTGAAATACGTCAAAACATGCAAGAGCAATAAGTAGATTTTTTTTATTCAGTCACTATGTTTAAACAGATCTCACCCCTTAAACCTGCAATAACTAATATGTTATCCACTCAGGTGCAGTGAAAAAAAACACAACATTGACATATTATCCATCTTTTAAGTTCATATAGCACACGTGTTAGCAAACAGCTGCTTATTTGCACATCCAGAAAAAACTTAGACACATCAAAATTCATTTGAAGTCATATTTTTGGCCATCTGATGAATGTAAGTCGTTTTTGGGTTGTTGTCTCTACTAATTGCTGAGGGAAATAAGTGGCTCTTTTAGCTGCTGAATGCTCCACTATCTTCAGCTAGTCGCTAACTGGGCTGGTTGTTTGGTGTTAGACTGGTAGCATACAGTACATTTTTCTCCAGTTTCTTACACAACATTTTCATAAATACTCGTCCATCAACCAAAGTGGAAAAGCACAGAGAAATATGTTTTCTACAAACAACCTATTTTATACTGTATTATTATGTTAAATAGTAAAGATATGTGTGGTTAGATAGCTAAAATGGAAAGGCTGGGTTTGTGTATTCCTGGTTTATAGTGTCTGTTGAGCTTTGCCTCTGTATGCAGATGACTGAGAAGCTGCAACAAGAGGTAAGGAGAAGGATGGAGTGTGACTAGGACTAGGATGAGACATGATTGAAGAGATAGGAGAAGGCATAAAAACAGGCTTTTGCAGACAAAAAAAGGACTCAAGAGCTGTCCTCCCAAATCACCGCTCATTTGAATCAAGTAGAACCTCTCATTCCTTATTTCCCCTGCTGTAAAGTCTCCTAAATTCAGCCAAGCAACAGAAGAAGAATAAAAACGCCAGGGAGCCTCCCCACAGCGAGACGTTTACTGCTGTTTGACATGGACATTATCATGGTTCATTTACACCTGCGGCAAGTGGCAGGATGTTTCAATTTGATCCTTGCCAAGAATTATTTGACAGGGCGCTAAGACGTGCTGATTAAACAGCGGAAGATGGCCCCAGAATAACGGCAGTGATGGTAAACCTTTGTGAAAAGCTCAGCAGGAAGAACAATTCTGAACAAAACAACACAGGTCAGACGTTCAATGCCAGTTGTGTTATATGGTGTTGATTTTTTCATGTTTTATATTTATTTAATTATATAGAAGAGTGATTTGTGGCTCATTTAATTTACACTGTATTTGTTTTGGCTGCCTGCATATCCCTAGTTAATTACAGGGACAGACAATCATTCACGCTCACATTCATACAGTAGGCAGTTTAAAGTCACAAATTAGCTATACTTGAATGTCTCTGGACTACCTACACTAAAGTAACATTTGTTGCGGCCTCCAATTTTGCTCGGAGACACTATGTCAGGAGTAGAGATTGTCTTTGACACACAGCAGCAGACATTAAAAAAATTAAATGTTTGTTATGTTCCGAGTTCATTCTGTTACATATCATAGTCACAACCACTGACTCTCCTCCCGCCATCTCATCCCAATACTTCCACCTTACCACCTGTAGAGGTGATCAGCCAAAGTAGGCAAAGCTGAGACACCATATCCCTACCCTAATCCCAAACCACCCGTGACAGACAGATCCAGGCAACATCATAATAAACCTTAGTTAATTATGTTAACAAAAATATGAAATAACAAAAACTAGCATTTAGGCTCCAACAACATTGAAAACAATTGTTGCACACTTGCCATTTGCAGTGATGGCTTTTACTGTACAAGTCAAGCACGTTTTGTAAGTCTGTAACTGCTTTGCAGTATGGAAATCTTAGCCCAATTGTTACCTGTGAGAGTAGAAAAATAGTCTAAAACTGTGCTAACCCTTGCAAACATGCCAGTTATGGTCAATTAAGGAGTAGACATCTAAGAGTAATAAAGAGTATTTTTTAGTATAGTATTTGACTTCACTAAGACTGCACTAAGCACAGCTGGGAATGTCACTAGTTTTGCAGGTATTTGGTCACAAATTCAGTCAAATTTGACCTAATTCTGGTGCTACATCTTCTATATCTACAATTAAGTTAAGAGATCATCTCACTTATTACAATTCCTCCTGAGTGAGACTTTAATGTCTGTTACCAATTTCATGACAATTGCTCCCAGAGTTGTCAAGACATATCACTAAAGGGGGATCACTAAAGTCATTAGGTTACATCCTCTGAAGACTGTGAATGTCTGAACATAATTCCATGGCAATCTAGCATTTCAGTCTGGTCTTAAGTTGTGGACCTACCATCCCTAGAGCCGTATAACATGGTTAAAAATAAAACTACACCTTAGATGGCAGCTGGCTAGTGTTTGATATTATTATTGTTTAAATGTAATTACTGGGAGAGTTGGGACACATGGATTTCAGGATCAGAAAGGAGTGCATTGCCACAGTTACCCCTACCAGGAATTTGCCTTGGTAATTGGTGCAGTGACACTCAATAGTAACACTTGTTCACCTGTGTGCGGTAGGTTAGAGAGGGTGAGGGGGGTCACCATATTTTTTGTTGATCGCTACTTTCCGTTGATCGCTGATATCATTTGGATTTTGATTTTGTATGTATGTTTGTTTTAATAAGTTAATCTTTTACAACAAAATTAACCAAACTTAATTTTGGGATTTCAGCTATTGTTTTTGAAAGTGTGTCATACAAGCAAACCAGGCCTGACTTTGGCCTCTCAGCAACCTTTAGTTTACTTCCCGTAGTAGCTACAATAAATCTGTGCTCAGGAAGAAATAAAAAAGTAATTTTAATTTATTAACACCTCAGAATATGATCCAGTGTGCATAACAAAGCACAACCAAGACACCTTTCATTGTGCTGAACAAAATCCATCAATAATACCAAAATAATCCAGAGATGAGTGAGTATTTTGCTCATTTGCAGATGTCTCTATGGGGCAATTAAAAGGCTACCTCGGATGCACCCTATCTGGAGGCAGTTGGAAGACTGCCTTCACAGTAAGTATCTGACTTTACTAAGTGCTTGTGAGAAAAATCTGTTCCAGATTTACTGTTTCCTTACTAAACTTGATCTCAGCCTCCTTGTGGAGGACAACTACAGCAAAGGGAGTAAACCTGTGGTGATCAATAAAGCATCACATTATTGATAATCAATCTGCTTGTTTCACCGCTTCTTTTCTTTTTCCTGTCCTCACTTTCCGCCCGCTTTCAGTTTGACTATGATTGACATGGACACATGTAAAAAAGTGTACACACACATGGAGGGTTCTCTGTCACATGCACACACCATAAGGCGCCAAGTCAGGTATTGAATAGTCAATGCTGCAGAGCAGAGAAGAAGCCTCGGTTATTCATGTGTGATGGTGCTGCTGCAGAGGACCCAGCTGGTTTCCTCAGAGCTGTGTGTGTGTGTGTGTGTGTGTGAGTGTGTGTGTGTGTGTGTGGGAAAGAGAGAGAGAGAGAGAGAGAGAGAGAGAGAGAGAGAGAGACGGAGAGTATGTTTGTCAGAGGCATGATTGCATATGTGTGTGTGTGTGTGTGAGAGAGATGGAGACAGAGAGAGAGAGAGAGGAAAGGAAAGGAAAGGAGAGTATGTGTCAGAGAAATGATTGCATGTGTGTAAGAGAACACGTGTTTGTACACACCTCTCAGTTTGGACATATTCACTCACCTGTGACGTCCTCATTCTGTCTCTCGGTAAGCCATCACTGAGAGAGCTCCTCTCATAGGCCCAGGCAACACACACACACACACACACACACACACACACAGTCATATCAGCCATGGGCAGGTGTTGAGATCACTGACTTCTGAAGAGGATTTCACCTATAGCATTTTGAATGTGTGCCATGTATTTTCACCCTGCGAAATGAATGCTCTCCCTCTCTCTCAGTCTTGCATGTGTGCATGTGTTTGTCAGAGAGAGAAAAAGTCGTGGGAGGGAGGAAAAAATGAGCTAGATGTGGAGCGCTGTATCTTCTGCTTTGGAGTTGTGCAGTTTCTATCAGTGACTCCTCAGTTTTTCTGGGACATCACACTCCAAGCTTTGTCGGAGTGACAGTGATGATGAAGCCTGCAGGACACGAACTCCCACATAGACAACTGAAAGATGTTGTGAAGCGTCATTCTTCCATCTAGTGGCCACGCGTGCACACACACTCACATGCATGCATTCATGGATGTATGCAGTGACAGGCAGTATCAAACAAGCGCATACCCACAGATGACTAGATATCACTTGCTGTAGGGATGGTTGAAATGCTTAAAATCCATAGTATGATATTATTAATAATAATACAATATTGGGATATCTTGGGGGTTATCCCAGTTTGGGAAATCGAGCCCACGCATTTATAATAGAAATCCTGAGTTACAAACCGGAGGTGTAGAGTTTGAAAGATGTCAGGCAGGGAGGATCTAACACAAGATGCCGTCAAGTTGCACTATGAGAAATATGATGATATCTTACATAGAGACTAAAGGTCAGGATAACTTAGCCTCAGCTGCTTTACTATAATTGTGACCTCTTTTTAAGTTTGTCTCTCACAAGTCCAAATCATTGGAGTGAGCACCACTTTAATTTAGAGAGTTTCATAATATCTAATCTCTCTTTGTTGGACCTTCCTCCACAGCAATGCGGAGGAGGGTCTGGCCAAACAACATTTCGGGATGGTAGAAAAATGTGCCCTGGTTTATTGCATTTCTTTTAAACAATCACAATTGTCAGGGAGGAAAATCTGATTGGACAGATAGTCTAGCTAGCTTTCTGAATTTACCCTGCAGAGATCTGGGGAGCGGTTAACCATAGTCCTTGGAAATCCACTGGAGTTTAAAATTCCAACACAAAGAAAGCAGAAGGAAATGGACATGGGCTGAAGAGACATGCATTCATATGCATATACTGTATATAAACATGTGTATATATATATACATATATTAGGTCATAAAAGGGAGGAAGGGAGACCATCCAGGCATTTAGAGACAAGCATGTCTCCACATCCCAGCCAAGACTGAAGTGTGGTCTGCCAAAGCAGTGACAACTCAGGCTAATAGAAACCTTGATAGTATAGGAACTCTACAGGAGTCCTCCCCAAGGCCACTGTTATCAGTGAGAATGACGTTTTAATCAGCATGTAAGAGTTAACAAAGTCCAAACATTTTTTAATTAGACATCACAATTCATCCTTTTATCAGCAGACTGCTTCTTGACCTACGAGTGAACTCCTGGCGTTTTGATTGGTTGTCAACACCCTTCCTCAGAGACACCAATGCCCTGGCAACAGATTCATGCCCTTTCAGGACAAATGTGATGCTAGGACCACGTCTTCTCTGCCAAAACCCTTGCTATGCAGCACTGTGTGTGTGTGTGTGTGTGTGTGTGTGGTGTGTGTGTGTGTGTGTGTGTGGTGTTTGTGTGTGTGTGTGTGGTTGTGTGTGTGGTGGTGTTGTGTTGTGTGTGTGTGTGTGGTGTGTGTGTGTGTGTATGTATTTTATATATGGTGTTGGATATGACTGATTGCATCTGTATCTTAATATGTGTTGCATATGTCAATGATAATTCAAACGTGCTCTATCAAAACTGAGTGTGTGTGTGTTGTGTGTGTGTGTGTGTGTGTGTGTGGTGTGTGTGTGTGTGTGTGTGTGTGTGTGTGTGTGTGTGTGTGTTTGTGTGTGCGTGTGTGTGAGGACTGTGACTGCAGCAAACATCTAAGTGAAGAACACAGCTGCCACTTCACACTGCAATTATGCCATCACAGAGTTGACGATTGGTCTGCACGCATCACTGTGACAACGCCCCCCCCGTACACACAAACACACACACACACACACAGAGAGACACACTCTTCACATGACCTCTCATGTAAATGTGTGCACACTCATCAGATTCATTACTCTGAAGAAAAATCCCATTATGCACATTGCAGTATGAACAACTATAAATCTGTATACAACTATTAGTCTGCTGTAAAAGCATTACTCCAGTAATGTGTAGATACCCAAAATCTCTACTTGAGTAAGGTAAAAAAGTATTTGTACTTCTTTACTTGACACCTCTGCATACATGTCCCTATCAGTCTCTGCAACGTCATCACATTAATTCCTCATGGGGCAAGTGAGTAACAGAGAAGATTATATAGAAGGAAGAAGAGGAACAGAAAAAGGCTG
>NC_045754.1:16574795-16575423 GCF_008692095.1 Etheostoma spectabile | reverse complement strand
GAACAGAGAAAAACTAGCCTCCATACACATTAGCGTATGCTGAGACGAATGCAATGTCAAACACATTTGATAGCTAAATAATCAAATTGGGAGGCCCTTGTTATTTCCAACCCTTTAAATAGCACACCTTGTTAGTGGAAGACTTTCCCAGGTACTAAGAAGTATGACTGAAAGCCCCATGCACACACACACTCTCGCATGCACGCACGCATACACGCATACACACACGCACACACACACACACACATATGACCTCTCATGTAAATCTATGCACACTCATCAGATTCATTAATCTGAAGACATATCCCACAATGCACATTGCAGTATAAACAACCATAAATCAACAGCTGCTTCACCACCACCACATACAAACATCACTTCCTATAGATACCATAGGCCATATTTAACAGAAACAGAGACAGAACTAGTATCCTTAGTTTAATTTTCCTTTCCTTTTTTTTTCTTCTTTTTTTTCTCGGTTGCATATAACACAACAAGGCTTTGCATGCAATTCTCAGCTCTGCCCAAGGGCACCGCCACATCAGCCAATTAACGAACCACTGTGGACTTATAGTGCAAAAACCAAAAGTAGGTGGTCAAAGAGGTCACCACTGACACAAACACACAC
>NC_045754.1:16571511-16574785 GCF_008692095.1 Etheostoma spectabile | reverse complement strand
CACACACACACACACACACACACACACCAGGTTTCTTTTTCTCTCTTTTGCCTTTTGTTGCTCATCCTGGTGATGCTTCTGCTGCTGCTGCTCGGGCATGACAGTGGGCTTAAAGGTGAGAGAGGGAAACTGTGCGCTACAATAGAAGATAAATGCTTCAGTCTTAGAGGCTGTGTAGGTGGACAGCTACTAGGCTCTTTTTTAATTGTGTCAGTCAACTTCTGTAATTTGCTCTTATTTAAATAATTTATTAATTGAAGGACGACAGTATTTATTCCCCCTTTTTACAAAATATTTAAGTCATTAGCTTATGACCTCAATTGGATCTTTAATTCTGTCATTTTCTGTCACAAAGCACTTTCTGAAAAAGGCTTTCAAAGTACAACACTGACTTACTGTAACATATGAAGAATACTTTAAAAACAGATGGTTATGTGATTGAAAGAACCTCAACACCTGAGTGTGTTTCCCAGATGAGAATCAGCTATGATTGATCAATTTACATAACTTCAATTAGATGTTTCTCTCACTTACAGTAACAATGGAATACTGTAAAATGCAGGGGATATATTTATTTCAATTTACAATATGAACAGCTGTTCACATGAACTGTAGCCTATAAGTTGGGTTTAGAACAGGACGTTATCTGTTCTGACATACATTGTGAAAGCATTTGAAAATGTGTCCGTAAAAATCCATTGTTTTGGTCTTGGTTGAGCTTGTGTGTAAAAGAAGCATTTTAAATTTGTGTTAACTGAATGCAGTTTATGTCAAAGCAACAACAACTGTGTTAATTGTATGGCCCACACAGACACATGTTGTGCTAACTGTGTTAAGAGTTAAGGAAAGTCGTTAAAAGTAATGAAAAAATTGTCACAGTGATCATAAAAAATTGCAATGATGTATATAACTAGTTAGATGCAAACATATACAGTAAATTATATACACAGGCCAATGAATGAAGTAACACAAAATATGCAAGCAAATAGACAGTAGTGTAAGTGAAAACATTAAATTGGGAGCACAGTCACAGTTTTAATAGGCTAGCTTTTTGATTTGTGCGAAAGTTATTGTTTCAATACATAGCTCCATTTCTTTTTTGAAACCTGCTTGAAACCATGGGTGTATTACAAGCTTGAAACATATTCAGATTGCATGTTACTCAATGGCTACCATGGATGTGTGCTTGCTTGTTTTATATTTTATTTGCATGCTTTTACAAATAATGTTTACAATGTTTGAACAATTTGGAATCATATGTACAAAATATATTAAAAATATATTAATTTCCATCCAATGAAAATTCCAACCTTACTTAATGATAAAACTCAAAAAGAAAGGCACTTCAATACACAAAGAGAAACAGGAAGGTAAAAAAAACAAAACAATACAAAACACAGAAAATACAACAAGCTACAAAGAAAAGGTGAAATGGAATGTAGTCTATATGATCACATTTCGTTGAAAAAATCTAAATTTGGATAGACAAAAAAAAAAATCCGAAATTTAATTCTGAAGTGAATAAAAGTGTTCGCTTGCTCTGACCACTGTTTGGCTACGGCCGACGTCAGCGCGCTCCTTACGGTTTCCGCATGACGTCACCACGCATCGTTTCCAAACAATGCTCAGGAAAAAGCCACGTTGACGATCCACACTGAAGTGTAGTCGCCAATTTGAGGCAGAATAAAGCAGGAATTAGTGTGTCAGACGCAGTGGTGCCTTGTCCTTGCAGAGTCCCGGTACAGCAGACATGTCTTCGCCGCCGAAGGAGAAAGTCGAAACCAAAGGAGGACATCTCCCTGCAGGTAAACCTCTTTGTGCTGCCGCTGTGTTGTCTTTGAAAGCTTTCATTAAACCTTAAGGCCTGGGTTTTTTTTTGCACTGTGCCACACCAAAAATCACATGATGATGATTAATACTTATGCAATCACTACAGTTGCAAATACCAGCTGCTGACAACGTTTTTTAACGTTCAAAATGCATGCAGGGTAATCGACCATGTTTCTCAATTCGCACATTTCCTTACTTCCTGATTGGCTTGATATCATACAGCATATTGAACCTGGTGATATTGTAGTGATTTTTGATCATCGCAGTCTAATGGGAACTGCTGTCCGGTTATTGCTGCTGGGAGGTGATGACGTGGAGGTCATAGGCTCAGTCTTGTTGATGCAGACTGTGGAAAAGCAGTTAAGGTGTACGTGGACAAGGGCAGCGTGGACAAGGGCAGCGTGGCCTGCAGGACTGATAGCACTGAAAGATAAGAATTGCCCCTCGCACCCAACCTTTGGTTAGTGTGAGGCACACTGCATGTATAGCTCAGTCTGTAACAAACAGGCAGTTGGGTTAACTCAAATGTAAGACCACTGCAGATCCTTAATGGTATTTCTATAACCAGAGCCTCTGCAGTGAGGCCAGATGTCAGCATCAGAACAGCTGTCCTGCAGCAATTAGGGACTTGCTCAAAGACACATCGGCGGGTCGGCTGCTTGTCACCACAGCTGTTTTACCCTTGGTCTTTCAGTTGAGGGACAGACTTCTAACTCACTATGTTAACCTACTGTGCTACTTTAAAATGATTATGGCCAAATCAAACATTATAGAGGTGTGAAATTCTAGTTAACTAAAGTAGAAGTCCCAAAAAGAGTACTGACAAAGTAACTGTTAGGGACGTTCCTCACTATTTTAATTAACTGTTTATACATTGATCATTTATGAACTCTTGAACAAATTGTCACAGGTCATCTGGTAATGTGTGTGTGTGTGTGTGTGTGTGTGTGTTACAGTAAAGGCCGGAGGTATGAGGATAGTGCAGAAGCACGCACAGGCTCCTGCCGCTGCAGCTCCAGAACCACTGCTGAAAGATGACGACGAGGAGGAGTACGTCAGCAGCAGGTAGGACGCCTTCACAGTCAAGGAAAGATTAATCTGGCTAGTCCCCAAAGCATTATGGGATGGGAGAAAAAGGTGCTCTGGTTTACTGGCATTTGTTTAAACCAATCACAATCGTCATGGCACTAAGCGCTTGACAGAGCCGCTGCAAAATAGCCTCGGGATGGAATTTGTTGCAATAAAACATGTGTTTAACGTGCATGTTCAAATATTGCTTTAGTTGTGCAACACAAAACTCAGATTTGACACATAGTGGAGCTAGCTGTTTCAATTTACCCTGCAGAGATCTGATTTCTTGTTGGAAAAAGAGAGCTGTGATTGATAGAAATAAAATATCTCTATGTTCTAAAGCACAATGAGAAAAACATCTATGTTGTTTTTT
>NC_045754.1:16549272-16571501 GCF_008692095.1 Etheostoma spectabile | reverse complement strand
CCTGTGACGACTGTGCCCCCCCCCCCTTTTCAACCATGACATCATTAGTTCCACCCTGGTCTTATGCAATTCACATTGTAATAGCCCTGCGTCGGACCTAACTTTGGATTTGGGTTGTGAAGCCGAGTCGATCAACACGGCTAACCCGTTCAAACACAAAGTCAAGCCTGTTTGAGCCCTTGGTGTGAAAGGGGTATAAGACACACAAAAGGACCACGGAGAGACAAAACGACCATAAAGAGAGACAAAAGGGCCCCAAAGAGACACAAAACGACGTGGCCACGTCATTTATAGTTGTCTTGTGTCTCTTTGAGTCTGAGTGTCTGGCCCTTATGTTGGAGAGGTGCGGGGATATGTCATATCTAAGCCCAGGGGTCCATTGTCACATAGTAAAGACACACACACACACACATACACGGCTACATACATGTAGTGCAGAGGTAAAGCTGGTTCACTGCTCTCTGCCTGTAGATTAAACGACTGTCTGTGCAATGTAGGACTCTGTGGTGATTTGTACGTTGTTGATCACACCCATACACACACACAAACACACCCTGCAAATGAGCTATTACCACTTCTATATTTCTATAAGGCTGTACTGTAGGCTGTTTTGCAGCGTACTCATTGTGTTCTGTTGCCAGCTAATTCGGTAAACAACATAATTACTGCATAATTACAGCATTAACTTGGACAGCCCATTCAGTAGTCGCTATTGTTTTCCATAAGCAGTCTTGGTTTGCATGTTTTACATCACACCAGCTCTATTTCTTAGTGACAATAATTGTTCTGCTTCCATATTGGCATGTTTGCTTTTTGCTGCTTGAATGCATTGTTTCTACTGAGGTCACTCCGTTCTACAAGGTGTTGCAAGAGTCTGCTTTTACACACACGTGTACTCCATATTCAGTATTGCTACCGATGGCATATTCACACCACATATCAGTTGTGCGTGCGTGGCCAAGAGCAGGCTTCAGGAACATTGCCAACTGTCAAGAACTGTTGTGTGTACTTTAGACCCACAATCTCACACGCTGAAATATACATTGCATGTTTTTTTTTATCCACCGTGCATGTTGTTTGAGTATTTCCCTGTAATTCAGAGCAGGAATAGCGTCATGCCTGTCAGTGGAAATAAGTCCTTTCCTCTTTCTCCCTTTTCCTTTGTGCCAAGATGAGTGACAATAATAGACCGAGCAGAAATGTGTGGTCAAGAAGATGACAAAGTACAAAAACAACATGCAAGCTTGGCTTTTACTTCTTAAGGGTAAAGGCCTGCTTGAGAAAGATAGGAGAAGCAATAGTAGAAGCCCTTATGTCATAGCAGACATTGATCAAGGTGTAACCGCCATTCCAGCCTGTTGAATTTGCACACCCTCATTTTATTGTTGTTCTTCAGAGAAAATGGAGTCATACTGCATATCTTGGATAATTATATTGGCACTGGAACTAACGTGGGGGATGTGGATGTGCATGGGACAAACAAATGGCCAATAAAGGTTCTTAAAGCCCAATGTGACATCTCAAAATGTCTTGTTTTATTATAAGTATCATTTATCAGTTCAAAACCTGAAGATATTTGGTTCACAATGATATTAAACAGAGAAACGCAGCAAAACCCCACAAGCTGGGGAATGTGTTCCAGACTGGGTAAACCCCGCCCACTCCACCGGCGATTTAATTTCTCCCTGCAGCTCGGTCTGGAAACCTGCACGTTTAATTCTCCTGTTTCAGTCCACAATTTTGCAGAAACCAATCACAAAGTAGCACATCTACCTGGCGCGCTATTGGTGCGTTTAACATGATGATGATAGAGAAGCGACCAAGCAGCTTCTTGTTTACATTGAACATAGTCCAATTGGTGGAAGGACTATCCAATTGAGTACAGAGTCATTTGAACTATGCCCGTTGGTCACAACTCTTGTGCAGAGAAAAGACAGAGCAGACTCCTCAGACCAATGGTCAATCTCAAATCTAGTGAGCTCGGCTTTGTCTGTTGATAACCTGACTAAATGGGTTCTAATTTTGCTTAAAAAAACAATGATCGATCAGCTAAGCGATTTAGCTGTAATTTTAAAAAGCACTTGAATATTACTCAAAAATAAAAAAAATTATAATAATCAACACAGTGAGGATATTCCAAAGAGAAGTAGCTTCACAAGTCTGCATTCAGATTTCAAAGAAATGATTCCATGCTGTTTTACGACTGTATTATTTATTTTATTACTTGCATTGAAGTCTTTTTTTAAAGACATGAATGACATGTAATAATGAGTTGCACTGGTACAGGAGCAAACTGAACGTCTGCTTTGTAAATTCAATATAGTATTTTGTGGGTTTAAATATCTCGGACTCTTTTCCGTCGTGTGTAAACTGGCCGACAGTCATACAGGGTTTAATAGTTGCCCGAATCCCTTCCAAATGTTTCCTTTTTTAGAGCTTGCCGTCAAAGAAGAAGAGGAATTATTGCTTGGGCTGTGAAAATAAATTAGTGAAAATAGTTTTTTTAAAAAGTGCATTTAATCACTGAGGAAAACCATTTCAATCCTTTAGCTTGATAAACTCCTCTTGGCCGGGCTGTGTAAATGCAGGTTTACCTTCCTCCTGTGAAATGTTTATCTTCAACTAAAAATGACCTGTCTGCCCATCCAGAAACAGAGGCTGAGTAACTGCACTACATCAGTAATGCAGTGCATGAAACTCTCTCACTCACACACTCTGTCCGTCCCTCTCCGTGTCTCGCTGATGGACGTCTAGCAGGTGGCTACTGGGTAAATTTCACATTAGTAGCAGCCAGTGAAGCGTTGTAGTCAGGGGAACACCTGCCGTACCCAATCTAGCCGAGATGGACAGATGGGGTGAAGGGAGAAAGATAGGTGGCTGGGATTATGGCGAGGAGGAGAGAGGATACATATTATGGTGTGAGTGCGAGGGATGGCGTGGCGATGTGAAGATACGAAAGAGGAAAGCTTTTCCTCGGTAAGAGAGGGAGTAATAGGAGACGCGTTGATAGGGTCTGAGATACAGGCAAGAAAGGGAGGCATAATCCAGAGCTAGGTCGTGACCCAGTACCGGCTTCTTGCCTGTTCAGGAAAAACTCAGGAGCAGCACAACTCTTTCACATACGTGTAGAAGGGAATGCATGGTTTATGAACAGCTCACACATCGACAATGAGCTCCATGTGTAAAAGCAACAACATAGAAGGGTGATCATAGGCTTCATGTCGGTTGCACTGTCCCCTCTCCTGCATGTTTTTTGCTGAGAGGTATGTATGTTCCAGAGCCTCTGGAGAAAAAAAACGGGTGGTGCTGTGTGCATGCTTGACTAAATCGCTGTACAGTGGTGCTCAAAAGTTTACATACACATGCTTAAGTTGACTAAAAAGAGATAAAAAAACATGTTTTGGAAATTTATTTTATACCTAAATTAAAAAATGGGTAAAATCCAACCTTTAAGGACACCAATTTTCTTTGTGAATGAATAACGTATTGTAAATAATAAATGTTCTTATTTAAAATACAGGGGTCATAAGTATACATACCCCTATGTGAAATTCCCATAGAGGCAGGCGATTTTTATTATTAAAGGCCAGTTATTTCCTGGATTCGGATATTATGCATCCTGTAAAGTTCCCTGGCCTTTAGAATTAAATAGCCCCACATCCTCACATACTCTTCACCATGCTTAGAGATAGGCATGGTTTATTTCAGTTAGACTAATACCTGGTTTGATTTGCATTGAAGATGATTTTATAGAAAGTATCCCATGCCTATCTCTAAGCATGGTGAAAGTATGTGAGGATGTGGGGCTATTTTAATTCTAAAGCCAAGGGAACTTTATCAGGATGCATAATATCCTGAATCCAGGAAATACTGGCCTTATAATAAAAATCTGCCTGCCTCTATGGGAATTTAACATAGGGGTATGTATACTTATGACCCCTGTATTTTAAATAAGAACATTTATTTATTTACAATACGTTATTCATTCACAAAGAAAATTGGTGTCCTTAAAGGTTGGATTTTACCTCATTTTTTAATTTAGTATTAAAATAAATTTCCAAAACATGATTTTTTTATTCCTCTTTTTAGTCAACTTAAGCATGTGTATGTAAACTTTTGAGCACCACTGTACACATGCACTGAAGGTAGGAAATGTGCAGTAAACTGACAGATTGTGGTATAAAAGTTGAGAGGAGGAGGAGGAGGAGTGGAGGCAGGCAACAGGCATCAGTTTCCATGGCAACCACCACCTCGCCCACGGCAACAAACTTCCTGCTCGGCTGAAGCAAAGAGATGGGTGGGGTAGTGGTGGTGAGGAGTGGCTTTGGTGCCAAAGACAGAAAAGAAAACATCATACCATCAATGCACATTTCATTCTTATCGGAGTTAAAATTAGCATTCGGTATCTCTCACTTTTTCGCTCTCCCTCTCCTTTTCCTGTACCTCTGACTCTCCTGGTACAAAGAAAACTCCTCCCCTGGATTCCCTATAGCTCACTACTGCCCCCCAAAGGCTCCCTCTGTCTCTCCATATGGTCCTCCTCCCTATCAGACCAAACCACAGCAGAGATCTTTGTGTCTCTCTCTCTCTGGGTTTCTCTTTCCATTTTACTATACAGATAGTATAGATGAAAAATAGGTGTCAGTAGTATATCATTTGTGTGTGCCTGTCTACAACATGTGTCTATAGTATCTACACTCTCTTTGTTAAACTAAAAAAACAAATATTTTACACTTTTGAAGGAGTCGGAGGCATGTAGCTTTCTGTATCTCTGACAGGCTTACACCCATAGATATATAAACAATGCTTTATATCTATGCTTGTCTATTATTGTCTTATTTGTCTGCACTCTGTTTCTATCAAACCCAAGCCATTTCAACGAGCAAAGTTTGATGCTAACATGCTTCAAATGCAATACAGATTTTCTTTCATCCTGGTTTTTTTTTATACCTGCCTTTCCTTTGCAATCTGTTTTCAATACTCCAGGATTTACCCTCAAATTACACCATCGAGATCGGCATTCAATAGAATAGAGACATGTGACAACCCAGCGTGAGCAGGGCTTGTTAGAATAAATAAGGAAATCTGGTATATAATAATGCTAACATGACAGTTTTTCAGTTAACTATATTGTGTGTAATAAAAGAAGAAACTTCTGCTGTGGCACTCAGCCAGATGTGTTTTTAAGATGAAAGTTTAGCACAGTTCTTGCACCTAAACATAAAAAATGAATTTCTGGCACTTGCCATATGTACATTTATTCCCCAACCGTTCCTCAGAAAACCTTACAAATTTTGAAACTCTTCAACCTGCCAGCCAAATGTTAGCGGTAAGCTAGCAGGACCGCTTCACAGCGAGCAGAGCATTCATTTGAATGAGGAGCATGCTAATATTATATATTGTAGTTAATTGACTTGCTAATAAAGAATCTCTCAACCACACATTTTGACAGGTGGCTAGTGAGAAAATAATCTGTGAAATCCAACATATCCAAGCATTCATTTAATAGCAAGGTGTAAATACACTCATTAAGATAGGGAGCAGAAGGCCATTCAGTGCCAAGATGTTTAATGCAGAGATGGAGGTTAGCCAGATGTGTTGTCCAAATCCATAAAATGTTGTGCATGGATCATAAAATCTATAAGAAAGTAGCAGATGTTTCAAATGATGTTGCTTGGATTTTCGCTGCTGCTGAGGCCGCAGTTTGTGTGAGAAACGTTTCATCTTTTCAACCTATTTATGCTGTTAATGAGGTAAGCCATAAGTTGGACATGCTTGCTGCTATAGCTAATGTCTTTGAGAGGAGTTTTGAAGGTGGCTACCACAACTACTCTTTTGCCGGGGGGTGACGCCGCCGTAAAATTAGACGGCGCTCGTTTGTCATGTCAAGGTCGATACTTACCCCGGGTTCCGCATTCCTCCTCCTCATCTTTTTCTCCACCTCCGTCCCTTTCCTTTCTCTATGTCTGAGTGCTCGCCCCTCCACCCTTTTTCTCCTCTCCTCAAACAGTCTATTATGATCCCCTCTCCTCCCTGCCCTCTCGCCTCCCTTTGCTATCTGTCCTGCCTTTTTTTCCCCCTCGCCCCCTTTTGTTTCTACATTTCTGTTTCCTCTTCTTTTTTCCTCCTTCCCAAATCCTTCCCTTTGTCATCATTCACCTCTTCAACTCTCTTTCCCCTCTCATAGCCTCAGCTCTCCCCCCACTTCCCTCCCTCCCTCCCTCTCTCCTCTCATGCTTTCCATCCAGAAATTGTGAGCCCCAGTGTTTGGCCAGGATGAATGGGAGCTATTTAAGCTGCTGGCAGGTCCATCCGGTGTGTGTGTGTGTGTGCGTGTTGCCAGAGAGAGTAAAACTGTGGGTGCTATGTTTTTTTGCCAACTTTGGATGTTTGAATTTTTTGCACAATGTCACTTTTGGAGGTTTTGATATAGCCAGATTGGTAGACTTCTGTAAACGTTGCCATACAGTAGGCTCACCCTTGGCCTATACACAATATGACTAAATTGCAAACACAATCAGCACAGAATGAAGCACTGGGCGCCTTCTCTGCTTACTGAAATGTATATTGTTATGAATTCTACAAATAATTTTCAATTGTTTTGTATTTCTTTTCATTTCTTCTCCTTTTTAGTCCACCAAAGGCCCCTGTGATTGTGTCTGGAGTGGTGACAAAGGTAATACACCCATACACACACACTCTGACACACACACATGCACAGACCACCAGTGTTGAAATGAGCATAATGTTGTTTATATCTGAGACATGAGCCCTAGAGGGAGAGGTAGAGGCTTAGTGCTGAGATATATAAAAGTGATGAAAGGTATAACAGGGGAGGAGAGAAAAATGGAGAGAATACTAAGGGAGTGCCCAACTAAGAGAAACATGTAACAAAGTGAAGCAATGTAAGGATATCTAATCATAACATCTTTAATTAAAGAAAATGCTGTGAAATTAATAGTTTGCTAATAACCATTTTTTTAACCTCACCTTGGAACACATCGGTGAAAATAAAGACATTTGGATCATTTTGTCCTGATATATCAATTTGTCCCACTTTCTTAGAATTCCGGTAGGGTTGGTCATCGTCCACAAAAAATATTACAGAGTCCATGGTAGAACTTCATACATTACCACAAAGTAATGAAATGTGTGTGGCAGGGCACCTTTTTTAAGGAAAAAATAATCAAATTAACAACAGAAGTGATGCCTCTATATTCTCTCATATGTAATGTATATCAATTAACATTCTTGAGTATCAAACTATAAAAGCATTTTTTTTAGCAGATTATAGAAATGTAAAACAATAAAATAAACATTTTTACAGCAAAGGAAACTGCTTTTTAACATATCGTTATTTGATTCTGGTGAGACTATAAAATGAGCTGTTCTGGGAAAAAAATCAACATGTTGGCCTTCTCTGGCGGAAGTCAGGACCTCTCCTGGCTTATGGTGTTCCATATAGTTTCTGACCATGTCAGATTGAATTTATGAACGCGCCCACAGCAATCAGCTGGCTAATAGTTACTTGTAATCATTAACTCTTGTTGTCGTATAATTGACTTGACTCTGTGTGTGGGCTCCAGGCTGCTAGCATGCAAAATACCTGGGGCAGCGATAGGTGAACTTGCTAGATGGTTGAAAACTGTGGATTTCTGTATATATAGACTTTACTTAAATGTTTGAAAGATTACTCGTGTTTCCACCCTTACATGCGTGTGTGTGTGTGTGTGTGTGTGTGGCAACGTGTGTGAGTGAGCTCTCTGCTAACCCCGCCCCTTGCACGCAGATTCTGAGGGAGAGATCTTTCTTTTGGATTGGAAATAGCAAAAGTGCATTGTAGACAAACATTGTAAATCTAAACAAAATTGGAATTGTGATGAAAATAGTATTGCTTTTATGTAGCAAGAAATAGGCAAAAAAAATGTTTCCTCCAGTACCTATAGCGAAACCGATAATGTCGGAGGAACAGTGATCCGGTCTTTCACAGTTTACCCCCGGGGCTCATTTAGTAGCGGGGTTTAGTACCCATCTCTAAATTTCTGCCTAAGAAATAGAGAAAATATTAACACTTCTTAACTAAAAAGTGTCCGTAAAAATGTCCACACAAAAATGCATTTCAACAACCTTTTTATATTTAATTTTTAGTTTTTTTTGCCTATTCCTGGTAAAATGTTTTTATCTGGTAACACTACTCAATACACCGCAAATAAATAAAAAATTGCAGCATAAAAAATGACCAGAGTCAAATCAACACCAAAAACCTAAACAATGTAAGCTTCACAAAGGCCATTATTTATTTTATTGCAGAAAACTATGCTTACTTTGACTGTGTCAACCCTGTGGGTGTGTGTATGTGTAAAAGAGACCTTTACAGCCTTGACCCAGCGCTTTCAATAGTCGGCCAAAGTCTTTGAAACGTGTCTGGTTTTGACTGTATGCCTTGGATGCAGTGTTAGAGCGTGCGTGCGTATGTGTGTGTGTGTGTGTCTGTGTGTCTGTGTAGATTGTTTGCGGAAGATTGCAGTGATATCAGCAAGGTGGCAGGCATCCCATTTATCCACCCGATCCTCCTCTAGCCTTCCTATTCGCCCCCTATCACTGCCATCAAACCCAGAGGCTAGCACTGCACAAAGCCTCAGAAAAGCCTTTTAGGAGCTAAGTGAAGTGTGTGGCCTGCTGGGATTTTCTTTTTTAAATGGGGAAAAAAAGGCATTTCCTGGCTATGTATTTTCTATCTGTCCTTTCAAATGACAGAATGGGATCCTCAGGTGTTTTTTTTATTTTGCAAATAAAACACCTGAGAATATTCAACCCAAGGTACCAAAGTTTGCCATGTAAAACTAGACTAGCAGAAGTGGAAGTGTAAAAGAATGACAGTTAGTTCAGGTAATAAAATCCTTCCTCATGCCCACACTTGGGTTTTGTAGTTGAGACCACATATCCTTCTGCCTTCTGGGATCAGTTTCCACTATAATTTTCTTCTTCTGTACCCCCCCCCCCAAACTCACAGCGCTATCCTCGTATCGAATTAGGTCATCATTATACCTCAGCAAAAAGAGTCTGTGACAGGATGTCAGAAGAAAGAGATTTTGTTCATGATTTAATTTTACATGTCAGTGTATATATATATATTATACACTGACAGTTATAAAACCCATTTAGCAATGCTGAAAGGTACAACTTAATGGGTCACCATATTGCAAGTTGATACAGTTTTATTTTTTAAAGGTTGTTCTTTTCTTTTTTATGTTGTCTTTATTTTCCAAGTACATTGACACATATGAGGAATATATCCTCTGCATTTAACCCGTCCTAACTAATTGGCAGCAGTGGGTAGCCATAGTCGAGCACACGGGGACCAACTCCTGTTGTTATGCCAGTTCTTATCAAGGGCCAGAGCAATGGCAGGAGTAACCTTGCCCTCGAAATGCACGGAAGAAAATGAATGAGCTTACACCAACATTTTTCACTTTCTAAAAGCAACTTAATTTTTTTTTGCAATATGATGTTCATATCAACTAATCAAGAAGTTAAGCAGTCTCCCTTGAGCAAGGCACCAAGCCCCCAACTGCCTGGGCGGTATCCATTGGCAGCCCCCTTGCTCTGACATCTCCCCATACATGCATGTTTATAGGTCGTGTTTGTGCATGTGTGTTTTGCGGCCGGTGTGTATATATAACAGTGTAAAAATAAAGAAGAATAACTTCATTTATATGTCACCATATCTGATAATCAGTTAATGACCACATTAAATCTCCACACGTGTATCAAAATCAAAGTATCAGTATTTTAACTTTTCTTATTAAGAGGAGCGCGCACCCCCCCCCCCCCCCCCCCCCCCCCCCCCCATAGTTTTGCTTCAGTAGGACTGAGATATAGGAGAAAGAAGAGAAAATATGTCAGATCTACACCTACACACATACACGCACACATACAGTAGAACGAGTACACAGCCTTGCATGCAGTAGAAAACCAACACAAACAGAGGATTAGGGTCAAGCAAGGGTGTGGGTGTGTGTGTGGGTGTTTGTGTGGGTGTGATGTTAAAATGTATAATTTTACGTGAAAGAATTAAAACTTTACAATATGAATCTAAATAATCATGTAAGCTGCAGTGTGTTATATTTGCGTGTGCAATCAATCTTATCCATCCACTTAATGTTTTTTCTCAGAAGTGTGATGGGGTGAAGTAGGCAAGAGAGAATTGTTACATGAAAAAAAGAAATCAGGGAAATTAAGATGCAAACCAGTGAAAAACAGGGCAGTAAGTAATTTGTGTAAGAAAGGAGAGAAACATTGAGCAAGACAAAAGAATGCTGGCAAGTGAAGATAAAAAAAGAAGGGAGGAATTCAGTCATGATCGTGCTAAGTCTGATTAAAATCCTGCATTCCCCTGTGAATCATCAAATTCCCGCTTTGATCCGACTTTAGAAGCGAGCGGCTGTTTATGGGCATTTTTCTTGGAATAAGAGATTGAGGTTGCAGAGCACATGGCTTCGGACAGATGAGTGCTCCATACTCTACCCGTCACTTAGGGAATACCCTCATTGTTATTATGAATATCAGAGGGAGGGGCTTTAAAAATGGGGCATACAGTGTGCATACTGTGTTTACTTTACCGGACACATTCCTGTTGTGTTCACTGTCGAGTTATATCATGTCCACTGATGTTTTTATGTAATTATTGTAAATTCTACTTACACTAGTTGTAATATTCTTATTTTGCCTGCATTGTCTAACTTTGATAATGAGCCTCTCCCTGGTGACAAACACATCATTATCCTACTGTTTAATTGCTAACTAAAGTGAGATGGATGTTTGATGTGTGATCCAATGGTAGCTTTACGATGCAGCAAAGCTTACGGGCAGCATCAAGTGAAAGTTGAGCTCTGATCCTGATTTTCTGGCAAATATGAGATGAAGGGGATGTAAGACAAATGTTTTCACTCATGATTTGGGCACTAGTGCCAAGGAGGTGCATGCATCATGTGCAGTTACACCTGTCTTTATGCTTCTTGTGATGTCAAAATACTTAAGAACTATGACATATCATTTTGTATTGGCCATCAAGAATAAAGTCTATGTCACAATTTAGCAGTGGGCAATCGCTAGTAGGCATTCAATGTTGTTGTACATGTCTTAAAATGTCAAATAGTTCTGGCACCAGATTTCTAATTGTTAAGCAGGAAGACTACGTGTTAGTAGCTCAGTCCGTAGGGAGTTGGGTTGGGAACCGGAGGGTCGCTGGTTCAAGTCCCCATACAAAAGTATGGTGGTGGACTGGTAGCTGGAGAGGTGCCAGTTCAACTCCTGGGCACTGTCAAGGTGCTCTTGAGCAAGGCACCGGACCCCCAACTGCTAGGAGCCCCTTTCTTTCCCTCCACTCTGACATCTCTCCATTTAGTGCATGTATAGGTACTGTGTATGTGTGTCTAATTCAGGCCTGTGTGTAATAACAGAGTGTAAATTGTAATTTCCCTTTTGTGGTACTAATAAAGGATGTAGTATTATTATTATTATTATTATTATTATTATTATTACATGTACTACATACTTCACTGCTTAGACTGTAAGCTTAAGGGTCTTGGCTTTTTGTGCATGCAGTTCATTATTTTCCCCTAATAGACGTATTGACTGCCTGTGTTCTGTTCAGGGTGATAAGGACTTCACCCCTGCAGCTGCCCAGGTGGCTCATCAGAAGCCTCAGCCTTGTGTCTCCAAGCTGCCCGCTTCCCAGCACATCAACCAGCACATCCACCAGCCCCGCAAGTGAACTAGGCAGCGAGCTACATCGGCTACGCTAACTCCACCAGCCGGCCTTTCCCAATGGAACACATATGATGAAGACGTTTCCCCACCAGGCACAGATCTTCTCTAAATATTCAGAGTAGTATTTGTTAGCCTGTTGCATTTCATGTAGGATGAATTAATCAGCAACAGACGCCAACGCCAATACAGCCATTGCAGAAGTCCTCCTCGTTACACCCCTGCTGCATTGTTGCTGCATTAGTCTTGTGTCCTCTCCATAAGAGGAATTGTTTCGGCAGATGTATAGTCTTAAATGGGTGGAGGGTCTTGAAAAATGGCTATTGTTCTTGGATTAAACATTAATTGAGAAATCTGAGTCTGTGGGGGGAACTCTCACCCCAGCAATGTGCCGACCAATAGGGCGTCACAGCACCTCGCCAATAACGGCAACATATCTATCAGGCCAACTAACCAACCAATCAACTCGCAGTGATGAGCCTAAGCTCCAGCCTTTTACCTATGATCTTCACAGACCAAAAGAACCAATCAACAACTTACGAGGTGGACCCCAGTTTTACATTACCAACACAAACCAAAAAGAACACAATGCAGCTATTAAATTGCAAAACTCAGCTCGATGCGTGTGTATCACTGAGACCGTTGCCAAACTGCACAGGTACAGCATGGACCAGAGAGTTAAAGTAGCTAATTACATGACCATATTATTAGCCCAACGCTGAGGTTAGCGGCGGCAACTTTGACAAGCATTACATTTGGCCATTTCAAAATTATAGATGCCCAATTAGGAGAACTAATGAAATGCAAAACAAGACCCACTTTTCTTTAATGATGGCTGTCATTACCCAAGTATCTACTTGCTGCATGTTGTTAGTGTCATGACTCCAGATAGCTTTAGCAGAAGCCAATATAGCTTTTGTTGCAGTTTCTTGCTGTCTCACTGTTCCTACCTTCATTTAACAGGAAGGAGTCATCCTACATTTCTGATCTACTCTCCATTTGTTCTGCTTTGTTGGAGCTTTAATATTGTCAATTATTCCCTGGCAATGTTAATTTGAATGCAAACTCAACCTGCTTCATAGTTAAAGTTTCCCATCAGTGCCTCTTTGCTTAAATTTCAGGATTTTTTTTTGTCTCATTTGACTCGCACGAATTTACATGTTATTTTCTATGCACCAGTCAACTGGTATAAAAATATAGCCCAAAAGGGAACGATAAGATACTGTCAAGCAGCTGCAGTATGTTTTGTGTTTGCATTAACATTAGTCAGAACATCTCAAGGTTGAACAAAGCACTGCAGAGAAGTAGTTCTGAAAAGAGTGAGTCTCCTAACTGGAAATGAAGGTAGTAATCTCCGTGCTAAAACGTTCCATAGAGAAGTGTTTGAACAAATATGTGACATATATACATATATTTCTACTTGCCAGGATATCTGCAGGTATGGCTCGTTGCATATGGGAAATCTGTATCAGCCCAAGAAAATGACACACACACACACACACACACACACACACACACACACACACACACACACACACACACACACACACACACACACACACACACACACACACACACACACACACACACACACACACACACACACCACCCTTTTCCTTAAATCACCCATCCCCTTACACTCAAGTGTCATTTAATGCAACACTAATGTTCAGGTTTCCATGAAAGAAAGAAACAAATGCATCTTGCCAAGAAGGAATGATTTCCTGTGTTAATTTAATTACGTTTAAAAAGAGTTTTATATTTGTTTTTCTCAGTTATTATTTTTTTTCTTGAGTAAATTGTTCGAATTGTACAAATCTTTAGCCATTTAGTGGACTTAGGTATTCGGTTTGGTGGTCATAGTACACACTATCTTTGTGTGTGTGTGTGTGTGTGTTTTTTTTCAGCTTGTCTGCATTTGAATTAAAAGAGAGATGACTGGACAAAAACTTTCATTTGTAACATTTGTCATGCAAAAACTATTTCAGCTCAGTACTCAAAGCGGTGAATGACACATTCTAATATGTTGTACTCCAGTTCGAAGCAGTCCTACTTGATGGTTGGTGTTCTGTTGAATATCTGAGCATTGCATGGTAAATTAGCACCCTGCACCAAGGGATAAGGCTCAGGTGGTGTTTTGAAATGAAACAGAAGCATCTCTCCAAGAGCTGTCCGCTGTTTTTCTTTCCGGCACCTCACACACACACACACACACACACACACACACAGTGCACCAGGTGTCAGTGCATGTAATCCATCTTAACACAAGCATCTGCAACCAGGTGTTCTGTCAGTTTATGTTCGCCCAATAAACCAGCCAGTGCAGGCTTATTTGGTACGAGCCTCTGTCAGCAAGCTGCAACACCCCATTAAAGCAGACGCAATCTCCTTGACTCTCCATGGTTTTATATAGTTACTCTCAATGTGCCAGACCTCTCATCCCCTGCCATGCATGCCGTATTAGACTGACTGGGAGAACATAATGAGAGTGCGACGGCTAAAGATTTATTATACTACAGTATTCAAGATTCTCTGGTTGTGTGAGTATGAATTCCATAACAAAGAAGGTAAATTGGATCAAGGTTTATTCCTTAAGGATAACATGTTATTTCTAGTCTAGCTAGTAAACATCAGCTCAGTATTTAGCACTTGAAAATGACACTGCCTTGCAGAGATTTCTTCATTTGTAACTGGGACCAACCATGCAAGAGAAGCTGTCGGTCGTGGTACCGCAAATGTGCTTTGAAATACTCATTCAATTTCAAATAAATTGTCTATTTAATTTTGACTTGTAGATCAAAGTGTCAAATATCAAATAATAGGTACGTAGGTTTACCTTTTCACACGTCATCATTTATGAAGTTGAGTAGAGTGGCCGCTTTGTTTGAGCTGGTAGACCCACTCATCTGGCTCAGTGATTTGTTCTGGTCGGTACTGGTGCCCAGTGACAACAAACAACTACCCTCTATGTGAGTATATTTTTTTGTTTTTCTTCCCACACTGAGCCTCTTTATTAGCCCTCAGTATACAGTACCAGCTGTTAGCCATGTGACCCTAGGAAACATTAAAACAGGCTTCAGCTTGTTAAGACGGCCACCTGAAAACCTTTCACCTACGCTGTGGTGTACTCAGACAACAGTGGGAGGAAAAGGTATGTCAGTCATTGAGGTCAGGACCTTCTGGGATGTGCTCATGGTCATTTTGATAACGCATCACGGCTTAAATGAATGAATAGTTTTATTTTGGACAATATAAAGAAATAAAGAAAACAAACAAAGTACATACTGAAGAGGATTAGGCCCACATGTGAGAAATGTATTTGAGTTCTGAGACTATTCTTCTGAGATTAAAAGTCAGAATTGTGACTTTTTTTCTAAGAATTTTGACTTTTGAAAGTCCAAAAGTCTTTTTTTTATTTTTAAAAAGAATTCTGGGGCACCCTGATAGCTCAGTTGGTAGAGCGGGTGCCCACATACATAGAGATTTGCTCCTCGACGCAGTGGACCGGGGTTCGAGTCCGGCCTGCAGCCCTTTGCTGCATGTCCCTCCCCCTTTCATTACTTCATCTGTCCTGTCAATTAAAGGCCTAAAATGCGCAAGTAATCTTTAAAAAAAGAATTCTGACTTTAATCTCAGGATTATTACTTTTATTTTAACCGAACTACGTGCTGTTCTTTTTATTTCATCTTTTTTATTTTTTATTAATATTCCAAGCATCACATCGTACTGTGCCATCCCTCAAACAGCAGCACTGACAGAATTTTAATCAAACTAACCTATTTCCTAGTGTCGCTGCTGAAAATGTCTAACAGAAAGTATAATTCAGTTCTTTTTCAAGTGTGGTGTTTTCAAAACTCTTGGAAGAAGTGTTTTTTCTGTGTGTAAGAAAGCTTCTGCCTGCCAAGTTTCCCTCACTTTATATCAGTGAGGGCGTTGCCACTAGCAGTTCACTTTTAGTTCATTTTTACTTTACATGTTGTAGATAATTCTGATGCTGATTTATTTGAGACCTTTTCATTTATTCATACTCATATTCATTCACCTTGACCTACCTTGACCTTATCCTTGATTGCATCACCGTATCATTTCACAGAATACAAAAAATCCATTTATGTAGCTCTCATACCTTATGAACTGAGATAGATTACTTTTAGTCCTTGATAAATCTGAGAAAATATCATAACTGTGACAAAAAGGAGAATAACTTCCTGTGCTGTATATTCAGCCAGACACCAATATTGCTTTTTGGTACTAATAGCTTATTTCATGGTACATCAATTCCATATTTTCAAATTATTAACAGCTTATATTTAAGATTTGACACCTACCTTTAGTGACAATGTAATAACTGTGACCTCACATAACCTATCAAGAAGCAATATTATGTGTTAAACTACAAATCTGCATGTAAAATGTTATTGCTTATTATTTCTTTAATCGAGGTGTGCCAAATTTTAATCAAAAAGCATGTTAAGTAACAATACAATACAAAGTTCTGTCAGAAATGATACTACTGCTCTGATTATTCAGCAATATATTGAATTAATACACTTTGTGTCCATGGCAGTTACTGCACTCTATCTAAATTGCAGGAATCCTTGTGTTGTACCCAAAAACAACCAGTAGAGGGCCCCCAACTAAGGATTCTCACTCTTAATCACAGGTTTGACAGCAGCACTTCTTTAGTGCTGATCTAAAACCAGGTCATCCTGTTTAAATCCCAGCCTGTTCGCAGCATGACATAATAGCTATCATACTATCAGTGGATAGCGCCTTGTTTATTTGGCCACTTCTGAATTTTTATAAGGGATGTGGGAGGGGAATCGCTCACCCTGGCTGTAATGTTTCATAATCTCAGGTTACAATCTGAAACCAACAGCTGTTTGAGCTGCAACCGTGACCTAAATAGTACCTGATGCATTCAGGGCTAATAGGTTTGAGTCTCTCCCATACACACATCCAACACTCTCATACAGTTCACTTCTCCACACTCAGTATGAGTAAACTTGTAATAGATGATCAAAACACACAAAAATGTATACCATCATTCTGTATCCTGTCATAAACATGTGGGTGTGATGTATCTAATCCCACCGCCAGTCTGTATTCCAGAGAAACCTTTCACCAGAGCACAGAAATCCTGCAGAAACCTTACCCTAACCCTGCTTCTTACAGACTCACAAAACAGTAACACAGAAGTCCATCGCAAATAAATGTTTTTATTCATGCTGAGCTAGTCTATATCCTCCGCATTCAACTTCCAGGATTGCTCTGGTGCTGTAGAAAATTTTACCGAGGAATGTATTTTCTGTTTCCTTCCGCTTCTTTGTGTTAGAATTTTAAATTTGGTGGATTTATGAGGACTATGGTTAACTGCTCCTCAGATCTCTGCATGGTAAATTGAGACCGCTAGCTAGACTATCTGTCCAGTCTGAATTTTCTCTAACATGACTATTTTGCAGTGGTCTGTGGGGAGTTTAGCGCCGCCCATGACGATTCTGATTGGTTTAAAGAAATGCCAATAAACCAGAGCATATTTATCTCCCATGCCCGAATGCTATGTGGCGTTACCAGACCCTCCTTCAGGGCGCTTTGGAGGAGGGTCTGGCAAAGCGAGACTATGGTGAGCAAATTTGGGATGCCTCGTAACAAACTGCACCCACTAGACATCATTGGCCATGATACTGCAGTGCCAGCCAACAAAGCCATTTTTTTATGAAACATTTTCTTATGTTGATGTTAAATATGTTAATCCTGCAACCACTTACAGCAGTTGTGCAGATCTCACTGCCATTTGCTCATCTTTGGTCACATTCAAATGACTTCCTCTGGGCAGTATCTAAGCAGATTGCCACTCTGAAGTCAATGAAGTTTATTTGAAGGACTGCTTTTGCTGTGCAGTGCCCTTGTAACCCCTTAGCAACTCATCACCATGTATATTAGACACACACTCTTGGATGGCACTTAAGCTGCAATCGCCATGAGGAGTTAGGACCGTGAAATTGTGCTCTGAAAAATCCCGACATTGTTATATCACTGCTCTCCCGGCGGCTCTGTGTGTCTTAAACTCACGGCTATTTTTCGCCCCATTATTTTCACTGTTCTGTTAAAACAGGGAGCTGACCTCTTGCTCTATAATAGGTTGACTGTTTTTTTTTTTATCAAAAGCTCCATTTGTGAGGGATTATCACTTCAATTCTACTTGTATTGTCACATTGGCCAAGACTCTCCCTTCTCCAATTGTTAATAGGTTAAACGCATGCCCGAAATGCAAGATGTGCCATGATAATTTTTTTGATTAACTTTCCGACGACAAAAACATGGCTGAGAGACATTCAAAGTTCTTACCGCAATAAAGCATCAAAATTTGGCTCAATTGCAATCACATCCACAGTTAGAAAAAGTATATTTATTTTTTCACATCATCTCTACCCTGTATACACCACATTCAATCTTAGAGTCGCATTCTTAGCAATGAATGTGAATTTGCAATGTAAACATTTGGACAAAGTTTGAACTTTATTCCCACAAGGTGAGATTTAAGTGTTACATCACAACAGTGCTCCACTTTTCAGTATTCAAACTCCAACTTTAAGACTAAACAACATGGTTGTTTGTGTATAAATAGGTTGTTTATATATAAATAGCATTATTTGAAAAAGTCTATATTGAATAAAAATAAAGCATGTCAATAAAAAGCATTAGAATCTCTAATATAAAATATATATGCAAAATACATTCATGGATTTCCATTAGAAAGCGTAACAAAAAGCATCTCAAAATATTGCTGTCAAATGCCATTAGTTTTCATATAAACTTAGGTGTAGCTTTGTCAGTCAACATGACTCACCCATTAGTATTCTCCACGTAACATTTTAAAGACATTATTCAACTACATCTTTTAGAAGCTGCTTACTGTTTTATAGGAAGAAAGATGAACAAATGTCTGCTGCGGTTACAGTCTGAGGGAATACATTTGTGTCTTCTGCTCCAATACAGTGTAACACACTACAAAACACTGCTGCTTTGAGCACCCAAAATGTAACAAAATATAGACTAGGCCATCCATCAAAAAGCAATAAATATGAAAAATAAGTTAGCCAAAAATATTTCAAGTATCAAATCACTGTTTGACATCCTAAAGGACACTGAGCATTGTGCACTTCTAATGTTGCATTGTGCACTTCTAATGTTGCTCCGCCAGCCGTCTTTAAAAGGCTGACCTCCATTCCAGATGCAAAACTGAGCAGATAAAAGCATTCTTCTTCGCTGCTTATACAGTGACGTATATATTGTAAAAAGCATTAAAACCAAGCCAGTCCAATCGGACCAGATTAGGGGTGACCCCGAATCGTCGAATATTCAATGCTTTGATCAAAGCAGCCTGATTCGACTGCTAATCTCACAGGTGAATCTTTGGAAAGGCGTTATGAATGGGGTTATGTGGGGGTGCTCATTCAGTCAAATTTAACATAGAATTACCCTTTTTCTCTCAATCAGTTCAATATAATGATATAAATATCAACATATAATGCTGTAAATGAAAATGTGAAAAGAAATAAGAAATGGGATTTTTGGCTTTTCAATACTACTCCCTACCGTAACTGTTCTGTGATCACAATAGGCTTCCCATTGAAATACATTACTTTAAAATTCGTAATCAACACACAAAAATAACGACATTAACGTGATCTCTACATGAATCAATAGGTTAAATAGCGTGACGATTTCACAAACTGCCATGAGACTGCAGCATGATCCCCCCCCCGAGTCGACGATAGACAAGACGATTCTGTAAATTCTTAGTCGGGGACACCCCTAGTCCAGATTTAGTCTCTTTTTAGGATAGAGTGCATGGCATCCTCTGAGGCAATGATGTTATTTTCTGTTCCCGGCAGCAAGGTGTCTCTTGGTTACAGCCTCCAGCCTCCTCCTCTCAGCCTCCTCGGCTTTCCTCCTTTCTTCTTTTAGCTCCTTGTAACGCCACTTTGGTATTTGCAGCAGGTGTCCGCTTCCATCTTTGGCGCTGCTCTTCCTCCGGATCTTTTCTGGTTCGTAAGTGGGCGTGGGGGCTTTGGACACCCTCACTTTGGGGATGCTGAACCCAGGCCTGACGCTGCTCCTTCTCAGCACCATGTGCATGGGCAGCAGGCTGGTTCTCCGCAGCTCCATGGTTTTGGTTTGAGCCACCATGCTCAGGCCCGGGACCTGAAGGCTGGCCCGGCGGTCTGCTGAGTTCTTGGCCACCAGTGTGACCCGAGAGTTCTGGAAGAGTTTGAGGTGGGTCTCCACCCTGCCAGGGTTAACAGAGCGGAGCTCCTTGGCGCGCTGCTGGCGGATTACCTCAGGAACTGCATAGCGCCGTTTGCCCACACTTGGGGGGCTGTCAGGACACACCTGAAATAAAATCAACGGTCCCAGATTGGAGTTATAATATCAGTATAATATAGTATGTTTTATTTGTTTTTTTTTACAAAAAGCACTGCTTAGTCTCCTTTGGTTTGCAGTATTGCAATACTGGTAATCTTGCATTAATAACCTGCTTATCACCTAAGGCTGCCGTTAATTATATCCTTTAATTATTATGAGCAAATCCCATGAAAAAGCAGATTATTTGCTGATAAAATAAAAGATAAATTAGCGCCTGATTTATCCTTTTAATAGCATCATTACCACACTATTATCATTAGTTTATTTGCACAACGACTCTATGAAACAGCCGTGCTGGAAGTACTTTATTCTACTACTTTGATAAGCATGAAACAGAAGGGATTTATACACTGATACAAAAACACAAACAGTGAAATATCGAGTCTGTGGAAGGTAGTTTCAAAATAGTACAAAAACATTTGCCTCCATCTGGAGTTAATAAATTAGCCCTGATATCTCAAACTACTGCTGAGTATGTAAAGACCCCACCAGGAATAATGCAGAGGAGGCCAACTTTAAATAATCCTTTCTGTTATCACAAAGAGTAGCTAACTGCTTCACCTTATCTCAGCTTACATTTGCAAAATGCTTGTTGGTGTGAGGGGGAATGTGAGAGACGTGTGGGTTGAGGTTAAAGTGTTCTTGGATCTTGCGGTATACTGTTTAATACTGATTAATGAATAGGTAGATAATGAAGAGTAAACATGATCTTGAGCTTAATTACTTACTGTATGGCATGCCACGGCAATGAAAGGGCTCCTCAAAGCAGTTGTTATAGAAACCATGTGGTCGATAACACCTTCAGCCTCAGGGTTGGTGACATTCGCTATGTTGAAGACGTTCCGCACAGTGTCCGACAGGCGCTTCAGACAGCCACGGGGCTCCTGGGCTTTGGCCACCAGTGATGCCAGTGGAGGCCACTCTAGACTGGGAGATCAAATCTTATATAAATCCACTGCACAGAGGCACTGTTGGGTTTGCTCAAAAAGTAATGCATAGACCCTCTCAGGGCTACTTTGGTGACTGTTTCTGTGTTGCTTGATGCATCTGTAGTATTTTATATTCTGTACCCTTTCAGATATTGGTATATGAGCTATTGCCCATGACAGACGGGCATACAGAGAAATAGTGTGATCCATCTATGTGTTTACCTGAATGTATCACAGTACTGGCGCGGGCAGGGCTGTTCTATCAGGCACAACATCACCCAGGCAGTTTCATAACGGCCCGTAAAGAAGGCCCATTCCCTGGCAGTAAAGTTGCGTCCAAAGTCCCTGGCATTCAGGGCAGCTCCTAGTGGTGACACAACAAAGAATATGACAAAGAAAGGACATAGCCGAAGGTGGATAAAAATAGATATGGGTTAAAAGTAGGGATGTCCCGATCCCGATCTCGAGATCGGATCGGCCCGATCTTTTCCTATTTTCCCGTGATCGGAGCTCAGCTACATTACCTGACTAGTCGCGCCGATCTTTACGGCAACTGACGCTAGTTACGGTTGACGGTAGTTGCGCAATACAAACCTCCCCGGCGGTGCAAAGCAAGCATGTCAGAAGTGTGGAAGTATTTTACTCTCGCGAGTGAAGACTGTCCTAAAGCTACTTGCAATGTCTGCAACATGGCAATTTCAAGAGGAGGTAGCAGCAGAGCTACATTTAACACCACGAACTTGATTCGTCATTTGAGGACAAAACATGTGTATGAAGCGTTTTGTAAAGCTGCAAATGGAAAGGTTGCTAAAGCAAAGCAACAAACGCTGGACGTTATGAGGAGAGACAAATACTCCAACAAAAATAATAGAGCAAAGAAGATCACAGAAAGGTTGGTCGAATTTATTGCTCTTTACAACCAGCCCATCTCAGTAGTTGAGAATGTCATGGGATTTACAATATTAATAGTAGTGCTTTTTGATAAAATATTAGTCTAATAAAAAGTTGGGTTACATGCTCAAAATATATTTGAGTTTGATCAATTTCAATACTAAAGGCAAAATATCGGATTGGGACTCGAAATCGGATCGGATTTGAGGT
>NC_045754.1:16547622-16549262 GCF_008692095.1 Etheostoma spectabile | reverse complement strand
GATAAGGATCGGAGGCCTAAAATGCTGATCGGGACATCCATAGTTAAAAGATAAAAAGGTGGATACATGTGGTGGAGTATGTATTCAGAAGTAAAGAGGCTTGCAAACAAAAATAAATGAAATTTAATTATTAAATGTCCAAAATGAACATGTTGCTCTAACGGTGTTGTTTCTATCATTAAAGTTAACATGAAATCCTGACTTGAAGCCCCTGTCTTGATAATTTGGTATCAAATCTCTCCATTAATAATCAAGGTTATGGCTTAAGAGAATAATCATCCAATAAATAAAAACTGGATCACCGCCGAAACGTATTAAAATTATCCATCTGTCCCCCAGTTTTACTAAAATTCTGCTCATAATTTTCTGAGCTGCCTTAATGGCAGAGTAATGGCAGAATAAACTACATCTTTTGTGGCTGTAATCAGTAAAATCTGCCCCAAAAATCCAGGTAATAAGTTAAATCAGACATAAAGGCAACAAATGTGTGTCTGTATGAAATCTACCCATGTCCTCCTTTCTGATTGCTATAGAGTGCATTAAGTGTAAGTACTAAGACATATTTTTCTCACCTGCCATCATGAGCGAGCGCACACATTCCACTCTGCCCTGCATGGCAGCTTTCATCAGAGCGGTGAAGCCGTGGCAGTTTCTCCTCTCGATGTCCAACCCAGAGTAGTAGTTCAGCAGATAATTGGTGATTGTTATGTGGCCTTGAGGTGCAAAGGGTTAAGGTTAAGACAGTAGTTACTGTAGGTCACAACACACCGTCTGTGAACACACAACATTGGCTTGGATAATAGCGGCTAAAAGGCTATTTCACACTTGTCCATCATAATTTGGACAGGCGAGTTCCACATCCATATGGCTGGTCCTTATTCGCTTTCACACAACACACTCATCACTTCTGTTTCAAAAAGCTTAAGTACACAGAGTTTTTTTATGCTCGTCTGTGTGTTCATCTGCGTCAGCATTAGTGCCAAACTGCCTGTGTGTATGTTTGTGTCAATGTGTGCATGTGTTCAACAGTGCTGTGAACCAGACTGTCAGCGCCTGTGTGTATCTAAGCCTGTGTGTGTGTGCGCGCGTGTTACCTGCTTGAGCAGCAGTGATGAGAGCTGTGTTTCCCTCGCTGTCTTGCCAGTTGACATCTATATGCGGACACTGAGACAGCGCTATGACGACGTCCACGAAACCTTGGTAACATGCAACCAACAGCCCGGTCTGAGACAAAAAGTGACAAAAGAGAAAGATGAGGGAAAGGGAGAGAGGCTTGATTTTAGAATCAGCAAAAAAATGTGTCAGCAAAAACATATTGGCCAAACGAGCATGAGCAAAACTGAAGTAAAGTGCTGACTTAGAAAGCCACAAGAACAGGAGACCTCTGTGCATCTTTTGAAACTAATATTCTTGAATAAATGTGACATCTGTTGTCTTTTCAACAGATGTCTTGAACCCAGTGGAAAAATAAGCTAGTCTCCCCCGCTGATGTGTTGTTGTGTACTTTAGTGTGTATGTGTGTTCAAGCCAGAATAGGAACCTTCTTTTTGAGTCCTGGAAAACTCCTGTAAAAGTTGGGTACTTTCCGGAAGGTGCACACTTCATCAGCCAAAACAAACAAGTTTACCACCAGAGAAGAG
>NC_045754.1:16525920-16547612 GCF_008692095.1 Etheostoma spectabile | reverse complement strand
GGGAACACAGAGTTCTCAGTTGACATATACACAGTGTATACATGGAAGTATTTCGGTTAGAGAGACATGTCTTTCACAGATAGGTAGAAACATGCTCTCTACAGGAAGCCAAAATTCAATATATATAAATGATTAAATTAATGTTATGACAATGAATGTGACTAGGTAAATGGCTTAGCTTTTAAACACCTGTAGGAAACAACAGATTACAGATACATTTGTCACTCGATATCTGACGTTAGCCTCATCCGTTTTGTTTTTAACATGCATTACAGTAAGTCTGACTTTTGTATTTTAACGATCTAAGAGCATGGCGTGATGCGCCTGGCGCAGGTGCGTTTAGGGCGTGTCCAAATCCACTTTTTGCAAGTTTGAATGCGGAAAAAAAGGGTCCGTGTGCCAGCCACATGGTTCAGAAGGGTTGTACTTGGTGTCTTCATTAATTCATAGGTGTGTTTTGGGCGTAACATGCAATAAACCAATCAGAGTGTCATCTCCCATTCCCTTTAAAAGCCAGGCGCGTTTGTACCTTGGTGCATTGCTATTATTTGCGAACCTGCACCGTAATATTTTTATTTGTAATCTTTTGCATGTGTGTGTGCTGATGCCCCTCCGTGTTTGTGTATAGTGTGTACAAGCAGAGTGTGCGTGCGCTGTGTATTGGCCTAGGTGCATTTTACTAATGTGAAATCTATGTGCAGAAGAATAAATAATAAATAATAGTGTGACACATGTCTCTTGGCTTATACTTAAAATACTTTTACAAAACACCCCTTTTTGGCGACGAGGATGACTATTAACGGGCCTTTACCTACACCATTCATGCCTTCCCCTGGTGAATCTGCTGTTCCCTTCCCTTGAAAGAATTATAAAGAACTATATGCTAGTAATCAATGCTAACAGGCAGAAGTAGCCCAAAGCCAGAAAGCGTGCTGTTCTTCTCCATGCACTTGGCACCGAGGGACAAAGACTGTTTTACGCACTACCAGATACAGGTATTACATATGCTGCTGCAGCGGATGGACTTAGAAACCATTTCGTTCCTAAAGTAAATATGATTGCGGAACGTCACAAATTTTACCAGAGGGCATAGCAACCAGATGAGTTGATAAACCCTTATTTAACCTCATTACGAGAACTGGCTGCACTGTGTGAGTTTAGTGATATGGAGGAGCAAATGCTTTGAGATCAACTGATAGAGCGTGTTGCCAATATACACGTACAAGACGGACTTTTGTTAGAAACGGATCTGACCCCGGCTCCGACAGTACTACGAATGACGCTACCACAACGGCTGCTGCGTCAGTGAGGGCCATACATAAACAGCAAAGGAAGGCCCGGCAAAAGAACAAAGGACACCTGCTTCATCAATGGCGCCTACAACTAATCGTTGTTCCTGCTACCGTTGTGGCTCCCAGCAAATAAACCTTCATGCCCTGCTGCTAAAGTGGCCTGCAATTCATGTGGAAAAGTGGGACATTTTTCCAAAATGTGTCTGTCTGGACTATCTAAAGGTGGTGCGTGAAATAGTGATAAAAAAAAACTGACTGTGCTTTTAATGAATGATAATGTGCAAGATTAAATTATCTGTGCTGAGCAAGTGAATGCAAATGGACACTGTCATGACATTGAGCTAAAAATGGACACAGGTTTATCAGTGTCTATCATTCCTTAGATCACTTACCAGACTTTCTTTCCTACATGTGAACATTCTGAGCCTACAGTGAACCTGTTCACTTATTCAAGAGAGAAAACACCTGTTAAAGGGTGTATGCATGCCACAGGTACTGATGATGGGCATACTACTACAGGTTCATTCTTAGTGGTAAAGTCAGGCACTGCTCTATTAGGGCTAGATCTATTTGCGGCATTGAGGGTACAAAAGTTGTTACAGCGGACAGGTCTGATGACCCTACTGCACCAAAACACAATACCACGGAATGCTTTTGAGATCCAGGCACAGGAGATTGGCTGTGCAAAGGGTTTGTGGACAAAATTCAACTCAAACCAGAAGCTGTGCCAATATAACAAAAACTCAGAAGACTTCCTTTCTCTGTGAGGCCAGCTAAGTGATGAGCTCAAAGACCTACAGAAAAAGGGCATTAAAGAACACATTTATGCATCTCCATGGGTCCCGCCGATAGACACAGAGAAAAGATGAAGGAAAACTGAGCATGTGTGTTGACCTCAGGGAACCTAACAAAGCCGTTGTGACTGTCACCCGTTACCACACATGGACGAGCTATTTTCTGAATTGAGAGGAGCTACAGTCTTCTCTACCATTGACCTGGCCTCTGCTTACCATAAAATGTTACTGCATCCAGACAGCCATGATATAACTGCATTCATCACACATGATAGACTTTTCTGTTTCTGCCAGGTCCTATTTGGCCTCGCTTCAGCTCCATCAGCTTTCCAGAAGATGATGACGACCATACTGGCAGACATGCCAGGAGTACAGGCATATCTGGATGATGTGATTTGCTGCGGAACTACTCAACAGCAGCATGATGCCAACCTACGGAGGGCACTGCTTGCCTTGAAAGAGGCAGGACTTAAGCTGAACATGCTGAAGTGCAAGTTTAACCAGACTTCTATGCGGTTCCTAGGCCACACCATATGCAAAGAGGCTTCACCCAGATCAAGATCAGAGCACAGCTGTGGCCAGTGCACCTTCCCACATGACACATGGTACAGCAAATTTATCCCGGACTTTACTTCTGTTGTTGACGCGCTACGTGAAACACTCACAGTTCAACTGGACTGCTGAGGCTGAGCAGAGTTTTACTGACATAAAGAGACTGATTGTTGAGAGCCCCGCTCTACCACTGTACGACCCTGAACCGCCTACATATTTAACTATGAAGAACACTTTCTCCTGCTGAAAGGAAATATTCTACTGTGGAACGTGAAGCGCTGGCATGCGTTTGGGCAGTAGAAAGGTGGAGAACCTATCTATGGGGACATCACTTTGCGTAACTTACGCACAGATCATCAAGCAATTACTACCCTGCTTACATCCAACAGTACTGGCCGTGCTGGACTGCGAATTGCGAGGTGGTCTGCACAACTACTATGCTTTACATATAATGTTGCTTACGGCACTGGGAAACTGAATGCCATTCCAGGCTCCCACTGCCTAACACAGGCGAAGCGGAAGTGGAACCGGACATAGTAGCTACTGTTTTTATGGAGTCTTTGCATACCGTGTCCTTGTCTGAGTTATCCGCTGTATGTGACACTTATTCTGAACTGTCTCACTTGCAACAGCAAATACAGAAAGGCTGGCCAAAATGCAGAAAGAATGTACCAAATGAGTTGGATTCATACTTCAATGTACGAGACGAACTGGCTGTAGACAAAACACTTGTCATGAGAGGTACTGGCCGCTTGATTGTGCCTACATCACTGCGATCCAAAGTGGTAGACTTGGCACTTAAGGGGCACCAGGGAGTGGTGCACACTAAACAGAGACTGCGAGAACTGTACTGATGGCCACAAATGGACAAAGATGTACAGAGTAAGTTAACTTTATGTGTGTCATGCCAATACAATGACAAAACAGTGAAGACTGCACCTGCACCACTTACACCTATTCACATGCCAGATGGACAATGGGAAAAGGTTGTCATTGACATAACCGGCCATTTTGAACGTGTAACATGGGACTGACGGTTTTGCCATCATTCTCACAGACTATTATCGTAAATGGGCAGATGTAGTATTCAACTCTTCAGTCACAACAGAGGTGATTACCCGCTTTTAAGCTACAGTGTTTAGTCGTGAAGGACATCCGACCTGCCTGGTCTCTGACAAGGGATGTCAGTTTACTCCCAAACAGTAAGGAGAATACAGACAGAAAGTGAGGAGCAAAAGTGCCCACCTTCACCAAGTGAACGATGCTGTACAAGTCCAGAGACCGGAAGATGCCTACAAGGAGTCATCCAAATACACCAAACCTCTGACAGTCGTAAAGAATGTCGGACCTAGTATTTACCTTCTCAGTGAGGGTCGGAAATGGAATGCCTCAAAGCTGGTACGTTACCCAAAGAAACCTCTAGCTTGCATCAGAGAGAACAATGAGACTACAATGGATGGACTAACAGATGGTTAACAGACTTTGAGAGATGACTATGGTACAGGATACATGTGTGAACTGTGCAAATTGAAAAAATCATTCATGGTGTTCTACTATGAGAAAAAATACTGACTGTTCTGTTAAGTGAGAAAAAAATGTCTTACTGTTTTGAAGTCTGAGTATACAAGCTAAGACAGGAATAACTTAATTTCAGGTCAAATATAGGTTTCCAGGTACTATCCTTAGTGAAAGGATATTTTACAGCAGTTGAGGGTACCGAAGTGACTTATTCCTTTAAGAAAAGGGGAAATGTTGTGTCCTGTTGATACGGTTAGTGAACACTGGGAGCGCTAGAGTGCACAGTTAGGATACAGGTGAAAGGTATGTGATGATGAAGAATGGTATGTGCAGAAGAAAAGAAGAATAAAGTTGAAAGTAGTGTGATACATGTCTCTCGGCTTGTACTTAAAATACTTTTACAAAGCACCACATGGACGGTCTTAAAATAGTAAAGACACTTGCAACTGGCTTCGCGCCGTGCTGCGTAGGGTGCAAGATAGGGCCCTGTGTCTTTTTTGTGTCATCACAGGTGTGTTTTGTTTTGTTTCTATCAAAGGTGTAAAACTTCCATGTAAGTCCTTAAAACTGAACTGTTTTTAGTCCAGCAAATGGAAGTCAGGAGTTTGTTTTTATTGTGAGAAGTAGAATACACAATATTCTTCATACTCAATTGGTTCAAGTCAAGAAATGGTTTCCAGGCAATTAAAATAACAGTGGATTCTAGGTGTTCTTCAATGAAAATGATGGTATTACTGTATTTCAGCTCAGGCTGACAGGCGTAACTTGTGAAGCAGCAGCTATCGGAAAAATTGAATTTCCAACAAAGTCAAACAAACAACAGTGTGTTGTTCATAACAACCTATTGATTGCTAAGCTAGCAGACCCTAGGGGACTTTAATTAGTGCTTTAATAAAGGCAGGTGTGCTGGAAAAGGTCAACCAGTGAGACACTCTCTGTAACAAAGCACACACAGACGGTGCATCCATCAGCTGCAGCAACACAACATGTATTCTGCTACACATACCTGCTGAGAGAAATCAAAACAAAACAAATCCCCAATTCACTTACACCTCTTTCATTTTCAAATGAAAGAGGTGAATGGTGAATGTTTCCTGTATGATGTAAAAGCGCTTTGAGTAGTCGTTAAGACTAGAAAAGCGCTATATAAATACAACACATTTATATCCACGACGTTCCACTTCCGGTGCTGCTTTTCACCTGGATGTCCGTTATATATGCCTGTATAAAGACACCATGTTGTATTTAACCTCTCAAGAAATCAATTTCAACTTTGCTGGCAAGAATGAAGTATTATTCTATTTAGGTTACAATTTGTTCCACATTTGATATTCCTCGATTCGTGAGCCTGCTTCTGTGACATGATGTTCTCTTCATGAGAGCACTCGTAAAATCTACTTGATGTGTTGCGCCTCTTGGCACGATAGGTTTTTAGTCTTGGTTCCCAGGCACACCGTGTTACTCCAGTAAATTATTCTTTCAAACTGTGGTATGGATGTGATCAAAAGTTTGGTCTCGCTAAAATGAATAAATAGAATAATGACTGAAGATTGGTACAGAGAGTGCCTGAACTTTTATAGAAAAAACATACAAAGTTGGTGCCAACCTCATCCATAGCCACTTATTTTACACACACACATCCACACGCGATGATAGTTATGTGTTTCTCCACATACTGAATTCTAAATAATATTGCCAATCTTCAAAGACGAAATATAAAAAAACGAATGCTAAATGCTTACAGAAATCTGTTTATCAGGTTGCAGAATGTTTCAATTATTTTTCAATAAACAGTATCAAGACTGTCAGCATCATGCTACGCCATGAACACTATCAACATCATGTAGTACTTAGCAGCATTTGGATACATGTACAGTAGATGTTCTTTCACACGTAAGATAAACTAAACTTGGCTGAAATAGCCAAGAGAGTTTTAAGGGTAAAAATGTGGAGAGAGGTCCTGTGGAGTACCTGGTAGATTGTCTGGAAAAAGTTCACTTCAGGGCTCAGATTCAGATTGCTCTTTGTGGTTAGACACTCATTTAAACATTGTCTATGTCTTTCTCATTCTCTAACATACACACACATTCTTGGCAAGCCTCCAGCTTTGCTGTGTTTTACTTTAGCAGCATGCCCTGCAGCATGTCTGGAGCAATCTTAGTTGTCTGGCAATGTCCTATTTTTTCTGTGAACCTTTCTCACACACGCACAAACACACACAAGCATTTAACTTCTGTTTTTACCCGTTCTCTCCCAGGATCTAGTTTTCTATTCAACACATCCCTATTAGGAATATTTCTTACATCTATTGGGTTCTTCTGATGCACTTCAGCTGTGGCTGCTGGCAATGTTGGTGACTATAGAATCTGAGAGAAGAACACCAGCGAAATGCACAAACAGCATTCAATTGCAAAAACACACATTGAATTGAGAAAAGGGCAATCATGTGCTACACTATTACACACTCAATGACTAACTCTAAGGCTAAAGGGATAAAAATAACAACAACCCTGAAACAATCAGGAGAGATACTTCCAGGGATGGGTGTGTGTAGTGCACGTGTGAGATAGGGATATAGTAAAATGTGAAGTGAGACTTAGAGCATGACAGAGATTCAAATCCTCACTTTATGTATTTTGGGAGGATTATGTATTTTGTATGTAGGTCAAATGAAGATGCACACTAAGGCAAATTTAAAGCTTTCATTACTTTACGCTGATGGACATAGACATATGCCCTTCCCTGACTGTAATCTCCTTTGTTCCCTTACACTGGATTGTAACCGCCCTCATAAAATGAGGAGGAGGGGGCGGTCAATGCAGGCACTAGACTTCACTTCTTGACCTTTTCTTTCATAAAAGCTTGTAAGGTATAAAGTAGTATGTAATGTTTATAGCCAAAATGCCCTGCGGTAAAAACTGGTATTTGGTCTTTTTATACTTAGTGTCAACACTAAATAAGATTACTCAAATCTAAATCATATACATGGCAATTTCCTGCACATTAATATGACCTTTCCATGCGGATGGCATTTCTTTCACATAACTATCTATCTAACATAACTTCTATCCATCTAATATCAATTAAAGCTGTCCATCCATCTAAAACATTCAACATTTGAGATGTTCCATTGTGCTGGTTAGTTTTCAAATTTTTATTTATGTTTTGCTTATGACAATTTTGACCAAATAAGTGTATGTGTCATAACAAACCAAGGTGATACATAGAAATTCCTTACCAAAAATGAATTTGAATTTCAGTTGTACTTGTAAAACCTGTATTAGCAATCAAGGTCAGTGAGTTCTATTTTATACAGTCTAGGGTTTTGATGCAGTCTGAATACACACACACACAAGTTGTCAAAAAACATTCTTCAAAAAAGCACCTACAGTCTTACTCTCTCTGGCAACACACATCCACACTCGCACAAATAACCTGGTCAATGTATCATTAGCCCATAAAGACACACATGCAGAGAAACACAGACACACACACACACACACACACACACTTACAAAGTAATCTGGGGAACATCCATAGCTAAGAATAGAAAGGCTTAGCCGTATCAGTCAATGACACACAGACAGAGATGGAGACAGACATAATTGTGCATCTACAATTGATGTGAGAATGCTGTAATTGGCTCCAACGACGGTGACACAATACTCAGTGTAACCCTTAAAGTTCCTTATGAACACATAACAATAACAGGTTTCCCAGCCAGTGTTATCATTCCATCTTAATTAAATCATGTAAACCAGACCAAAGTACATGTGTGCATTAGTACAGTACCATAGCATCTTTAGATAATCATGGTTGAATTAATTGACTTTAGCTGGATCCCGGCCAAGTAGAAACCTGTTTAATCTCCCCATAATGTCTAGTATTAGACCCTTTATGCTAAAGCAACTAATGGCCTTTGACTTCTTCAATAAACCAATCTAACTACCTTCTTGCTTTTTAAAATAAGGGCTTACCCACAACGTGATTTTTTTAAACTTCCAAATAAGTACTGGCCAAGGCAAAATCCTGCAAATCATCCGAGTGGCAGACGACCTGTGTCTCTGCAGCCTGCATTAACCACGTATAAAACATTGCATTCGTTTGGGTTTTTACAGTACATCTTTGTGTTCAAAAACATGCACACACACACACACACACACACACACACACACACACACGGGCAAATACTCTCTAGACCGCCCTCAATCACATACACCAGAAGCACTGACACAGACGTACTGGGCCATGTTTCTGTCAATAGCCTCCATGTTAACTCTGTTTCTTTCTGCAGCGTTCACGTGACTGTATCAAAGCAGATGTGTTTGACTGTCGTTTTGATTTTTCCATTCATCTGTATTCGCTAGCAGCATCATGCTTGCTACCATCTCCTTTGCCAAGATAGAAAGAGGTAACAGCCAGGCAGGGTGGCCTCATTTAATTTGATTGATTGATTGATTGATACTGTGTTTGTGTGTGTGTGTTTATTGAGTTTTTATGCAAGCATAACAACTTATCCAATTCACAGCAAGGGGGAAACACTGTCTAACAGAGACACCTAAAAACATTGCTATGTTAACATTCAGAAGAGATAACCCTGATGTTTACCGACTTGTATTTGTCTTTGACCTTTTACAACACAATGCCAAAAAATTGTTGAAATCTCATCCAACATACCTGCTAGCTAAGTCACAACCCTGAGAATTTACTGTCAGGATTGGGATGCTGACAGGATATATCATTACTGAACCGTAATCATATACAAGGAGAATTAAATACAGGCACTTCTGACCCACATAATGGATAGGTCAGAAATCCCAACCAGATATGATGTGAGCAGTAATGTGACCCAAACTTGGGGAGAAATTAACAACAATGGTTTCCAAAATTACAGCTTTCCCTGACTTTGCATGTAGCTAGTCCAATGTTAGTCACGCTTTGCCGGACCTTCCTCCACAATGTCGCGGAGGAGGGTCTGGCTAGTCCACACAGCATTCGGGGATGGGAGAGAAACGTGCTCTGGTTTATTGGAATGTCTTTTAGCCAGTCACAACTGTCATGGGTGGTGATAAGTGCCACACGGAGCCCCGGTGCTGCAGCAAAATAGCCTTTGAAAGAAACTTGTTTTGGGGGAACGTGTATGTTCAAAAGTTGTTTTAGTTGTGCAACACAAAACTCTGATTTGACAGATAGTCTATTTAGGTAGTCTGGATTTAACCTGCAGAGGTATGAAGAGAAGTTAACCTTAGTCCTCATAATTAGACAGAGAGTTTAAAATTCTAAAACAAAGAAAGCGTTAAAGGAGAATTCCGGCAAATTTTTACGTTAATCTTGATAAGCAGCTAACAGGGTTGGCTAGCTACCGGCAGGATAGAGACAGGATTGGTGAATTTAAACAATGTCGGAGTTGACACATATTGTCACGTAAGGGCCCTGTTCATGTTGCACAAACATTTTAATTGCATTTTGTGTCAGTTAAGAGGCACAAAGGCACCATTTTAGCTCAGTGGAAGCTCGTACACGTAGTTGCAACTACTCCATGTTGCCTGGAACAATTCGGGTCGGGGGTTTTTCAATCAAAAGTACACACATTTATAGCCATCAAGATTAACGTAAAAATTGGCCAGAATTCTCCTTTAAGTAATGAATATCCGGCCAAAAAGAGGGACATATAGCGGAATTTCCAGCGGCAACGGGGTAATCCCAGAAGTGGAAGGTTGTGGATATAGACCAGTCCAATGTAAACACAGCAGTAGCCTAAAAAACTGTGATGGCCTGCCTGGACCAATAATAGAAACCCAAGAGTAGGTGTTACATAACACCGAGCCTAGAGTAGAAAAAAATGTTGAAAGCAAAGCATTCAGAACATTGGGAAATCTGAGGTTTTTGCTAACTGGGATTTCTCTGAAATATGTTTACTTCATTATTTGAATTTCTGGCCATGTTAAACATAGCTTACTATGTTGTGATCATGATTACAGTCCTCCACCTCGCTGAAGTACCTTTATGAAAAACACAGAATCCCTAGCAGCTTCTGGGCTGCCATTCTGTAGCTGACATTAACCTTGGATTAACCTCGGACCTTTCTGTTGGAAGAAGACCACAGAAACAGAGACAACAACTTATTTTGTTTGTGTGTGTCAAATAAATAATAGGCTAAACTAGGCAAATGTACACTCTTTCCTGTATCTTCAGAGCCATTTTAGGTATCCAATGTAACACCCATGTAACTGCTGATGAGGGAAAGAGGAAATAGTGTACATGCTGTATTTGGTCAAATTCAAGGCGGGGATGTAACACCCCTCTTTGTCTTGAAAAACACATTGTCAGGCTGTGTGCTATATAAGGATGTTGACATCTGTGTCAGGATGTGTAAGAACATGCACGCACTAATACTCTTACCCTTACCAGATACATATCAGCATGTGTTTCCAATGGAGAGGTTTCCTAACCTGTATTGTGTCTGAGTATGTGCACATCCCTGAGGTCACAGGGCATAGCAAAGCAAATGTTGAATGCACTACCACACATCCTGACACACACACACACACACACACACATATCGAAGCATCCAATCCCCTATGTTTTGCATGTCATACAGTAGAGAAGAGATATATTCCAATGATGTCACTTCTACTCTTCCATCCCATGGCCTCATCGGTAATTACATAAGCCGACATAATTGAGGAAGGAGAATTGATGAGAGATGATGGTGAAATAGTAAAAAGGCAAAGTGAGATGGGGGTAGCCTCAATGTTAGAGACGCAGCTTTGTGATGTATGGTCAGTAGTATGAAAACATACAGACCATTTGGGGTATTTTCACTGGAGAGAGTAAATTAATAAAACACACATTCTCCCTCAGCAACTACAACTGCACTCCAAATTTCTCTACTGGAACACTTTAGTTGCCAATGGGACAAAACTACAGTTATCTTCCACATGTGATGGTATAAAACGATGTGCTAGTAATGAGAAAAAGGGCTTTGTCAACTCGTTTCTGCATGAAATTGTAAAAAATGTACTAAGTCCCAACAATACAATGCAAATTTCCTTTTGTTGTCTTTTGTTGTGCTGTGTGTCTGATTGTCTTTTATGTATGCCTTGCTGCACCACAATTGCCTCTCGGGGACAATATCAATGAAGTTGAGTTGAATACAAGATACAAGGCAATGCGATTCATCTTCAGCATACAGCGCTCATTGCCAGCTAATTCAATTAAGCTCAGCAAAATGTCTCGATGAAAGAAAAACTAGTCTGGCGTTCCATCATTATGGATTTATCTCTTTGCCCTGGGCTGTAGTTCTTTGGCAGGAGTGAAGCGATTCATAAAGTGTAAAGGGACACATACTTTGATTGCACTGCAGAAAGAATTTCCAATAACTTTCCAATAAGCAGTTATTCTTATGATGAATTACTTGAAAATATTTATTAATTTGTTTATGTAAATTAAAGTCAACCAACTAAAGTTGTATCAATGTTTGATGTTGTTAAAAAGTCCATAACTCAACCAACAGGAACTGTCACCGCTACTTGCCTATTGTGGAATTTATGGCTTTAAAATGCATCTTTGTTCATTAGCGAGACTGTTTAAAGGGCTCTTAGACACAGTAAGGCCATCATCTCATTGGTAGATAATGTGCTTCACCTTATGGGACTTCCCACACTGAATCCAAATCCCGAATAATTAATGTAGTCGGCTCACATACACATAATGTGCCTGCAGGACCCCCCCCCCCCCCCCCCCCCCCCCCCACAAACACCACCACAACACCCACACACACACCACACACACACACACACACACACACATACCCACACACACACAGGGGATTGTGTGTTCTGCTAACCGTGAGAGACCTGTTTGTTATATAGACCTGGAGGTTGCTCACTCTAGCAAAATTGAGGTCTGCCAACATACACAGACCTGTCAAAAAACTGTTTGGTATTATAAAGTATAGAAGTGTGAGCTGATTATAGAAATAAGCTTATAATAAAATGAAATAATACAAACATGCAGAAGATTTAAAATGAAGCATTTTCAAGCCAACATCCTGGTAAGAAACTCTCTATTCAACCCACATCTACATTTTCAATAAACATCATAGTTGATTGTTGATTGTTATTTAACTGATTATGTATCTGATTATTATTGTTGCAATTAATTTACAGATTCAATGTGACATTTGGAAAATAACTTTAAAGTTTTCAGTGAGGCAGGCCAGCATGGGCCGGTAAATTTAGGTAAGTAGGCCAAAGACACTGAAGCAACCTATGGGCTTAGGTAATTATGTCAATACCAGGTCATAACCTAATGAATCTAAGGCTCTTTAACTGAACTGAGTGACAGTTATATCAGTCTCGCATTGCCAGACTCCTCAGCTTCCATTGAGTGATATTTATTTAAACAATCACAACCGTCCTGGGCAGCGAGCACCAAATGCAGCTAATTACGCCAGGCTTTATCCCAGCACTGTGCATCTGTTGAGCCAGAATAGATTACATTAGCCTACTAGCTACTAATAATAGTCCACACCAAAGAAAATATTTAGCTAGTGCCCCTGAACAAGACCACCTAGCTTATTTGCTCCATATCTTATAAAATAAATTATGTCACCAAAATACTATAGCTAGGCTAGGCCTAATATTAGCCTATGTAGGCCTAATTGCAGCCAATTTACTAATTAATTAAACTTAACTAAAAAAGTTCAACAACTAAGCCGTATCCATTACTAGTCTGTCTTTGATATTTTAAACTGGAAGGTAGCCTAAAAAGTAACGTTAGCCTAACAGTCACCAGGCTAACTTGTGTGAAGTCAGCCTATTCATACCCTGTTATTCCTGTCCTTCTCATTGACCTCCTCCTTCGCCACTCCATGCCGTATCATTATCCGGACGATAGTGGAGTTGTTGGTGCAGCACGCCTGGAAAAAAGACAGCGGTTTTGGGCTTTCCGGTGACGGGGTGCTCTCCGAGTCCGCGAACACATCATCCGGCGGGTAGAAGGAGTCGTCCGAGACGATGCTCCGACAATCCTCCAAGTCCTCAAAGTCAACTTCTTCGAATTCATCATCGTCTGTCTCTCCTTCGTCCCCTTCATCGTCCTCTTCGCACGAGCCTAGGTAGTCGTCATCGTTGGACTCCTCGACTATGGTCGGCTGAATTTGGGTGATGTTCCCCCCGACTTTCTGCTGCTGCTGGAGCTGTTTGACCCGGACCGACGAAGCGCCTCCTCCATCCCTGTCGTCCGTGATCAGCACCATCTAATCCCCGAGCCTAGGGCACTGTCCTCGGGGTAGAGTGCAGCCTGGCACGCGAGTCGCTTGCATGGGACGGTCAGTCTATTCCAGAAGGAATCAAACTCAGTCGCCTTAAAAAGTCGCTTGCATCACCTACGGGAGTTTAATTACAAAAACTCTGGTACGATATTATAGTGAAGCATATTGCGCGAGCATTTATCCATCAGTCATTTTCGGAGAGTTATTGATATTATTCCCGTCCGAGCCCTAAACGTCTCACCAAGTGAAATACTTTCGCGCGCCCCCAAAACGAAACCACGTTGAGTTTACAATCAACAAATGAACAAAGTTGAAAAAAAGTGGAGCTACAGCGGAGCCTAACTTTGCGGCACACACGACCGTCCCATGAAGGGCGGAGAGGGACAGCAGCCTGTTACCTATAGTCGCCTAATCCGATTAGATGGGACTGATCTCTCTCTCTCTCTCTCTCTCTCTCTCTCTCTCTCTCTCTCTCTCTCTCATTTAATCCAGCTACTACATTGTGATGGTTTGACAACTGGTTTTGTTTCTGCATGTTAAGATTTGGTGGTTTCAAGTGATGTTGAAAACACAATAAAAACCCTTTCAGAAAAGAAAACTATGAATTGATGGTACTCTACATCTGAGTCATCAAAACTAACAGGGGGAAAACCCGCATTAAAGTGTCAGTCTATGAGTCATTTTATTTGATATCTACAAGGCATAACTTTACTGTAAACTAATAGGGCTTTCCAATTTTCTGGCTAATAAAGCACATTAGGTTACATTAAGTTACATTTCCCATGTAGTGTGATTCGGAGATCATTTATTTTACACACAGCCTCAGTGCATTCTGTTGAGCCACCACACTCTTGCTCTCTCTCTCTCTCTCTCTCATTTACTTGGCCACTGGCCAGTTGAGATAATAGAGGCATAGATTGGTCTTCATTACTTGGGGCTGAACTCTGGAGAGAGATGGGTTTGCGTGTGTAACCAGTTCCATCTCATGGGAAATTCTAAAATAATTTGTAAGAAAAAGAAATGCTTTTCATCTAGTGTTCAAAATCTGAAGGACCATTGGGCTCAACCACGGGTAATTTTTATACACATGTAAGCAAAAACCATGAACAAAACTTAAACTACCAAATATGTTGGCCTAAAAATAGGAAACTAAAACTGGAACAGGTGCTGTGTCAATTTTGTATTTTAAAATGATTATTTCAAATGTTATGACACCAGTATCAGTATCGCCTCCGATACGGCCCATCACATCATATCACATCCCTACTGGAATAGTAGTATATACTTGTTAAAACATAATGAAATGTATGACACACTGGTATCGGATCACTACTCTGTATCGACCGAGACGCAAGTTCAAATATCAGAATCGATATCGGGAAGCAAAAAAATGGTATCGGACCATCTCTAATTTCAAACGATGAAATATAGATTCACTAAGCAGACAATCTACTACTGAAATGAAATAGGCCTATCCCGTGGATCCCACTAGCAGCATTATATTCTGTACCGGATGTGCTGCTTTTGTGGTTTACCTGTGAGTGAGGACCTTGTTTTTACAATTGATATCCTACATAATGGCAATGCAAGGCTTAAAGGTTTAACACGTGGCCTCTGATTCAACCTCTGCATCCTGTTTTGATGTTGTGTAAATATATTCTATATAAGCTGGTTGTTTTCCCTAAAAAAGGTAGAATTAAAAACATTGTCAAATAAAAGTTCATCATATTTTGTCACTGGGTGGCGTACACTGTTACCAGAGTGCATGGCTTTGCAGAGTTTTATGTAAACTATGCAATTTCTAAATACTCCAATATTCTGCATGAAAGCAATGTTTCCAGACAGATTTACGGAGATTAAATCGGTTATATCAGCTGACATCACCGGCTGTGGAAAAAGCGAGTGCACAACAGTCCCCGTGTGTGCTTATTATCATTATACGTTTATCTACCCCCAGCTGAGAGCTCTGCTCTCCTGCGGCTCGCCCATCTCTATGGTATCAGCCTGCCGCTGTACAGGGGACAGTCAGTGTTAGCACTTCTAGAGAGAAATCCGTTTCAATATCTAAGCAAGTCCCAGACTCAATCATTCAAGCCCCCCTAAAAATGAAAAATAATGTATAAATATAAAATTTATAAATATATACAGTATGTGTACTGTAGATAACTTAAATCAATTTTAGTGCTTCAAGAGAGAGTTTGTGAACTTGTCTGTTAGTAAAGAATAAACAATTACAGGTTCAAAGTGCTGGAAACAGGTTTAATATCTTGACTTGACTTTTTTATGACTTTTTAAAAATGTCAATACTGTACAATGTTTTTTTAGACATACTATACTGTTTACTATACATAATTACTGTTCTCGGCATTCTATAATATGACTTTTTTTTGACGTACTACAGTACACCTCCTTTGACAGACAATACTATGATAGTTTTTTAGTTTGTTTGACGTACTATACTATAATTTTTATGACTTTTTTCTACAATAATGCTATGACTTTTTTTTGGGGCGTACCATGTGACCTTTTTATGACTTGTCTTGAAATAACATTTATGTGACGTTTTTCTAAATATTTTTTGTTTTTTTTGACACTTTTTGACATATTATACCATGACTTTTTTCAAAGTTCATTGAATATGTCGTAGACCAGGGGCCCAGTATAGATATTTACATGACCCACAGACACATTCAAAGGACTCATTGTGATTCACGAAAACATCATATGATGAAGAAAAGTCATAGTAGTATAATAGTATATGTCATAGTGTGTTGAAGAAAGTCCCAAAAATGTCATAGAATACAGTATTATGTCAAAAAAATTATAGTATAGTTTGCCAAAAAAAAATCCTGGTATAGAATGATGAACCAAGTCATAGTATTGCCGTATATGTTGAAAAGAGTCATAACAAATCATGATGAAGCTTATTGAGAAAGACTTCCATGCTTCACATTTCTCTCTCTCTCTCTCTCTCTCTCTCTCAAGCTAATCAGCTGCATTGTGACCAGATTATTCCACAATCTCTGTGCGCTATTGTTGTTTTTTTGGCATTCAAACTTTAAATCTGTTCTGCTCTCTGCTGCTGTCAGTTGTCATTTCAGGCTACATCGATGTGACCCTCCTCCACCTCATTCCCCTCCAGTTCTCATGATTCCCCGCACCCAGGGTTCCTCAGTTCCATCTCCCTTAATCCGCCACCACCACTGTCTACACTCCATCGGAGGGATATATTCCTGTATTTCCATGGCCTCTTTACCCCTTGGAAAAAAAAGTCTAATTGCCAAAGACTCTTACATATCAACCTATCATGCACCATGTTAATTAAACTTATTTCACTCTTAAATTAAGTCTCTATATTGTTAAGTCATAGTAAAGTGATTTAAAAAGCCATAGTATGTATGCCAAAAAAGTTATAAAAAGTAATGTGCACTGTTAATACTGCTTGTATCTCATGTATTCGTACCCCTTAGTGTTTACTTTACTTTTTTAGACATACTATAATATGACTTATCTCTGCATTCCATACTTTGCCTTTTCAACTTTTATCCACATACTGTACTATCTATTACTTTTTAATTCTTTCAACATACTATGCTATGACTTGTTAAACTTATAACAAAAAAAGCAATTATATTTAAATATTAGATTCAACTTTATTGTCATTGCAGGGTACATGTACCGAGACAAGGAAATGCAGTTTGGCATCTAACCAGAAGTTCAAAAAGCAGTAAAGTGGAGAGTATAGTGTGTAAACAGGGAAACAGATGTTGATTCAAGAGTATGTAAATGCTCTGTTTTTATAGAGCACCTTTCTAGTCTTAACAAGTACTCAAAGCACTTTTACATATTACAGGCACATTTCACACACTGTAGCTGAGGCTGCCATACAAGGTGCCACCTGCTCATCACATTTACTCTCCGATGTCACAGCATTGGGGGCAACTCACGGTTCAGTGTCATGCCCAAGGACACCTCGACATGGGGCAACTGCTCTACCACTGAGCCACAGTAAGGGGTATAAACACAGTTGTTTTAATGTTATTGTGTTGTAACCTTAGTCCGTTAAGTTTTCTGTCTTTGTATTGCCACTTGTTTCATTTATTTTTAAACGTTTGTACAATTTCTGTTCTATTTTGCAATATCCAAAATAAACATTTGATCACAAAAAAGTCATATTATAGTCTGTCAAAAAAAGTAATGAAAAAGAAATAGGTAACAGAAACATGTACAGGAAATAGAAAAAAACAGACACTTCATTCTCATACATTGTGTAGTATGTTGAAAACAGTCATAAAATGTGATAGTATAGTATGACACCATTTTTTTGTTATATTATTAGATTCAACTTCAGATTATTGTCCTTGAAGAGTGCACGGAGACAAGGAAAGGCAGTTTCATCTAACCAAAATTCCAAAGAGCAGTGAAGTAGTAAGTAAGTAGTATACAGAAGAACATGTTGAGTCAACAATGTGGAATTAACAGTAAGCGGGGTATGAACACACCAGATATTTACACTATGAGCAGTATTAATAGTAGTATTTTTTATTGTTATATTTATTTTTATTGTATTGTTTAATATTATTGTTGTTTTAATTGTATTGTGTTGTAACCTTGGCCTTTTATGTTTTCTGTCTTTGAACTCCCAATTGTATGTTTTCTTTTGAAATGTTTGTGAAATTTCTAAGATAAACATGCAATCACAAAAAGTCCAAGTATAGTGTGTTGAAAAAGTTATGAAAAGTTATAAAAAGTCATAGCATGTCAAAAAAGTAATAGAATAGTATGTCGAAAAAAGTATTAGTATAGTATGTTGCAAAAAGTTATAAAAAATAGTCATAGTATAGTATGTCCAATAAAGGAATAAAAAAGTAATATTATAGTATGTGGAAATGAAAGGATAAGAAAATCATAGTATAGTGTCTCAAAAAAACTGATAAAGTCTGTCAAAAAAGTAGCGAAAAAGAAACAGAATACAACCAGAAACGTTGTTCTTAGTCACAGTACAGTACGACAAAAAGATTGATGAAAAAGATTTGATTATTCAATGCATTGTCATTGCAGAGTACAGGTATGGAATCAAGGAAAGCCCAAAAAGCAGTAAAGATATAGTCTGTATAAACAGAAGAAAATGTTTGATCCACAATATGTGGAATTAACAGCAAGGCATATGAATCCACTAGATATTTACATTGTGGTTCAGTATTAACAGTGTTTATGAATGCTGTCAGAGAACTGCCGAGATCAGCAAGGTTAAGGGGAGGAAGCTTTTTTTAGGCCTACATACAAAGTCACAGTATTGTATAAAAAAGTAATAAAAAAGTGATAGTATTGTATGTCAACAAATTTATAAAAAAAAGTAATGAAAATGTTACAGAATGGTATGTCAAATTAAGGGATAAAAATGTCATAGTATAGTATGTTGAAAAAAGTGATAAAAAAGTATGTTGAAAAAAATCTGGGAATAAAGTCATAGTAAAGGTATGTAAAAAAAAATGATAAGAGTCATACTACAGTATTTTGAAAAAAAATGATTAAAAAAGTCATAGTTAGTATATATTGAATAAAGGGATAAAAGTCATAGATAGTCTATTGAATAAGGGTAAAAGTAATAGTATAGTAGTTGAACAAGGGATAAAAAGTCATAGTGCAGTATTTCTAAAAAAGTGATAAAAAAGTGATAATATAGTATGTTGAAAAAAGTCATGAAGTGTCATATATATTATGTCAAGTAAATGAATGATAACGGATGGTATGGTATGTCGACAAAAGATAAAAAGCCACAGTATAGTAAGAAAAAAAGTGATAGTATATTAAATAAATGTGAAGTCGATAGTTGGTATGTCAAAAAGTGATAAAAAATTATAAAATAGTACATAGAAAATTGATAAAAAGTCACAGTATACTATGTTGAAAAATTGATTACAAAGTCATGGTATAGTATGTTAAAATCTTTAAAAAATTATATTTGTTGTTGAAAAAAGTAATGCAAATGTCATAGTATGTATTCAAAGAAGGATAAAAGTCATATTATGGTATGTCGACAAAAGTGATGAAAGTCACAGTATAGTTTGAAAAAATGTATAGTATGGAAATAATGTATGAATTAAGTCATAGAATAGTTTGTCGAAAAAAGTTAAAGTCTTAGTATAGTATGTTGAATAAAGGGATAAAAAAAGTCATAGTAAGTATATGTCAAAAAGCTACTGTAGTATGTAATAAACAGTTTAAAAATGGAAAAAATTACAGTATAGTATGTTAAAAAAAGTGATCAAGAAAGTTATAGTTTAGTATTCAAAAATTTTTAAAAGTAATTGTAATAGTGTCGAAAAAAGTAATAAAAACATAGTATGGATGTTGAAAAAGTAATAAAAAGTCAAGAAGAGTTGTAAACAAAAGATAAAAAATCATAGTATAGTATGTTGAAAAGGTCTAGTATTGTATGTCAAAAAGTCAACAGAAGTCATAGTAGTATGTTAAACAGTTATGAAAAAAGCATAGTATAGTATTTGTTGAAAAAGTGATTATTAAAAAATATTATGTTATTGTTATTGTTAATTGTGTATACAAAAAAGTGATTGCATTGCATAAAAACATTCTAGTATATTGTTGCAAAAAGCCACTAAAACATCATAGTATGTAGTTGAAAAAAAGTTATAGTATAGTAGGCCAAAAAAGAGATAAAAAATTCATGATATAATCTGTCAAAAAAAGTGAAAAAAAATCTAGTATAATATGTTAAATAAAGGGATAAAAAAAAAGTCATAGTATAGTTATTGAAAAATTCATAGTATATTATGTCGAATAGTTATAAAAAGTCATAGTATAGTATGTCGAATAAAGTTATAAAAAATTCATAGTATAGTATGTCGAATAAAGTTATAAAATAGTCATAGAAGAGTATGTGAATAAAGTGCCAATAAGATCATAGTATAGTATGTCAAGAAAGGATAAAAGTAATGTTATAATACAAATAAAAAAGTCATCAAATGTTAGTATTGTACATGAAAAAAAACTAAAAGTGTAGCATAGTCATAGAACCATCATAGTATTATATTGCAAAATGACAATAAACATCATTAGTATGTCGAAAAGGTCATAGTATACTGTAGTAGGACAAAAATTGTAAAAAAGGCATAGTATAGTATGTAGAAAATTCATAATATAGTATTCTGAATAAAAGGATAAAAGCCATAATATAGATGCCAAAAAACTCATAGTTATGGTATGTTGAAAAAAGTGAAATAATTTATAGTATAGTCTTCAAAAAGGGATAATAAGTCATAGTATACATTTTGAAAAAACTAAAAAAAATCATAATAGTTATGTCAAAAAAGTTATTTAAATGTCTAGTTTACTATGTTGAAAAAGTAATGAAAAAGTCAAGAGGTATGTCACAAAAAGATAAAATCATAGTATTGTATGTTGACAAAATTTATAAAGAAAGTCATATTATAGTATTTCAAAAATGTAAAAAGTAATGTGTAAAGCTGTTGAAAAAGTAATAAAAAAGCATAGTATGTTATTTGAAAAGTAATAAAAAAGTCAAAGAAGAGTATGTCAACAAAAAGATAAAAATCTAGTAGAGATGTGAAAAAAGTCTAGTATTGTATATCAAAAAGTCAACAAGAAGTCATGTATAGTATGTTAAAACAGTTATGGAAAAAAAGGCATAGTATATTATGTCAAAAAGTGATACAAATCAGAGTAAATGTATTGTTATGTTAATTATGTTAATACAAAAAAGTGATTGCATTGTCATAAAAACATTATAGTTTATCATTGCAAAAAAGCCAAAACATCTAGTATAGTAAGTCAAAAAAGTTATAGTATAGTAGGCCGAAAAAAAGGGATAAAAAAGTCATGATATAATCTGTCAAAAAAAAATGACAAAAGTATATATTGCAAAATGACAATAAAACATCATAGTATAGTATGTCGAAAAGGTCTAGTCTATAGTATACTGTAGTAGGAACAAAAAGTGCAGAAATTATATATATATATAGATAGATAGATAGATAGATATAACTAACCGTTCAAAAGTTTGGGGTCACATTGAAATGTACTATTTTTGAAGGAAAAGCACTGTACTTTTCAATGAAGATAACTTTAACAGTCTAACTTTGAGAAATACACTCTATCATTCTAATGTGGTAAATGACTATTCTAGCTGCAAATGTGGTTTTTGGTGCAATACCTACATAGGTGTGAGAGGCCCATTTCCAGCAACTATCACTCCCAGCAAAAAAAAAGGATCGCCGG
>NC_045754.1:16525415-16525802 GCF_008692095.1 Etheostoma spectabile | reverse complement strand
ATAATATTGCAAAATGACAATAAAACATCATAGTATAGTATGTCGAAAAGGTCATAGTCTATAGTATACTGTAGTAGGACAAAAAATTGCAGAAATATATATATATATATAGATAGATAGATAGATAGATAGATATACACTACCGTTCAAAAGTTTGGGGTCACATTGAAATGTACTTATTTTTGAAGGAAAAGCACTGTACTTTTCAATGAAGATAACTTTAAACTAGTCTTCCAGTCCTAACTTTGCAGAAATACACTCTATCCATTTCTAATTGGTAAATGACTATTTCTAGCTGCAAATGGCTTTTTGGTGCAATCACCTACATAGTGTGGATGAGGCCCCATTTCCACACTATCACTCCCAGCAAAAAAAAAGGATCGCCGG
>NC_045754.1:16513929-16525390 GCF_008692095.1 Etheostoma spectabile | reverse complement strand
TAATTGATGATTAGAAAACCCTTGTGCAATCATGTTCACACATCTGAAAAAAGTTTAGTTCGTTACAGAAGCTACAAAACTGACCTTCTGGAGAATCACATTTGTGGGGTCAATTAAACGCTCAAAATGGCCAGAAAAAGAGAAACGTCTCACACAGTGAAAATACTTTCGCGCGTCCCCAAAACGAAACCACGTGGAGTACAATCAACCAAATGAACAAAGTGGAAAAAAAGTGGAGCACAGCGGAGCCTAACTTGCGGCACACACGACCGTCCCATGAAGGGCGGAGAGGGACAGCAGCTGTTACCTATAGCGCGCCTATCCGATTAGATGGGGACTGATCTCTCTTCTCTTCTCTCTCTCTTCTCTCTCTCTCTCTCTCTCTCTATTTATATCAGCTACGACATTGTGATGTTTGACAACGGTTTTGTTCTGCATGTTAGATTGGTGGTTTCAAGTGATGTTGAAAACACAATTAAAAAACCCTTTCAGAAATGAAAACTATGAATTGATGGTCATCTACCTGAGTCATCAAAACTAACAGGGGGAAAACCCACATTAAGGTGAGTCATGAGTCATTTTATTTGATATATACAAGGCTAACTTTATGTAAACTAATAGGGCTTTCCAATTTTCTGGCTAATAAAGCACATTAGGTTACTTAAGTTACATTCCCATGTAGTGTGATTCAGAGATCATTTATTTACACACAGCCTAGTGCATTGTTGAGCCACCACACTCTTGCTCTCTCTCTCTCTCTCTCAATTTCTGGCCACTGGCCAGTTGAGATAATAGAGGCACTCAGATTGGTTCATTATTGGGGCCTGAACTCTGGAGAGAGGATGGGTGTGCGTGTGAAACCATTTCCATTCATGGGAAATTCTAAAATAATTTGTAAGAAAAAGAAATGCTTTGCATCTAGTGTTCAAAATCTGAAGGACCATTGGGCTCAACCACGGGTAATTTTATACACATGTAAGCAAAAACCATGAACAAAACTAAACTACCAAATAGTTGGCCTAAAAATAGGAAACTAAAACTGGAAAGGTGCGTGTCATTTTGTAGTTTAAAATGATTATTTCAAATGTTCTGACACCAGTATCAGTATCGCCGTACGGGCCATACATGACCCCATCCTCATATCACATCCCTACAGGAATAGTAGTAGAATAGTACTTGTTAAAACATAATGAAATGTATGACACACTGGTATCGGATCACTACTCTGTATCGACCGAGACGCAAGTTCAATATCAGAATCGATATCGGGAAGCAAAAAAAAAGGGTAGGACCATCTCTAATTCAAACGAGAAATAGATGTCACTAAGCAGCACAATCACACTGAAATGAATAGGCCTATCCGTGGATCCCACTAGCAGCATTATATTCTGTACCGGATGTGCTGCTTTTGTGGTTTACCTGTGAGTGAGGACCTTGTTTTACAAGTGATATCCTACAAATGGCAATGCAAGGCTTAAAGGTTAACAGTGGCCTCTGATTCAACCTCTGCATCATGTTTGATGTTGTGTAATATTATTCTATATAAGTTGTGTTCCCTAAAAAAGGTAGAATTAAAAACATTGGTCAAATAAAAGTCATTAATTTTGTCACTGGGTGGCGTACACTGGTTACCAGAAGTGCAGGCTTTGCAGAGTTTTATGTAAAATGCAATTTCTAAATACTCCACATTATCGTGCATGAAAGCAAGTTCCAGACAGATTTACGGAGATTAAATCGGTTATATCAGCTGACATCACCGGCTGTGGAAAAAAGCGAGTGCCACAACCGTCCCGTGTGGCTGTATTATCATTAACGTTATCTACCCCCAGCTGAGAGCTCTGCTCTCCTGCGGCTCGCCCATCTCTATGGTATCCAGCTGCGCTGTACAGGGGACAGTCAGTGTAGCACTTCTAGAGAGAAAATCCGTTTCAATATTAAGCAAGTCCAGACTCAATCATTCAAGCCCCCCTAACAAATGAAAAATAATGTATAAATATAAAATTTATAAATATATACAGTATGTGTACTGTAGATAAATTAATATCAATTTGTGCTCGAGAGAGTTTGTAACTTCTGTTAGTAAAGAATAAACAATACAGGTCAAGGGCTGGAAACAGGTTTAAATCTTGACTTGACTTTTTTAGACTTTTTAAAAATGTCATACTGTACAATGTTTTTTTAGACATACTATACTGTTTACTATACATAATACGTTCTCGGCATTCTATAATATGATTTTTTTGACGTACACAGTGACACCTCCTTTGACAGACAATACGTATGATAGTTTTTAGTTTGTTTGAGTGTATCTACTATAATTTTATGACTTTTTTCTACAATAAGCTATGACTTTTTTTTGGGGCTACCATGTGACCTTTTATGACTGTCTTGAAATAACAGTTAGTGACGTTTTCTAAATATTTTTGTTTTTTTTGACACTTTTTGACATATTATACATGATTTTTTCAAAGTTCATTGAATATGTTAGAGACCAGGGGCCCAGTATAGATATTTACATGACCACAGACACATTCAAAGGACTCATTGTGATTCACGAAAAATCATATGATGAAGAAAAGTCATAGAGTATATATATATGTATAGTGTAGTGGTGTTGAAGAAAGTCCCAAAAAGTCATAGGAATAACGTTTATGTCAAAAAAATTATAGGATAGTTGTGCCAAAAAAAAATCCTGGTATAGAATGTTGAACCAAGTCATAGTATTGCCGTATATGTTGAAAAGAGTCATAACAAATCATGATGAAGCTTATGGAGAAGAATTACCATGCTTCACATTTCTCCTTCCTCTCTCTCTCTCTCTCTCAAGCTAATCAGCTGCATTGTGACAGAATATTCCACAATCTCTGTGCGCTATTGTGTTTTTTTGGCATTCAAACTTTAAACTCTGTTACTGCTCTCTGATGCTGTCAGTTGTCATTTCAGGTTACACGATGTGACCCTCCACCACTCATTCCCCCAGTTTCATGATTCCACGCACCCAGGGTTCCTCAGTTCCATCTCCCTTAATCCGCCACCACCAATGTCTACAATCCATCGGAGGGAATATCCTGTATTTCCATGCTCTTACCCCTTGGAAAAAAAAAGTCTAATTTGCCAAAAGACTCTTAAATATCAACCTATCATGCACCATGTTAATTAAACTATTTCACTCTAAATAAGTCTCTATTGTTAAGTATGTAAGTGATAATAAAAGCCATAGTATGTAGGCCCAAAAAAGTTAAAAAGTAATGTGCACTGTTAATACTGCTTGTATCTCATGTATTCGTACCCCTTAGTGTACTTACTTTTTTTAGACATACTATAATAGGACTTATCTCTGCATTCCATACTTGCCTTTTCAACTTTATCCACATACTGTACACTATTAACACTTTAATCTTTCAACATACTAGCTATGACTTGTGTAACTATAACAAAAAAACGCAATATATTTAAATATTAGATTCAACTTTATTGTCATTGCAGGGTACATGTAGCGAGCAAGGAAAGCAGTTTGGCATCTAACCGAAGTTCAAAAAAGCCCCGTAAAGTGGAGAGATAGTGTGTAAACAGGGAAACAGATGTTGATCAAGAGTAGTAAATGCTCTGTTTTTATAAGAGCACCTTTCTAGTCTAACAAGTACTCAAAGCACTTTTTACATATAAGGCACATTTCACACACTGTAGCTGAGGCTGCAATACAAGGTGCCACCTGCTCATCCATTACTCGCGATGTACAGCATTGGGGAACTCACGGTTCAGTGTCATGCACAAGGACACCTCAGACATGCGGCAACTGCTCTACCACTGAGCACAGTAAGGTATAAACACAGGTGTTGTAATGTATTGTGTTGTAAACCCTTAGTCGAAGTTTTCTGTCTTTTTGTATCCACTTGTTCATTATTTTTAAACGTTTGTAAAATTTCTGTTTATTTTGCAATATCCAAAATAAACATTGATCACAAAAAAGTCATATATAGTCTGTCAAAAAAGTAATGAAAAAAAAGAATAGGTAACAGAAACATGTAAGGAAAATAGAAAAAAAAAGACACTTCAATTTCATACATTTGGTAGTATGTGAAAACAGGCATAAAATGTGATAGTATAGTATGGACACCATTTTTTTGTTATATTATTAGGATCAACTTCAGATTATTTGTCCTTGAAGAGTGCACGGAGAAAGGAAAGGCAGTTTTCATGCATAACCAAAATTCCAAGAGCAGTGAAGTAGTAAGACGAGTATACAGAAGAACGGTTGAGTCAACAATGTGGAATTAACCAGTAAGCGGGGGGTATGAACACACCAGATATTACACTATGAGCAGTATAATAGTAGTATTTTTATTGTTTATATTATTTTTTATGTATTGTTTAATATTATTGTTGTTTAATTGTATTGGTGTTGTAACCTGGCCTTTTATGTTTCTGTCTTGAAACTCCCAATTGTATGTTTCTTTTGAAATGTTGTGAAATTTAAGATAAACATGCAATCACAAAAAGTCCAAGTATAGTGTGTTGAAAAAAGTTATGAAAAGTTTAAAAAGTCATAAGCATGTCAAAAAAGTAATAGAATAGTATGTCGAAAAAAAAGTATTAGTATAGTATGTTGCAAAAAGTTATAAAAAATAGTCATAGTATAGTTTATGTCCAATAAAGGAAATAAAAAAAGTAAGTATAGTATGTGGAAATGAAAGGATAAGAAAATCATAGTATAGTGTCTCAAAAAAACTGATAAAGTCTGTCAAAAAAAGTAGCGAAAAAGAAACAGAATACAACCAGAAACGTTGTTCTTAGTCACAGTACAGTACGACAAAAAGATTGATGAAAAAGATTGATTATTCAATGCATTGTCATTAGCAGAGGACAGGTATGGAATCAAGGAAAGCCCAAAAAAAGCAGTAAAGATATAGTCTGTATAAACAGAGAAAATGTTGATCCACAATATGTGGAATTAACAGCAAGGCATAGAATCCACAGATATTACATTGTGGTTCAGTATAACATGTGTTTATGAATGCTGTCAGAAACTGCCGAGATCAGCAAGGTTAAGGGGAGGAAGCTTTTTTAGGCCTACATACAAAGTCCAGTATTGTATAAAAAAGTAAAAAAAAGTGATAGTATTGTATGTCAACAAATTTAAAAAAAAGTAATGAAAATGTTACAGAAGGTATGTCAAATTAAGGGATAAAAATGTCATGTAGTATGTTGAAAAAAAGTGATAAAAAAGTATGTGAAAAAAATCTGGGAATAAAGTCATAGTAAAGGGATGTAAAAAAAATGATTAAGAAGTCTACATACAGTATTTGAAAAAAAAATGATTAAAAAAAAGTATAGTATAGTATATATGAATAAAAGGGATAAAAAGTCATAGAATAGTCTATTGAATAAGGGATAAAAAGTAATAGTATAGTAGGTGAACAAAGGGATAAAAAGTCATAGTGCAGTATTTCAAAAAAGTGATAAAAAAGTGATATAGTATGTTGAAAAAAAGTCATGAAGTGTCATATAATAGTATGTCAAGTAAATGGATAAAAACGGATGGTATGGTATGTCGACAAAAGTGATAAAAAGCCACAGTATAGTAAGAAAAAAAGTGATAGTATATTAAATAAATGTATGAAGTAAGTCATAGTATGGTATGTCAAAAAAGTGATAAAAAATTAATAAAATAGTACATAGAAAATTGATAAAAAAGTCACAGTATACTATGTTGAAAAAATTGATTACAAAAGTCATGGTATAGTATGTTAAAATCTTTAAAAAAAATTATAGTATTGTATGTTGAAAAAAGTAATGCAAATGTCATAGTATAGTATGTCAAAAGAAGGGATAAAAAGTCATATTATGGTATGTCGACAAAAGTGATGAAAAGTCACAGTATAGTTTGAAAAAATGTATAGTATGTGAAATAAATGTATGAATTAAGTCATAGAATAGTTTGTCGAAAAAAGTTAAAGTCTTAGTATAGTATGTTGAATAAAGGGATAAAAAAAGTCATAGTATAGTATGTCAGAAAAGCTACTGTAGTATGTAATAAAACAGTTAGAAAATTGGAAAAAAACGTTACAGTATAGTATGTTAAAAAAAGTGATCAAGAAAGTTATAGTTAGTATGTCAAAAATTTAAAAGTAATGTAAAGTATGTCGAAAAAAAGTATAAAAAAAGCATGTATGGTATGTGAAAAAGTAATAAAAAAAGTCAAAGGAGTAGTAACAAAAAAGAAAAATCATAGTATAGTATGTTGAAAAAAGTCATAGTAGTGTTATGTCAAAAAAGTCAACAAGAAAGTCATAGTATAGTATGTTAAAACAGTTATGAAAAAAGGCATAGTATAGTATGTTGAAAAAAGTGATATGAAAAAATTATGGTATTGTTATTGGTAATTGTGTTAATACAAAAAAGTGATTGCATTGTCATAAAACATTCTAGTATATGTTGCAAAAAAGCCACTAAAACAATCATAGTATAGTAAGTTGAAAAAAGTTATAGTATAGTAGGCCGAAAAAAGAGATAAAAAAGTCATGAGATAAATCTGTCAAAAAAAGTGAAAAAAAAATCATTAGTATAATATGTTAATAAAGGGAATAAAAAAAGTCATAGTATAGTATATTGAAAAAAGTCATAGTATAGTATGTCGAATAAAGTTATAAAAAAGTCATAGTATAGTATGTCGAATAAAGTTATAAAAAAGTCATAGTATAGTATGTCGAATAAAGTTATAAAATAGTCATAGAATAGTAGTTGAATAAAGTGACAATAAGAATCATAGTATAGTATGTCAAGAAAGGATAAAAAGTAATGGTATAATACAAATAAAAAAGTCATCAAATGTAATAGTATTGTACATGAAAAAAAGACTAAAAAGTGAAGCATAGTCATAGAACCATCATAGTATAATATTGCAAAATGACAATAAAACATCATAGTATAGTATGTCGAAAAGGTCATAGTATACCTGTAGTAGGACAAAAAATTGATAAAAAAGGCAAGTATAGTAGTAGAAAAAAGTCATAATATAGTATTCTGAATAAAAGGATAAAAGCCATAATATAGTATGCCAAAAAAACTCATAGTATGTATGTTGAAAAAAGTGAAAATAATTTATAGTATAGTAGTCTGTCAAAAAAGGGATAATAAGTCAAGTATACTATGTTGAAAAAAACGATTAAAAAAAATCATAATATAGTATGTCAAAAAAGTTATTTAAATGTCATAGTTTACTATGTTGAAAAAGTAGAAAAAGTCAAAGAAGAGTATGTCAACAAAAAGATAAAAAATCTAGTATTGTATGTTGACAAAATTTATAAAGAAAGTCATATTATAGTATTTATCAAATGAAAAAAGTAATGTATAGCATGTTGAAAAAAGTAATAAAAAAGCATAGTATGTATGTGAAAAAGTAATAAAAAAGTCAAAGGAAGAGTATGTCAACAAAAAGATAAAAATCATAGTAGAGTATGTGAAAAAAGTCATAGTATGTTATCAAAAAAGTCAACAAGAAAGTCATAGTATAGTATGTTAAAAACAGTTATGGAAAAAAAGCATAGTATAGTATGTCAAAAAGTGATACAAAAGTCAGAGAAATTATTTATTGTTATGTTAATTATGTTAATACAAAAAGTGATTGCATTGTCATAAAAACATTATAGTTTATCATTGCAAAAAAGCCACTAAAACACATAGTATAGTAAGTCAAAAAAAAGTTATAGTATAGTAGGCCGAAAAAAAAGGGATAAAAAAGTCATGATATAATCTGTCAAAAAAAAATGACAAAAGTATAATATTGCAAAAATGACAAATAAAACATCATAGTATAGTATGTCGAAAAGGGATAGTCTATAGTATACTGTAGTAGGACAAAAAATTGCAGGAAATATATATATATATAGATAGATAGATAGATAGATAGATATACACACCGTTCAAAAGTTTGGGGTCACATTGAAATGTACTTATTTTTGAAGGAAAAGCACTGTACTTTTCATGAAGAAACTTAAAATAGTCTTAACTTTGAAGAATACATCTATACATTGCTAATGTGGTAAATGACTATTCTAGCTGCAAATGTGGTTTTTTGGTGCAAACTACATAGGGTGTAGAGGCCATTTCCAGCAACTATCACTCCAGTGTTTAATGGGACAATGTGTTTGCTCATTGGCTCAGAAGGCTAATTGATGATTAGAAAACCCTTGTGCAATCATGTTCACATCTGAAAAAGTTTAGTTCGTACAGAAGCTACAAAATGACCTTCTGGAGAATCAATTTGTGGGGTCAATTAAACGCTCAAAATGGAGCCAGAAAAAGAGAACTTTCATCTGAAACTCGACAGTCTATCTTGTCCTTAGAATGAAGGCTATTCCATGCGAGACATTGCTAAGAAAATGAAGATTTCTACAACGGTGTGTACTACTCCCTTCAGAGGACAGCACAACAGGCTCTAACCAGAGTAGAAAAAGAAAGTGGGAGGCCTGAGCAAGAAGAAAGTACATTAGAGTCTCTAGTTGAGAAACAGACGCCTCACAGGTCCCCAACTGGCATCTTTAAATGGTACCCGCAAAACACCAGTGTCAACATCTACAGTGAAGAGGCGGCGCTCGGGATTCGGGTTTCAGGGCAGAGTGGCAAAGAAAAAGCATATCTGAGACTGGCCAATAAAAGAAAAAAAGATTAGATGGGCAAAAGAACACAGACATTGAACAGAGGAAGACTGGGAAAAAAGTGTTGGGACGGATGAATCCAAGTTTGAGGTGTTTGGATCACAAAAGAAGAACGTTTTTGAGACGCAGAACAAATGAAAAGATGCTGGAAGAATGCCTGACGCCATCTGTTAAGCATGGTGGAGGTAATATGATGGTTGGGGTTGCTTTGGTGCTGGTAAGGTGGGAGATTTGTACAGGGTAATAGGGATTCTGAATGGAAGGCTATCACTCCATTTTGCAACGCCATGCCATACCCAGTGGACAGAGCCTTGATTTGAGCCAATTTCATCCTACAACAGGACAATGACCCTAAACACACCTCCAAATTGTGCAAGAACTATTTAGAGCAGAAGCAGGCAGCTGTGTATTCTATCGGTAATGGAGTGGCCAGCGCAGTCACCAGATCTGAACCCCATGGAGCTGTGTGGGAGCAGCTTGACGTATGGTACGCAAGAAGTGCCCATCCAACCAATCCACTTGGGGAGCTGCTTCTGGAAGCGTGGGGTGCAATTTCTCCAGATTACCTCAACAAATTAACAGCTAGAATGCCAAAGGTCTGCAATGCTGTAATTGTGAAAATTGAGGATCTTTGACGAAAGCAAAGTTGATGATAAAAAATCTTATTTCAAATACAAATCATTATTTCTAACCTGTCAATGTCTTGACTCTATTTTCTATTCATTCACAACGTATGGTGGTGAATAAGTGTGACTTTTCAGGAAAACAAACTTTTGAACGGTAGTGTGTGTAGTATGTTAAAAAGGGATAATAATAAGGGGCGGCCTATAGCTCACTGAGTGGGTGCGCTCGCCCCGTGTTGGCTGAGTCCTGCAGCGGCCCGGGTTCGAATCCAGCCTGTGGCCCTTTGCTGCGTGTCATCCCCCATCTTTCTCTCTTTCCCTGTTTCACAAGTCTATCCACTGTCTCTATCTAATAAAGGAAAACACCCTGAAAAAATAATCTTAAAAAAAAAAAAGGGATAATAAAGTCATGGTATATTATGTGGAAGAAATTGATAAAAAACGTCATAATATAATACGTCAAAAAAGTTATTTAAATGTCATAGTATAGTATGTTGAATAAAAGTGATTAAAAAGTGGTAGTATAGTATGTCAAAAAAATTGATAAATATTTCATAATATAGTATGTCAAAAAAGTAATTTAAATGTCATAGTATAGAATGTCGAATAAAGGGATAAAAAAGTCATGGTAAAGTATGTCAAAAAAGTGATAAAATGGTCATGTATGTCAAAAAAGTTTAAAAAATTGATAGTACAGTATGTTGAAAAAAGTGATAAAAAAATTGATAGTACAGAATGTAAAAAAAAAAAAGTAAAAACATTCATAGTACAGTATGTCGAAAAAAGTGATAAAAAAAAGTCATAGTACAGTAGGTTGAAAAAAATGCAAAAAAAATGCATGGAATAGTATGTCAAAAAAGTGACAATGAAAGTCATAGCATAGTTCAAGGATAAGGATAAAAAAAAGTCTTTGTATAATATAAATGAAAAAGTCATAACATATCATAGTATTGTACGGGAAAAAAAAGACAACAAAGTGATAACATAGTCATAAAACGGTATATAGTATAGTAATGCAAAAAAGTCAATCATCATTGCATAGTATGTCAAAAAAGGTCATAGCATAGTAGGACAAAAAACTTATAAAAAAGTCATAGTATAGTATGTTGAATAAAAGGATAAAAAAACTAACCTGTCAAAAAGAATGATAGACAATTCATAGTATAGTATGTCAAAAAGGTGATTTAAATGTCGTAGTATAGTGTGTTGAATGTAGGCATAAAAAACTCATAGTATAGTAAGTCGAAAAAAGTGATAAGAAAATGATAGTATAGTATGTCGAAAAAATTTATAAAGAATTCATAGTATAGTATGCCAAAAGAAGAGATTTAAATGTCATGGTATAGTATGTTAAATAAAGGGATGAAAAGTCATAGTATAGTATGTTGAAAAAGTGATAAAATAGTCATAGTGTAGTATGTCAAAAAAGTGAAAAGAATTCATAGTATAGTATGTCAACAAAAGTCATAGTATAGTAAAGGGATAAAAACGTCATGGTATAGTATGTTGAAATAAATTATAAAAACATTCATAGTATAGTATGTCAAAAAAGTGATTTAAATGTCATAGTACAGTATGTTGAATTAAGGGATTAAAACTCATAGTCTAGTATGTTGAAAAAACTCATAGTATAGAATGTCAACAAAGGGAAAAAAGCCATAGTATAGTATGTCAAAAACGTGACAATAAAAGTCATAGCATAGTATAAGGATAAAAAAAAGTCTTTGTGTAATATAAATGAAAAAGTCATAAAATGTCATAGTATTGTAAGTGAAAAGAAAGACAAAAAGTGACAACATAGTCATAAAAACGTCATAGTATGGTATTGAAAAAAAGTCAGTCATCATTATATAGTATGTCAAAAAATGTCATAGCCTAGAACAAAAAGATTATAAAAAAAGTCATAGTGTAGCATGTCAAAAAAGTCATAGTATAGTACGTTGAATAAAAGGATAAAAAAAAGTCCTAGTATAACTTGTCAAAAAAAATGATTAAAAAATTCACAGTAGAGTATGTCAAAAAGGTGATTCAAATGTCATAGGATAGTATGTTGAATAAAGGGATAAAAAGTCATGGTACAGCATGTCGAAGAAATTCATAAATCATTCTTAGTATAGTATGTCAAAAAAGAGATTTAAAAGTCATAGTATAGTATGTCAAAAAAGAGATTTAAAAGTCATA
>NC_045754.1:16478733-16513904 GCF_008692095.1 Etheostoma spectabile | reverse complement strand
CATAGTATAGTATGTCAAAAAAGAGATTTAAAAGTCATAGTATAGTATGTCAAAAAAGTGATAAATTAGTCATAATGTATTGTGTCAAAAAAGTGAAAATAAATTCATAGTATAGTATGCCAAATAATGGGATAAAAAAAGTCAAAGTACAGTATGTCAAAAATGTGATAACATAGTCATAAAACGTCATAGTGTAGTATTTCAAACAAGTCAGTAAAATCATTGTGTAGTAAATGTCATAGCATAGTAGGACAAAAAAATTATTAAAAAGTCATAGTATAGTATGTTGGAAAAATTGACAAAAAAGTCAAAGTATGTTGAAAAAAGTTATATAGAAGGTCAAAGTATATAGTCAAAGTATGTAGTATGTCAAAAAAGTGATAAAAAGTCACGGTGTTGTATGTCGAAACAATTCAAAGATTCGTAGTAGAGTATGTCCAAAAACTGTGATGTAGAAAGTCGAAAAAAGTCATGTGTCAAAAAAAGTGATAAAAAAAGTCATACCATATAGTATAGTACCAAAATTACTTTAAAAAATTTGTAGTATGGTATGTCCAAACAAATAAAAGTATAAAATAAAAGTCATAGAACAGTATGTAGAAAAAAGTCATAGTATAGTATGCTGAATAATGGGATGAAGTCATTGTATAGTATGTTGAAGTAATCTATAAAAAAAGTCATAGTATAGTATGCTGAATAATGGGATGAAGTCATTGTATAGTATGTTGAAGTAATCTTAAAAAAAAGTCATAGTATAGTATGCTGAATAATGGGATGAAGTCATTGTATAGTATGTTGAAGTAATCTATAAAAAAAGTCATATTACAGTATGTCAGAATGTCAAAAGAAGTGATTAAAAACAGTCTTAGTATCCTGTGTCAAAAAAGTAATGAAAGAGAAACAGAATACAAACAGAAACTTTATTCTTATTCACAGTATAATATGACAAAAAAAGATTTGATTATTACATTTATTGTCATTGCAGAGCACATGTATGGAGTCAAATAAATGCAGTTTAGCATCCAACCAGAAGTTTCAAAAGCAGTAAAGAGGAGAGTATGTTCAGTGTATATACAGAAGAACTTGTTGAATCAATACAATGTGGAATTAACAGCAAGGCATATGAATCCACTAGATATTTACATTGTGGTTCAGTATTAACAGTGTTTATGAATGCTGTCAGAGAACTGCAGAGATCAGCAAGGTTAAGGGTTTCCTGAGCCTGCTGGTGCTGAAATGGAGAGGCCTGTAGAGCCTGTGGAGGGAAAAAAAGAAAGCATTGTTATAGTATATATCATAGTTTAGTATGTCTAAACGAGTATTGAAAAAGTCATGGTATAGTATGTTGAAAAAAGTCATAAAAACTCATAGTATAGTATGTCGAAAAAAGTATTAAAAAAGTCATAGTATAGTATGTCGAATAATGGGATAAAAAAGTCATGGTATAGTATGTCAAAAAAATGATCAAAAAACTCATAATGTAGTATGTCAAAAAAGTGAAAAGAATTCATAGTATAGTATGTCAAAAAGGGATAATAAAGTCATAGTATAGTATGTCGAAAAAATATTTTCATAGTATGTTGAATAAAGGGATAAAAAGTGATAGTATGTTGAAAGAAATTATAAATGTCATAATATAGTACGTAGAAAAAAGTGATAAAAAAGCCACAGTACAGTATGTCAAAAAAGCTATTTAAATGTCATTAAAAAAAAAGTCATAGTTTAGTTTGTCAAAAAAAGACATAAAAAAGTCATAGAATAGTATGTCGAAAAAAGTGATCAAATAGTCATAGTATAGTATGTCGAAAAATGGATAAAAAAGTCATAGAATACTCTGTCAAAAAAGTGAAAAAGATTCATAGTATAGTATATTAAAAAAAACGTGAATAAATGTCACAGTATAGTATGTTGAATAAAGGGATAAAAAAATAATATTTGTAGGAAAAAGTGATAACAAAAGTCATAGTATAGTATGTCAACAAGGGATAATGAAATCATAGTATATTATGTCAAAAAAAGTGATAGTATAGTATGTTGAAAAAAGTGATACAAAAGCCATAGTATAGTATGTCAAAAAAGGGAACAGTCTTAGTATAATATAAATAAAAAAGTCATAAAAAGTCAAAAAATACAAAAAAGTGATAGCATTGTCAGGAAAACGTCATAATATATTATTGCAAAAAAAGCCACTAAAACATCATAGTATAGTAAGTCGAAAAATGTTAAAGTATAGTATGTCGAAAAAAGGGCTAAAATAGTCATAATATAGAATGTCGAAAAAATAGTATAAAATGTATCTCCACATAATTAGCAGCAAAATGTTCCTTTACACTAAGAAATGACTGTACTGATGAAGGCTCTTCATTCAAAAGGCTTTTGTTGATCATAAATACATTTCTCTACCATCACCTGGCTCAGTAGAGCTCATAAATGCATCCCGCATGCACCTAATGAGCAGATGACCTTGGTGCTGGTAGGTTGAGACAAGCTGCTGCAGTCCTCCCCCCATTCAGTCGTTCATTTCTTCCCCCAAAGACCACCAGCAGCCAAAAAAAACCCAACACACCATCGTCTCTTCTAATGGCATACCTGAAGCAGGAGTGCCATACAAACATGCCCTATGAGTCTCCCTTTTGACAGAAGTACTGAACCGTTAGGTGTGTGTATATGAGTGATGATAAAGTGAACGTGTGACCAGTACTGGGAGTGTTTACACCAGGGTTTTAACAGAGCTGCTTGTGTCTAAGATTAGCCTGGAAATGTCTTTCTTTTTCTCCACTTCGTAGCAAAGGCCTAATGTAGTGATTACTAACAGCTTGATTAGAAACACTTCATATTATTGCTTAATCAGTTAATGAGGCTGAGAGTGACAACAATGTGTAGTCAGAAACTAGGGACATCACTTAAAGAAAGAAGAAGAAAGCTGTTTCTGCTAGTTGGATGGGGGAAATTCAATAGTCTATAATTGGTAATTAACTCATTTTAATCAGCCAGCAATGGCCCTTAATTAAGTTATGTTTGTGATGTGTGTTCACGTGTGTAAAAACTACAAAATACAGCCTGGACAAATCAACTTCATGTATTAATAGCATATTCCACACATGCTATTAGACTGTAATCATTATTATTAATAAATACACAAAAATATGAAATAGAATTAGACAATCTATACTGTTAAGCAAACGAGGCCCCTCATACACACACACAACCTCGCTGTAATGGTGAGGCAGAGTGGTGGAGCCCTTGCAGAGGTGCAGTTCCTCAAATGGCTGCAGGATACTGGCTCCAAGAAATCCCTGTCTGTGGTTGAAATCAGAGGGACACTCCTCCAACTTCTCTTTCAAAATACAAAGTAATTATTTAGTTTTTTCCACTAGTAGTTCAGGTTTCAATAATTCATTTTACATCTGCCAATGTGTGTCACAGTGGGGATTGTGAGATAGATCATTGTTCCATAATGAGGCTCAAAGACAAAAACACTTTGGGGGGGGTTAGCTTGATTGACAGGTGCCTGTCATAGGCAGCCCTGGAGCTTTTTCATCTTAAAGATAATGGTGTGTTGTAAATCTAAATTACCCCCTTTAAGACATCCCTTGGGTGATGTCGATGGCATGATGTCCGTGTTTCTAGCACATTAGTTACATGAGATACAGTGTAGTGGCAGGCGTTTCTAGCTGGATATCTCTTTTCGTCACAGCAACATACACATGCTGCACCCTGCACTCATTAGTAGATTTTTTAGGGTTAAGTTCATCTTTCCCTGTTAAACATAGTGCTTTATAATTTCTCGTTCATAGTCCTTATTCAGCTCTGGAAAAGTCTGTCGAATCAGAATGCGTTGAGTCCATATCATCCCGATGGATAAAGTCCAGAGGTTTTATCATCCCGTGTTGGAGTTCCCTGAAACAAATAGTATGCTGTTAGACGTCTAGGATATACAATTGTGCAATACAATTACATACCTAACTAAAAAGCTAATTCAAATGTATGTCACTAGTGACTCATACAATCATTATAGTTGTTATTAAGGTTAAGACTACATAATGCAAACAGCCAAGCATTATTATGCATTCTAGACTGATTAAATCATGTAAAACAACCTAATATTCTAACAAATAGTGTACAGTTGTATTGTGTTCAATAAGTTGACTGGTAAACTATCCATGTTCTGCGACTTCAGAATACAACATGAATCATGTTTTCCCTTATCCTTACCCTGAAATCTGTTACACAACAGCTACGGAGGGTAACACTAAAATGGAGTCTTTGTGTCCACTCTCTCTTCTCCTGTCTTTTTCACACTGCTCTGCTACATTCGTCATGTCCCTGGAGATGCGATGTTATGAGCGAAGCTTGAAGAAAGTGTAGGGGTTGTGCAACAATGTCCTGGAGCAGAGATTCCTTAAGCCACTGACATCTTTACAATGACATCATGTTTCTCCCAAGTTCCAACATCCTAAAACAATGGAGCATTCAGTTCTGAAGCTGTACTGTATGACCAATGTACTAGATGACGCTCCTAAAAATAAGTTTTAGTTTCATAGACATTTGAAGATGGGCCCACAAATGCTCTGCAAAGAGCATGTCAGTGTTTCACACTGTACACTGAAAATATCGGAACAGGGAGAAACATTATCTCAGGTCACTTAATACAAGGATATTTCTGTTTCAACCTTATCCCTAGCAGCCAGAAATGACCCATACATGGCAACAAATTCCATAGTGGATTAACTAGGTAAATCATACTTTAATAATAAATACAATGTACTCTATTAGACTGGACAACCAGGACTCAATTCTCAAGTAGTGTCTCTGATCACACACATGCCAGTTTTAGTGGTTTCATTTTAGACAGATCAGTAGTTTTGTGGTGTGCTATTGTGAGTGTGATGTTTTAAATCTGATATATGCTTGAAGGAAGACTTGCAGAGGTGTATATGGATATATTTTTTTAAAAGCCAAAAAGGTACTGTAAGTATGAAAGCATTGAGGATCTAGTTTATTTTCTTTTTAACTTGTCTTCCTGTCAACCACACAACTTTTTTTTTGTTTTTTCTGGGTCAAAATTTTAAACTAAACCTTTTTTCAACCTTTTGTTGTACTTTTTCAACACTTTTTCCAATGTTTTTGTCGATTATTTCCAGGTTTTTTGTCCCTATTTGACGTTTTTGTCAGTGATTGTTTTTGATGTTTTGTCAATTTTTTGTCACTATTACCGAATTTTTGTCAATTTTGCTTCAGCGTATTTTTTTTTTGAAATGTTTTTTCCATTTTTTTCCACTTTTATTTTAACATTCTTTTGTCTTTTTTCTTCTTCCAACACTATAAAATTAAATAAAACAGCCACCATCCACGTTAGTCTCTTTGACAATTTCGTTGAAAGAAACCCAAATTTCTGATACGGAAACGTTTTTTTTTTAAATGGTTAAATTTGCCTTGAGGACAACAGGAGGGTTAATAAATAACCACTGTAAAACCTGTGTTGCTTCTTTTGTCCGCTGTCTATATGTCAGTCAACAACAAAACATAATCTAACACACCAGCAACAAGTACCAATCCCCACTGGATGCCCTAACATTGAATCTAGCTACAGACAGGGCTTGTTTACAGCTTGAATAAATAATGTAAACGAACTGCTGCAGTCTCCATGCTTGTGTTTTACAAGTCAGCAATGCTCAGCACTGCAAACTCAATCCAAGTAGTTCCATGGCCACTGGTAAATAGGTAACAGGGACTTAAATGAATGAAAAAGTCATCAAAACTATCATAGTATGTCACAAAACAATTCATAAAGTCATAGTATAGTGTGTCATAAAAGTGTCATAAATAAGTCATAGTATGTGATTTAGTCATAAATAACAGTAATGGTATTGAATCCCTTTAAAATGTCATAACATGTCATAGTGTAGCATGCCATAACACAATTCATCATGTGGTATGTCATAAAAAATATAATAAATCCTAAATATTCCAAGTATAGCTAGTTATTAAAAAGTCATGCAAAGTCATAGTATATTATGTTACAAAAGGTCAGTCACACATTTTATAATATGTGAAAGATATTATCAACATACTATTGCTTCACAGAAAGATCTCTGTTTTAAGCCCTGACAAAATTCCTTTACTGCCGTGTCATATAGGTGTTATCAGGGATTCAATCTGTCGTCCAATCCCCTTTGACTCAGCCACAGCTCCAACCGTGCAAGGGGTAAAGCTTTAGTGTGGAAGTGTGTGTGTTTCTCCTCCACCCCTACAACCTATTGCCAACTTTGTGTGTGTGTGTGTGTGTGTGTGTAGTCATACTGGGCCTCTCTAACCATGTATTGTGCAGTGTATAAAATAAAATGACATGCTAAACTTTAGAGAAACTGGGTGTGAGATTTATGCATGTGTGTACGTCTTGAGAGATGCCTCGGCCCTTCATGCGATTTTGTGTTTGTGCTTTCTGACTAGTGTAATAAACCCGTCTGAGTGTGCATTTGTAATTGCCCATTTCCAATATTGCATGGAGGAGTGAACAAAACACAAGGGGTTTAAGCTCCTTAACACAGGCTGAAAATCACGCTCTTGTGCCCTCAGAGCCTATCTTCTTTAATTCTCCTCTTTTTCGCCTGCTGGGTGAAATGAATACACCAGCGGAGAGGCCAAATGTGGTGAGGCTGCAAGCTAAAATGTTGTGTGTATGATAAATTAACTTTGGCTAACCCAGACATAAGGGAACAGGCAATACCAATCATAAACACACTCCAGCTGACAGTTTGAGTATGGAGGCTTTGTGCTTCTCATGCTGATCATTAAAGGTTCCATGGCACAAAGATTTCACATTATGAGGATTTTTAACAAATAATATGAGTTCCTCCAGCATGCTTGTGGTCCCCCAGGAAATAGAAATGGCTTTAGGTTTAAACCGAGTCTTGGGTATCCTGCTCTGCCTTTGAGAAAATGAAAGCTCAGATAGGCTGATCTGGAAATTTGCCCCTTATGACCTCATAAGGGGCAAGGTTACCTCCCCTTTCTCTGCTTTGCCGACCCCGGAGAATTTGGGCTTTCATCATGGCTTTCAAACGAGCAAAGTGGCAGTTGGTCAAGGCCACACCCCCAGCCTCCGCCTTGCCCCCCCCCCCTCTCCTCCTCAATAGCTACACATAAATGGCATGTCCTAAGTAAAGCTCATTGTGAGACTGGCTCTAGTGGCTGTAATTCTGCACCAAGGCTGAAATTTCGGGAAACAGACTTCAGATACAGTATTAAGGGACCACTAAGGTCTATCTAAAAGCATCCAAAAAGCACCATGTCATGGGACCTTTAAAGGATTCCAACTTTACTTAAAATAGCAGCCTCGTTCAGTTGGACAATGATGAATAATAACCCACTGTGTCTGATGCTAACAATTAATGGGGCCAACTTATAGGTAATGAAACAACAGCTGTGCATTAAGAAGCATTAGCATGCCCATTTATTAAATGAACACTGTCATTGTGTTACTTCTATCCCTTCATTCCTGTCTTCCATTGCTTTCCATCTCTCCTCACTTCCTGCTGATGTAGAAGTTGGAAACCTGAATCATGTCGTTCTGCTTTTTGCTGTCGGGAGGAGAAACCAGTGCATCAGTGCAAGAGCTCTACTCAGCAGCATAAGGATTTTCACAACAGTGAATATCACTATCTCACAACATCATCTGAGGCCAGGGGACCTGGCTTACCTCTTAAAGTGTCTGTGCTTCTTAGCCTATCAACACTGACTGGCAGCAATGTTGGAGCAGAGTAAGCTAGAGCAGTGTTCAGCACACCCCAAAAACATATTGACAGCATATCTTCAAACAATCTTTATAGAGTGAAATAAGTACTTTTTATGTGATTTGACAGGAGCTGAATCCAGAGGGAACTGATTCAAATGACAAAAATAATTAGGCTGTTCAAGAAAAGTTTGGTGATGCAAGTGAAACAGCCTAATTTTCCCACCACCTACATCCACTCTGTTTATTGCAAGTGGTGCTAGTGAGGTAGGCTTCATTTCTATAAGCATACCAACAGCTATAAAGCTGAAGAGAACACACACACACACACACACACACACACACACAAAACCACACAAACACCCACACCACACACACACAAACACACACACACACACACACACAACCACACACACAACACACACACACACAACACACACACACACACACACACACACACACAAACAACACACACCCACACCACACACACACACACACACACACACAATACCACACACACACACACACAAAGACCTACGCTTGTGTCTGTAGGGTGCAGAGGAAGTTGTCAATGTGATCCTGTGGCATGTCCCCATCCAGGTGAGCCAGGTAGTTGTAGAGTTGGCCAAAGGTGTTGAATGGGATTCTCGCAGCGCCACCCTCGTCATCCTCTGTCAGGATCTCACAGGCAAACTTTAGAGAACTCACAAGGGTCTGTGAAAGTATTTCCAGAGATGCAGAGAAGCAAACAATGGGATTGTGTCAAAAACAACAGACACATGTCAAAAAACCATACCTCCATTTAAGGCCGATCACACACTTCCTCACGGACAGTTACAAAAAACAGCCTAATCAGTGTAGAACATGACTGCCCTCATGTGGTTATAGTGTTCAACAACCTCATACACAGCAGCATCCTTCCCAAGTAAAACTTAATGTTGTTCATGTTGACCTGCATTTGTTTTTGTATATTCTAAGTCATCACCTGGAGAGTCCTTCTTCTAGAAATTCTTTAATCTGTCTCTACTGCTCTATCTGCAACTTGAAAGCAAAACAATTGGCTTAAAAGCATTGCAAAGATTCAAGCAGTCAGAGAAGGATTTATCTCCCTCCAGAGATAAATCCTTCTCTGACGTGGAGGAGAAGTCTGGATTTCTGGATCTAGTCTAAACACTAGAAGGCTAGGCTGGGAGATGAACAAAAAGAAAGACTCTTCTATGATCTTCAGCTGTGCTCTGCGTCACAGTAGGTTTTAAGGCTCAAAGGAAGTGGTATAAAGTGGTTTTAGCATTTATATCTGGCCTTATGTAACATCTCACCCCTCCCAGAGCACTGCAGCCCAGAGCAAAAAACTCCATCCAGTTAATGTCTGAGCCAAAGCTTCCCAGCGACATCAGGGTCTCCAGCTGATCCATGGGTAGACACAGACCCTTCCATTTCTCCTGCAGTTCCTCCTTGCTGCATGTTTGCCTGGGGGATAGCTACAGTCAGGTGGAGGAAGTGGAGGGTTAGTAGAGATTAGAAGAAAATATCTACTTTACCAGCTGACTGTAAAAAATTACAAGTAATTATTCAGTATTATTTGTTGTAATAAACTGCAGTTGTGGATGCGGCGAATCGTCATGCATACTAATGATCTGTTTATCAGCAAGATTTCCTTTACTGATGGTGGACTTCTTCGTATGGGAAGCTATTTAATTACGACACAGCAAGGACAGATACATATGATGCCAGTAGATGCCCCAGGTAAGAAAAAATAGGTTCACAATAATGTGAAACTTTAATGATTCAAATGGTGTACCAGCACCACTGCAAAATGCAGATACACTCAAAATAAAAGTGTAAGCAAGTATGGATAATAAACTTAATGCAACTAATAATAACAAGGTACAGTAATCAATTACAGAATGTAGCATGCACAGGACAACAATATGAAGCAAACAATTATCTGATCAGTTTAATGGGCTGTGGCTCTGTTGTAAAGAAAGTACCTGTTTATGGAGAATCTTCAGTAGACCTGGAGACAGCCCAGTGTCTGTCTTCTGGGTGGCAACATTCATCTCCAGCCTGTTCTTGACAGGCAGACACTCTCCTTTAGACAGCGCACTGAAGTATCTGGACCACACACACACACACACACACACACACACACACACACACAATATATGTAAACACTATGCTTGGCTTCCCTCTGCTTGTCACTCATCTCCCCTACTTTCTAAGCATGCCAATCAAATAAAGTGATAGAACCTGACTATGTAAAATAAGACATACATTGGCATTAGTCTACTTGAATGAGTTCACACAAGGGCCTTCAGTTGAATAAATCATGTGTTGTAGTTTTCCTTGTCTGAAGTTTACCAATATTCCTTTTGTGCTAAAGGGTATACAGTGGCTTATCTTACTTCACGGTTTAAATAGTGTTTGCTGTGAATTTAGAGGCAGCATGACTTTCAGCATCCCTGAGAGGCAACAGAGCCTGGTGTTACTGGTAATTGCATATGAACATCTTGTAACCCAGGAGACATTTGAATAGTTTTTGTTTCACTATATGGTTCACTGTATCGCCTTTTGCAGTAAGCCCTGCCAAGATAATAACAGATAATACGACAGCCCTTTGGGGGTACAAGAAAACAACTTCATATATTTAAATTTCATCCAGTACTTTAAAGTGCTTTTTCTTTGTTGGAAAAAAGCCAGATCAAATCTGCAGTAATAGAAGCTCCTGGGATCCAATTACAGCCAGTCAACGCAGAGATGAGCGATGCACAGGTGAAAAGGGCCTGCCTTTTCATAGTGAGATGCAGCCTGGAGACACTGTTTGTGGGACTGTTTAAGAGATCAAGATTGAAATAAAACATAATAACATGTGCATGTCCTTCCCCTCTACCAAACCACCGCTGACAGAGATAAAACTCACGCCGCAGACCAGAGCAGCAAATCCTTGGGCTGTGTACGGATGGCTGCCTTAGTGAAGTTTTTGAGGATGTCCGGCAGCTGGGGAGGGATGTTGATTTGCTGGGCACAGTACATTACGTCTGGAAGAGGCATGGCTGCAATCTAAAACATTGTAATATAGTCTAATTAGCAGATACCATCTAGCAGACAGCATATGTTGGGAAAAAAGTGTCAAATCACTGGGCTGGCCACTTAAAACTAGTGACAATAACCACCCCATTAATAAAAAATAAAAAAAACTTAAATTCTGTTTTTTTTTTTGACCTAGCTAGTAATATGGAGGTATATGTTTCATAAAATACAAGCCCAAAAAAGCTACATATAGGCTATGTATATCATTTTATTATACAGAACTATGATACAAAATAGAACTGTATGATAAAGTGAGCCATGTTGAAGAAGATCCCGCAATGAATACAGTTTTGTTATCATCAATTAGGTTAAGGTCAATTAAGTTCCTTAAATGAGAAATACAATAAGAAGTAAAAGAAAAAATAACAAATGTGTCTGAATCTGCCATTAGCCACCCGAAACATGTAGTTAAGTTAACGTTAGCATTTTACAGTAAGAAGTGCAGCAGCTGCTCTACAACAGGCGAATAAAGAAACAAGAAACCCTAGCTAGTTAATGTTAAATGTAGTTAACTAGCTAGCTGTTAGCTAGCTAATACACAAACGTTCCTTAACGTAAAATGCGCTTTCAGTCAGCGATTAACTTAATGCTATCGTTCCCGTCCAGTTAAGTAAGTTGGCAAATATTTGCCATAAAATCAAAAGACATTTGTGACTAATTTCATCAGTCCGAATACCTTGAGCTTTACAAAATGTAACGTTAACATTACCTGGATTATTGAACAGTGAAGATGAAAGATTGTCTAAAATAAGGGGGGCTGGCTCAAATAATGTCGCTAAATGTAGCGGTTGATGTGTGTATCGCAGCAACGTCGCCTAGCAACAGCATTCTTCTTCTGTTTTCAAGGGCAGCTGTTATGCTGCGTGAAGCCAACTACTGCCTCCTTCTGCTAATGAGAGGACAAAGGATGTTTCACTTGACAAGCTGTTTGACATACAGTATAAAATGGCAATAATTACAAAATACTGTAACTTCTAACTCTTGCAAAGATTATTCAAAAGAGGTAAAAACTTGGCATAGCATGACATGGGCAATGATGCATCATGTCCCCAAAAAACAGTGATCCTGTTTTACTGAGAACAACTTAAACATGTGTCTGGCAAAGCAGATGCTCCACACTTTCCCATGGGAACTAGCTATACACTGGATTTTTAAAACTCATTTGACAAAGCGTTTCAAAAAGGTTAATTGATTGTGCTATTTCCAGGAAAATGTAATGGATACAGGGCCTGCTGTGAAAATGTTAAAATACAGTAAACAGTATCTTCATCATAGACTGTATAAAACTAGATCTTCATTGTCAATTAAAGTTACAACTGTCCCAAATGACATACACCATTCTGTGTCAACACACATATTTATTGAAGTGATGCCATAGCAAAACATCATATTGAAGATTTTATTATTAAACAGCTTCTTAAAAATACAGGTTAACACAGACTGTGATTAGAAAATAATAGTACAACTATCAGTATTTGGTAACGGAAAAGACATGGACAATTTAAAAAAAAGCAGAATATCACCTCTACCACCCCCGACACTCAAAATAAGTCAGAAACTATGATAGACCACAGAAACAAATCCATACTCGTGCAATAGGCACACATGCACATTCACACATCGCTTTAAGGTCATATACACTGGCAAGTGCAAATTTATTTGAGCACATGTATAAGATGCGTAGGTAGAATCTGCTTTTGAAATCCCTTTCAGATTCAACTTAACATTTAATGGGAGCCATGTAACACAAACAGAACAGCATTTCCTCTCTCAAGCTCTTACATTGGGGCAAACTAGATATAGGTATTAAACAATGATAAGGATGGACTGTAGCAAAAACAACACAGGTTATGTGGACTATCCCATGGTCCTAGTCCACTTTTACCCCTCCCGAATGTCCTCTCTTTCTCCACTTGGTACAAAAATAAAACTGTGCTTTCCCCAAAAACCCACCCTGGACACTCTCCTGTGCCTATAAAACTATCTAGGATCAGATAATATTCCCCATTGACATCTTCAGGCAGGGATTACACTGTTCCAGACCAACAATTACCTTACAAGCTTATTTCCCTTTACCTTATATCTTACCCTTCCCTGGACGAGACTTTGGCCAAGTCATCATTTGACAGGCGTTCAAGTGCAGTTATGCAATTGACAGAGTTTGTGTAAAACTATGGAACTCACTGCTCTGTCCACCTCAAAGCACAAAAAACACATAGATCTTGCAAAATGTTCAGACAAAAGCAATTCCTCACAGATAAAGATTTGTAAGTGACACGGCTCTGTCAATGGCTGGCATTCCCAAAAGCATTACAGCGCTACAGATTAGAGCAGTGTGCAAGCAGCATTTTGGAGTCAATGCAAATGGGAAAACTTATGTTTGAAATTTTACAAAACACTTCTAACCTTTTCACACAGTCAACCGTCTACTACTGAGTATTAATAAGACCAACATAATATAATTGAATTGTTTAAGCTAAAAGGATAACTTTTTACGTAGGAACATTTCGGTATCAACCGACAGGTCTTACTGGAATCAAATTAAATGGCATCAACTCAGTGGACGATACACACCAATGTATGATGGAAAGATAATGCTTGTTGGTTAATGGGATTTGCTTTTTCTCAAAGTTCATTGAGTATATACCTTCATGTGATTTTAAAGGGGTGATCCTGTGTTGCTGTTTATGGTGGATTCAATCCCAGCCTTGAGGTGTTCCTCAGATTTACTTTTTCTTTGTCTTATAGTTGGATAACAATTATCATAGCACTTTATGCTTTTGGGAGACCAGGTCTTGCCCGCTACAAACTCCAAGCTTTTCCGTCACAGGGTTCTGGTTTTTCCTTGGTTCTATCTCTTGCCCCGTTTATTACCAGCAGGAGGTTTCTTGAGCTGGAGAAGGGGTGCTGCGCCGAAGCCTGCAGCAGCTGGGTTAGACACGCCAAAGGTCAGGCCCGCCGAGGGGTTTATGCCAGGGTTACTACTGAAGTTAAAGCCTGTGCTGCTGCTGCTACCAAAACCTAGAAAAGCAAGAGACAGGGGACGCGGGACAAAAAAAGAAAGAGGAAAACATAAGAAATGTTAGAGAAAACAAAAGTGGTGGAGCAAATGAAGGATTAAAATTAAGGATGTCCACATGAAATACACATTCCAGCATTTGCTAAATTGTGAACAGATTTTGTAGTCTGGCTATCACCAGACCAAGCCAAGCTCAATAGATTTGAGATTGAGCATTGGTCTGAGGAGTCTGCTCTGTCTTTTCTCTGCACAAGAGGCGTGACCAACGGGCATAGTTCAAATGACTCTGTACTCAAGTGGATAGTCCTTCAACCAATCAGACCAACGATCCGGGTGACGTAGAAGCGACAGTGGCACCAACGGGTTGCTGCGCTTCGGTGGCGTTTGGTGGCCTGCTATGTTGAATGTAAACAAGAAGCTGCTTGGTTTATTCTCTATCGTCATCATGTTAAACACACTAATAGCGCAGCAGGTAGATTTAGCCAGTTTGTGATTGGTTCCCGCAAAATTGTGGAATGAAGCATGAGAATTAAACTTGCAGGTTTCCAGACCGAGCTGCAGGGCAAAATCAAATCGCCGGCAGAGTGGCCAGGGTGTACCCAGTCTACAGATTTTGTCCTTGTTGTGAAACCCCAAATCTCCAAACTGTTAAGTAATAACAGTAGAGAGGGAACCAGATAAAACGTATTATACAGTAGTATCTGCATAATGTGCAACAGAAAGCTTGACCAACTGCTTCTGGTGACATCTGCACAGAGAAATATCTAAATTACAAACACAAGCTAACTCAGATTCTAGTTGTACTGTAATTTTGGGGGGTGGGGTGTGAAAGGGGTATACAGTATTATGTACCTGCACTCAGACTGCCTCCTGTGGGCTTACTGGTGGAGGAGAAGGCAAAAGAAGACCCCCCAGTCCCCACCCCACCAAATCCTGGCCCACCACCAAAACCTGTGGGAGAGAGTGACATGGAAGTCAGTTTGGGCTAAGCACACAGCCTACACTAGAAATGAAAACAAGGAGCAGTGGCTCAGGAGTACACACAGGCAGGCATTGGCAAAGAGAATTAAGTAATTATGCGTCAAATCAGATTGACCTATTAGATAAAAAACCTTATGTAAATGCTATCTGAAACCAAAGAAATAAAAGGCAACAAATTGCAACCTTGGCTCACCATACTTACCATTATGGTGGGTATGATAAGCCAATCTGGATCTGTTGTATATTGCCGTGCCCCTACAACATGTCATGTCTCTAGAAGTTATATTTTTGAAGATATTGGGTATATGGGTGTGAAAATGACAAAATTCCCAGGGGCAAAAAAACTATGGTGTCAAACTATATCTACATAGTTTAAACTATCATAAATGTAAACAAAAAACCTGTATTTGATTTGACACAGAATGACCCATATGCAAAACAAATGTCACAACCTAATCAATAGAGCACTGCCTAGAGTTTAACTTCTGACTGGAGACTGCAGATCAAAACAGTACTTGTAGTAGACTTCATTGCAAAGCAAGGGCCAAAGGGAGAAAAACGTCATGAGAAAGATTTTACCAAACACACCAACAACAAGAGAACACACCAACTTGGTGTGCGTTCAGACCACTTGCTCCCACACCGCCGAGTTACTTTTAACTGGCATTTGTGGCCAAGTGGATTTGCCGGTTGACAGCCAAAGGTATTTTAGCTACATGCAGAACATTATCTTAGTATAACGTACTGCTTAGTTTTGGCCAAATGTCTCCTCACTAAGGAAAACAATCATCCAACTTGTCACGTCAAAGATACAGTGAATGCTCAGTTTTCTTGTGGTGTGAACGCACTTGACCTCTTGTGCAAGAAAGAACATGAGAAAATACATTGCCAAGCTTTAACTGCACCACTCTCTCACACATACACACTGCCTACCAATACTTTCATACAGACAACAAAGAACAAACAAAACAAAAGCCAGAAGACATTAGGGGAAGGGTACTCTGTGTAAGGGAAGGGTAAAACAAAAGGAAATATTAATTTTATTAATTATATATATATATATATATATATATATATATATAGAAATATAAAAGGCAGAGGTAATACCTCCAAGGGTAGAAGAGCCCAAGCTAGTGCCCACTGCCAAGGCAAAGGGGTTTCCGTACCCTGCCCCCAAGGGTGCCTGGGTCCCTAAGGCACAGAGAGAGAGAGCATATGCTTTACTCCTCTGAATGCGTGTGTGGTTGTAATTATGTCTGTCTATCTCCTTTGACAAAAAAAAAACAAAAAAAAAGTTGGTAAGAACATTCACCATGACAAGGACATGTGCGTTATGGGATTTGCACTATCACATAAAATTGACTCCCTTTTCACATTGAAAATACTTTTTTTTTTTATATATCAAAAAGCTTAAAAGATATCACAAGCATGTAGGTTTTAAATAAACTTGTTTTTAAATGCATCCATAATAAAAAAGATTACATAAGAGTAATCTAACATTGTGGTTGTGTTTGTCAGGACATCACAAGATTGCAGCAGCTAAGTAACTAAGTCTATAATACCCTCACGTGGTGCTTTAATATAAATACTACAGTGCAACTGAAGAATTTGAAAATGCACCATGCTTTTACAAATGCAGTGTATATACAAAAGGTTTACACTATAACATAAGACATAGTAGTTGCTGACAAACTTGGGGGATGCTGCTAGTTCTTTCACTCAGAAACTTGTCTTTTTTAATGCAATTTTTTCTTTTGCGTAATCAAATTTTGTAAGGCTTCCAATTAGTCTGCACTGTTAATACAACTTCAGTCGAAAAGAAACAAGGACAAAAGTTTCTTTGTTTAAAAATGGATTTATTGTCAATTTAATATGCAATTTCACTTACATAAAACACAAACAAACAAAGTTTATAACAGAATTGATTGTTAATTGCTAACTGCTACTGCATTTGACAAGTTTCCAAGTTTGCAAGATTTCTGAGAGTGAATGAACTAGCATACGGCAAAAAATGCATCACACAATTATCGAATAAAGCTTAAAAGGCACACCATATTATATATTAAATATACTGTATCAGCAGGCATTGGTTATATACGTTTTAAACACATTCATCTACAAGTAAAAGCACTCGAGATTTAGATAAATGTGAATTTGGCATCTACGGCTGCCTCAGTGTAAACTGATCAAGATAAAGGAAAGTCAGTGATATGTTACAGTTTGCCTGTCCAACTCAATGTGGTCAAGTTTTGTGGTTTGTGGACACTTTTCACCAGCCAAATTGTTGGCTGGTGAAAAAGCTGCACCTTGGATGAATCTACACATGATTACAAGCTACGAACACACTTTGTCCGATCAAGTCTGATAAGAGATTCAATCCCCACCCCCACCCCCCAAACAACCTGCCATAGTAGTACCTCCCGGAAACCGCATACAGAAATGCCACTACAAAAAAAGCATAATGTAAGCATATGAGAAACGGTCAAAAGGAAATGATTAAGAGAGAATAAGAACATTCAAAAACAGTCAACAGCCAACAAAAGAGCTGTGATTTTCTGGATTTTAACCAATCGGGCTGGTTTAACAGAACTGCTGTGCTGATGCTCAACATCACACAGGAAAAATAAGATACCATACAAACCATTCTGAATCTTTGAGTTTCAGAATAACTCATGTCGAGTTGAGCATTGTAGGCAAATTGTGGCGCTAGTATTGTTGCACCCCCCCCCCAAAAAAACAAAACAAAATTTGTTCACATTTTAATTCCTTCATTAAAAAATAAAAAGGGATTACTCCTGCTGTTGTAATACCTTTCAAGAAAATACAGCGGTCAGCATTTGCATACATATAACTGACAGATACTGAGAAGATACCAAACACACAGGAACACGGTGGCTAAATACCAACTATCACCACTTATGTTCAAACAGCTTTGACAGACCAATAATTATTATATAATTTAATAGTCATTTTTGTGCCAAGTATGCCTGCAGAGATGTGGAAGACAATATGTTAAGGTGTATGCTAAATTACAAAAAAAGTCTGGACAACTTGGAAATCTAGCTAACAGAACTGCTCAGCCCCAAAACTGTATTTCAATCCTACAAAAAGTTTAGAGTTGTTTAACAGAGGACTGGAATGTCCAAAGCAGCAGTTTCTCTATTAACACGCAGCGGCTCCATCAAGACAGAATCCACCAGGGTGGGTTCAGCCGAGCACCACTGTAACCAGCAGCAATATCCAGCACAGGCTGGAGACCGAACTGACCAGTTGATATCAGAACACATTAAATTAGTTCAATAGATTACATTAAATCACTTGTCTTCAATCTTTTGAGTGCCAAAATGCTATGCTCTCAACAGTATCTCTAATCTATCTATCCTTTCATCATAAAATTGTGAGAAATAACACTAATAAAGAGACACTATACAATCTGACCACACTGATCTGTCTGTTTTGTTTGGCACTAATGTATCCTGCTGGTACTGAAGGACCAGTGTGAGCAGCAAAAATCATTCTTCTCTAAGCAACTACCAAACAAACTAGACTCAAGCTAACAAGAAAGTAGATTTTCTACACAAGTTTTTCAAGAAAACTTACTAGGTCCATACAAAGTACCAACACCTTGGATAAAATACCTGAAATTACGTGTTAACACTACTTTTACTCTACTTTTGCATTCAGTTGAAGTGAATGTGAGATGACCTGTCCCCGTTATGTTGACAGTAGCCCTTAGGTGAAATAGCTTAAACCAAGGAACAGCAGTACGGACTCACAGCCACACCAACCAAATCCAGTATTGAACAGAGAATAAATGCAGACTAGTTTTGCCACTGTTGAATATCCTATTTGCAAATGAATCTTCAAAATAAATGTAGTCTCTTTGTTCTCAACACTTGATTGTGTACAAACTGAACACACTGGTTCATCATTAAGTGACAAAGACTGGGGCTATTTCAGCAAGATACGCACTTCCACTTTAAGACAGTAAGTGCAGTAATGGAAAGATAATCTTAGTTTAAATGAACAATTAAGGTAATTAAATAACTTCTATTTTCAGTCCTGAGTCTTATGGCACCTTTCACCTTACGTCTATTGAGGCACACATCTGATTAAGCTTTTGGCCAAAAACAATCAACCCAACGCTGACAAGTATGTGGGTCTAACAAGAATCTGCCTGAAGTAAGCGCCTGGCTAGTGTTATAAGGGCTGTGAAACTGGCCACCTGCAACTATGCCGTTCCAATTACAGACTAAGTTAAACAAAAAAATATATATATATGGAAATAAATAGGTAAATAAATAGTGAAGAGACCAAGACAACCACTTCTGAGTAGGCTTATTCTATGAAATGAATGAGTAAAAGTCTACTAAATAACCACTAATTGGAAAGAGGGATGGGAACTTTGCTGAATATTATCATTCACATTAAAATAAAAAAATGCAATCTTGTAACCTAGTACCCAACTCTGGGGTTACCAGACTTGCAAAGCTATACCTTATAATAAATAATTTACAAATAATATAAACAAATGATCAAACAAAATGATCAGGAATTGATTTGGCTTTATATGAAATAATGGAAAGCAACACACAAATCTTCAGCAGGCACCAAGGTCGTGTGCAACTACACATGGATTTGACCTACTGTGGCAACAGGGCTTGATTATGAAGGGCTTTTATCTGCAAATTAGGGTTAGGAAATGGATTGTAAAACATTCCTTTTCCTACTTGGCACATACTTTAAAAAGGCTAGATGCTTATTCAAAATAGCTACTGCATGTCCTGCTAAGCGACCTAAGGTATTTGAATGTTCCAATATTCTAACACTGAAAAATAAGCCACATTGATTGTCTGGGTAACAATTGGTGACGAGTACATCTGATGACAGATCTGCTGATTTTTCTGGAAAAGGAGGCAGCAGAAATTTGCAAATGAAGCCAGACTTGAGCTGAAGGTTCTACGATTTGCCATGTGAGAATTTTCAAACAATGCTGCCCAACCCCATCCAATTAAAATATTGCTTTTAAACTTTGGATTTATGTCTTTACTACAATATGAAAGAAAGAAAAACACAGCAGAAACATGCCAATATAAAAGTAGCTTAGTTTGTTTGTTCCTAATAAGTGAGTGCCCTGATTTGCCAATAAAATGGCCTACAAAACAAAGCCTACAAAAATGGCTGAACATTTGTTTAACACCTCTGAGATGTGGCAACAACCATCATGGACACTAGTCTTAATACACCATTGACGCCAATCTGTGTTTGTGTCAATGGTAGAACAACCTTTAGAAATATTTAAGATTTTACTTGTAGAATATGGAAAGAATTTCACAAGTGGTATATTGGTTAACATTTAAGGAATATAACATTTTTTAAATAGAACTTTCTTTTTTTGAATACAAGTTGATTTAGGCCTTATTTAGAGTGCGGTTGCCTTAAAATGGGCTGTAGCCTAAACTGGGCCTACTATCGGAAAGACCCTAAACAAGAGAAGCTCCATGTGTCAATAAACAATGGTGATACAATCTTTTTAGAAGTTGTTCTTTAAAATGTTCAACATTCCTGAATTTTTAGTGAAGTGAAAAATGAATTGGAGCTACCCTACATCGAAGAGACTCCTTAACAGTTGGACTGAAAAGAGTAGGAGCTACATTATAATACATTAATACTTGATACTTATACTTGACCACCAAGACACAATCTTATAATAAAAAAAAGAACTCTGAATAACAATAATAATAGTAATTCAAAGCATGTTTGCCAAGTAATTCCACAGCAAGTGTCCAATGCTTCTAACCCCATCACATAACATTCACTGAGTAGGCTCATTTCAAGCATCCATTAAATAAAAAAACAGAGTCCTAACTCGTATGAAATGTACAAGCTCTAATAATAACTTCAAGATTCAAGTGAGTAAAATTGAGATAGCTGGACTCTCTCACATTACAACATTTCTTCAATGTCGGCCTCATGTACCTGCTCTAACATAGGGCACGGAGAGTAATTAGGTGAAGTAGGTTATTGTATACCTAGTATTACTTAAGTGTTTGTATGACATTCTGTATGACAAGATGGTAAGGCAGCACAAAGGTTTCCTTTCGGAGTTTAGCAACAGATTTCTTATCTCTGCCTTTCCCAGTCTCTCTTTAGCCGTTCTTTCTTTAGAGAAAGTACAGACAATAGCTTGGCACCAGCTAAGGCTTTTTGTTTTTATTACTTCAAATCATCCTCTCCTTCTCCTATTGACCTTTCCACTCCCACGATTGCCTCATTTTAAAAAAGGTACTTATCCTGTCCTCTCCAAAACATTTCTCTCCCTCCTTTATTTATTTTAAAGGTGAGAAGAGGAAAAACTTTCTAGAACTTGTAGGCAGTCAGACCTGGAGTAGGCTGTTGTTGCTGGGTCAACGTGGCTGCCATGGCAACCGCTGCAGCGTTGGGCACACTGGAGAATGGGGCAGGCCCAGTTGTGACTCGCGGCGTACTCTGCCACTTCCTGTTAGATACCCGTTTGGACTCAAAGACGTCCGTTGAGTCTTCCAGGAAAGACCGACGGTAGGAAAGGTACTGGTGCTTCAAGATCTATGATATCAGACGCATACAAAGGGAAAGACAAAGAAAGGAATGGAATTAACATATTGTTCACACATCGTATTTACAATTTGTTTAGAATCTGGACAATGTGGGCATCATTTTTAAGTTTTAACATATGAAATTATTACACTATTATTATATATATGTTTAATAAATGCTGATCACAGAGCCTTGTGTTGGGTTCACATTGGCCGATAGTTGTGTGTTGAATTATTTGCGCGAGTTTGATCGCAAGGTCATTGGGCTTACTTACGCCAGTGCAGAGCTGTATTCACCAACATTTCTTTCCGTCATAAGCCACGGGATAAATAACCACTATTGCGGCTTTCTATCAGATACGTCACAAAATCGTGTCTGGATTCATAACATATCTGAAGGAGCACACTGCTGAATTTTTACCGCCTTCAGTGTGTCCCACATAAACTAGTAAATCAAAAGGTGTATTAACTAACTATTGAAACAAATGACTACAAAATTAGCAAATAACTTAAAAAGAAAAAACTAAACAAACTAGAAGATGATACAGATGAAGTCTAGCTCATGATGTGCTTTGTCAATTAAATCTGGTTGGTTTGTCACAATTTTTTTGGTTCAGCAGATAAAATACCCTGATTACCCTGAGCCCAAATGTTGTATTAACAACTTAACCTTAAAAAAGTCCAATATAAAAATATGTTTACTGTAATAAATCTAAAAATGATCCCAATGAGTCATCAGCTAATAAGGAAGTATGCTAAGTTGAAATACTATCTTTTCTGACAGCCAGTATTTTCTCCTTTTGACATTTCCATTTCATGTTGGAATGTCTGTTTGTGTTTTAGCCTGTGTGTTATCAACTGCCCAATTTGACAGCCAGGCCGAGCTGCCAGATATACCTGTGAACATGTAAACCCAGTGCGCTACAGATGTAACATTAGTACAACCATGAATGCAGCAAACAAACAAAGGGGATCAACGGAGATAGATTCTACTCGACCTAAAAGAAACCTGGCCTGAGTGACCAGAGACGTAACAAACCCCAAGTAAATATTGGAGATGTATTTGAAAGATGGAGACCGCTTAGAGCCCGAAAGGACGCCGAGTTGGATAATTTCCTCCTGAACAGGTAAACATTAGCTTCAGGCGAATTTATCACGCCTACAAGGAACGGGCATTTGATGTCATTTCAACATTTGTGTTTACTCACATTGAATTATATGGCTAGAGTAACATTTTTGTGTGTGTAACGCAGCGAGTGTGAACACACCATTAAACAATAAACACATTTTCAAAACAATGTTTTGAAAGTTGATAAGAATATTTAATAATTGTCAAACAAAGCTGAAAGCAAAGAACTGACCTTGACATTCTCATTAACAGACTGGAGCTGGGCAGCCAGCGCAACAAACGTCTGGTACAACTTCTGCATGGCCAATGTCAGGTCTGGAAACAAAAACATACACAAAATCATAACCTGACAACAAATTTGAGGTGAGTTAAAAAAAAAAGTTGACGGTAGGGCTGTATGATTATGGCCAAAACGATAAATCACAATTATTCAGGGATTAGGGACAACATATTTGTTTACACTTGTTACACTGCTTTCATTTCAATGCAGTGCTCCAGTCCTGCTAATGTAATAAGTAGGTCTGGACCCCAAAAAACATACTATTCTGACATTTGATAGATGGGTAGGTATTCAGGTTTCAATTTTAGTATTTTGCCATTCTTTTCTTCTTCTTCTAATAATCTAGAATACGTAGAAATCTCTTTAAATAAACTGAAATGACTAAACAGATCAGTAATTTGCGGTTTGTCACTGTGAGCAACATTTTTCACGTTCCACAGTCATCAGCTTTAATGTTAATAGAAAATATATTAATTGATACATGGAGATGACAAGACACATTTACCTACTTTCCTGGGTTGTGTTGAAAGTCAGACAAATACCCTCTTACCCTGAGGAGTGATGTGGGTGCCACTGCTCTGCGTTGTCAGGTGGTTCTCCAGTTCTTCTATCTGCTGGCGGTACTGCTGCAACTGCACCTCAAACTGCTCTACCAGGCCACGGAAATAACTACACACAGAAAATGTACACATATTTCCATCTTTGTCCACTGCTACTGCACATCTCCTTTTAAATTACTTGTCACACGTGGTGGCTTACTTACTCTGATGGAGCAGTGTTCTCATGCTGAAGTCCAGGGGGAGTCTTTTGTGTACGCAGTGCTATGTCAGCATTTTTCAGCTCCTTGAGAAAAAGGAAAAGGGGGAAGAAAAAAAAGACTGATTTTTAATATTATTCTATATACTGTATATATTCCTTCAGGATGCCATCTTTTTTTGGAGAATATTTTCAGAAACAATACAGTCAGAAATCTAGACAATTCTGTCCCTCCCCATTTAAAGTCCCATTTGCAAGAGCTAAATTGATCTATAGCTAGACCTTAGAGAAAAATACCACTTATCCATCTTGGTATAGAACTGGGACATTTTATTGTGAATTATATATGTAGTTTGTGATTAAAATGGACAACAGTAGGTACATATAATCTGTTGCTATGTGTATTTCTTGACTTAATTAAGGAAGTGTTGATTGTAATGCATGCTCATACTGACAATGGATCTATGACTATATAGAAAGTGTGCATCAGGACCAAAAGTTGAGCTAACACATAACTTCACACTTAGGTTTTTGTACGTAGATGTACTGTTTTTACCTGCGCTGTCTCCAGCTTTAGCTTGTCGATGGCCAGGGCTTGGCGCTGCAGACCGCTGGCACTGACAGAGAGGAGCTGTTTGAGGCTCTTGATGTCATCTTGGACTTTGGAAATGGCCTTAGATGACATCCTGCTGATGTCTTCCTGAACCTGTTTCTGGTCTTTCACAAATTTTCTATAAAAAATAAGAAAGAAAAAGGGAAATAACTAAACGAAAAATGTTTTACAGCAATACATTGTCAATGGACGGGTACCAGTACTAATTGTTTTGCATTTTAATTCCACCGCCGCCAGAAAGGGGCTTTTGGGGGTGCTGTAACTACCACTAGGATTCTGATAGCACCCCCAAGGAACTGCTGTGGTTTATTAATTAAAACTATTTTTGTTAATGTGTTAATAATACTATAATAAAGATTTAAACATTATATATTAATAAAAAAACGATTATTTTTAGAATAAAAGCATGAAGCAAAAACGGGATACTGTTCAACCAATGTGTGCAGCACATTTCAAACTTTTGACCTTACTGCCGCATAACATATTCACAGAGTAGAAAAAGAGCAAGAGAATATTTGGAGCCGTTAGAATTAGCAAAGTGAGTGTAATGTTAGTAATGGGACTTTTTTTTTTTCACCGGAACGTCAAAGTGTGAAGACTTCATCAAAAAAACTGTAAATGAGACAGAGATATGGGGAACCGGTCATCACCGGGACAAAGAAAAGTGGCCGGAGGAAGATGACCTGACCAAGGCCGTGATTGCTGCTGAGGATGCCTAAAGTTACACGGATGTAAATGACATTAGACCAGGGGATCGCACAGCAAGGCCATTGTGGGTGAGGACTTATCTATAGAGGTCTACGCAATGTCAAGGAAAACTAAATTTCAGAGCACCCTCACTGAAACGTCAAGCAACCACATAGCACCAGCAAAACAATAATCTCTGATGCAGCCAATTTGCAGGCTTTTTGGCTCCCTGACGCTGAAGTAATCCTTAGATATTGAAATTGGGTATTGAATGACACAGCATTTTTCGATCCGTGCCTAAAAGGTAGTGAATTTGGTACCCAACATTACCCCCTAACATTGCCACACTCCACCTACTAAGTAGAAGTCATAGCTTTATGACTCATTTGGAACAATAACAACTGATAAAACGGGTTAACATTTGCATCTTCAAACAAATATGACACAATTCTACCAAGCAATGTGTTCAGGCTTGTGACCTAATGGTCACTGAATCAAATCCTGTGACAATATATACACATACAAATACACTTACTGGAAATTCTCGACATCCTGACAAATAACTGGGGGCAGGTTCTCGTCTTTCAGAGCTTTACTGTCCCTGAGAGAGAAAAAGAGTGTTTTTCATCATTACAACAAACTGAATAGCACATGCGGATCAGGTATAGGGCTGCAACTAACGATTATTCAAAGTCTATTAATCTGTTGATAATTTTCTCGATTAAATTGATTAGTTGTTTGGTCTAGAAAATGTCAAAATGGTGAAAAATGTGGATCAGTGTTTCCTAAAAGCCCAAGATGACATCTTCAAATGTCTTGTTTTGTCTTAAAAAAATTACTCAAACCAACTAATTGATTATTAAAATAGTTGTCAATTTAAAAGTTGACAACTAATCAATTAATCGTTGCAACTCTAATAAGGTACACATGAACAGGGTACAAAGCCACAGAATGCCTCTCAGTAAACAGTTATATACACTATTTTACATTATAGCATGTACAGGTCTGGACAGTTCTTGGATTTCAAATTAGTGGAGAACGATGCATACTGGTCAGCAGGACTTACTGTGCGTTGGCTCCAGATGAAGTGTCGCTCTTACTCTCAGAGGAAGTACTGAAGTCGACTCCACCCAGGCCAATACTGGGGGCAGGGGCCGCTGATACTGCTGTGGAGGCAGCTAACAGAGAACCCAACGTTAACCCGCCGCCTAGTCCAAGAGTGGTCTGACCCAAACCTGCAACACAAAGTAAAAATATGGGTTATAACCCTACGCAAAATTGTAAAGATTGAGAACTACTTCTGAAATTGTCCTGTGTTGAGTCACAATCAAAACCACTGCAGCTGTTACAATTTAAAACACTAATTTCCTCATTGAAAATTACTTGTCATAGCGCTGTGTAAAGGTCACCATTACATTGCTCTCCCACTGACCTAAACTACAAAAAAAAAAACAATTGTGATTAGTTCATTTAGAGAAATTACAAAATTTTATTGACTTTGCATAACATTCTTGCTTTTATATAAAATCATATGTTTTGCCACTATGCTGTGCTCTCAGCCCCATGTCCGAACACAAACTCAGGTTGCTTGTGTGCATCTCACCTGCAGACAAAGTGTTGGCGAAGAGACTCCCGCCCAGTGATGGACCTGTTGAGGTTGCAGCTGTGGTGGTTGTTGTGCCACCAAGACCAAGGCTGAAGCCTGCCGATGCAGGCTGCTGTGGAGCCATGGATGTCAGGACAGAGCCAAATGATAAACCTGCTCCTGCAGGGGCTGATGAGGAAATGGAAGTAGTGGTGAGGGAGAAGGGTGTTGCTGAGGCGGTGGGCTTGTTAAAGGCCAAGCTGAAGCCAGTGGACGCAGCTGTAGTAGATGGGGCACCTGAAAATGTATATGTAGAAATCAAGGTTATTACCTATTATATTTACTTTCCAAGACTTTACTTAAAAATAAATAAAACATTAACACAAGCATACCTAATGTAAGGCCTGCAGTGGGAGCCGCAGCGCCTAAAAGAGAACATCACAACACAAGACAAGGTATAAGCCTATGGCTGCAGCTGGCAGACACAGAAATTTATTTCACTATTTGCCGTGGGGTTTGTTTTTTAATATGTATGACATTATTACTTGAGGCAGGTGTGTTGAAAGAAAAACCTCCAGTTGGTTTCTGAGCAAAGAGACTTCCTCCGAGACCAAGAGATGGGGTGGTACTGGTGGAGGTGGCAAGGCTTGCGGCTGCTGTACCCAGAGCAGTCCCGATAGAGAAGCCTCCAGCATTGGCCACAGGTGCACTAATGAGGCCAAAAGCAGTAAATTCAGTTACATAACAGCCCTTTCAAGATACCACAGGCAAGTGGCAAACTAGGGATAATCTGTCATCGTCAGTTTTTCAACGTTTTTTTTTTTTTTTTTTTTTAATAATAGAATTTGGTAGAACTACTTAACAGAAATATAATAGAAAAAAATGTAAGGACATGCCCCCAACTCTTAACGTTACACGTTTACTTGTTACATGTCCAGACAACAGATTATCAGGACAACTCGCAGAGTTAAATTCCGTGGATCAACGTAACAGTTGTCACAGTTCCTTCTGCTGAGTATGTCACGCCATATTTGCTTTGCTTTTCAAGACTAGCTACAAGTAACGTTAATTACACAACATACAGAACGTAATTTAAAATACTCATTAACACATGCTCTCGTTAGCTAGCTAGATTGTTAGCGTTAACGTTACACAAACAATACTCGCTCACACATTAACGTTAGCTAGTGGTCTTCGCTAATATATGTTGCGTTACCTTTAACGATCTCATAAGGTTGGCATACTCAGGTAATGTTAGAAAAGCATGCACGTTTTGACACCTACTAACTTCATGTTAACTATGCTAACGTTAGCTAGCCAAGTCGGCTATTTGAAATATGTCCTTCGCTAGCTACGTTACCTGGTTGCTGCCCCAAATGCGAATCCTCCACCAGTGTTGGTAGAACCAAGAGTCCCTGATCCAAAGTTAAAGCCAGACATGTTGCCTTAAGAGGCAAACATTTAACACTAACTGGCGATTTGGACTTTAGCCAGTTATTAAAACACTCAGCTAGCAACCCAGCATCCCGGTTAATGCACGCTAGCTAGCTAGCTTTGTAAGACACCCGCGTGAGGGCCAAATTCGCGGTTTTGCCTTTCCTTAAAAATACAAAAATTTCAACTTTTCCAAATACGTTAAATCCGGAGCTCTTTGGCTGTTTCGCACTTCTACCTTTTTTTTTTAGATTTGTAAAGCTGTCAAATATCGCAGGATTAATTATCGCATGGTGTTTTCCTATTCCCCGCCTGGTATTCCCGTGTCGCACTACTGTTGCATTTTGGGTAATTTGTTTAACTACATTTCCCGCTATCGCTGTTTTTGTTCTCGCGTGATGCCTCCTATGGATGCCTCACACTTTCGGACGTTGATTCCGGTCTTGCTTTCAAAATAAAATACGCCAATTGAGCCTAGATACTTCGGCCAGGCAGACTGACATAACATTATGTATTTGCAAACTATTTTAACCTATATACTAGTGAACCCATCCCAATTCACACTCTTTGACACACACATTTTTGGTCAATTCTTGCCACTTGTCATTTTCTGCATTAACCTTACTTGTTCCATTGTACTATATTTGTGAATCATTTTTCTTTTACATATTGTTTTTTTTGTAATTTATCTCTGTTTTGTTTTACACTGCAATCTATCTTCACTAGATGTATAATGCAAATATATCATTACTTACATTGTTATGTTTGGCAGAAAAAATGCGTTTACAATTTGTCATACTACTTACTTTAAATGTTACCTTTCTGCAGTAACCATAGTGCTATTGAGCTACTTTTGTAAAAAAAAAAAAAAAAATTATACTGGCCAATACCTGCCATAGTGTAGATTTTACCCTATGATCATACATCATCTGAATAACCACAGGCAAAGTGGGCAAATGTCCTATATCCTATAATAACGTATTATAAATTAAAATAACATACAACATTGCATATTAGGCAAATTTTTAATACATAGCCTACACAATTTACAAATAGTGGGATAAATTTGTGACCCATTTTATCTTACATAAATACCGACATGAAGCCGTGCTTTTACTTTGAAAAGTGCAACGTGAAGTGTTTGCCAGGATCTTTACACGGATGGAGGAGTAAAATAATTGACAATAAATATATATCGTATGTCTCCGACAAAGTTCAGGCGGTTTGTGCAGCAGTCTGAGCCAACAAATTATCAATGATACAGTTATATCCGGAAGGCGTCGTGTGAAGCTTTGCAGTCGCTGACAGCTGTTTCGACTCGGTAAAATGGAGCATATCCGAACGCCAAAGGTAGCTAACATTTCTAGCTAATTGCAAATGGATGGGGTACATTCAGCAGTACGGCGTGTGTTGTGGGGGTTTCTGGAATGCCCGAGTATGGTTACGTTTACCAAATGTAAATTTGTAGAATAATGTTTGTGAATCTAATAGCATGATGACTAAAGCAGGTGTCGACAGCAGCTTGGACTGTCAGACGTGACAAGCATCAATGAGCTATTTGTTTTTCCGTTCAGCAAATAACGTTAGCTGGGCTTCCTCTTTGCAATGTTACTACATGCACGCCCTATTATTGACTAGCTAAGTTCACATTACACTATCAGCCAGACGGTGTGTCCAGTGTGATAGAACACCACAAGAGAGACCAAGCTATGTTCAAGCATAATGACACATCAGTGTAGTCTGATAGTGTTTGTAAGTGTTCACACCCAGGATGATCACTGGACTGGGAGTCTTTTTTTAGACATAGTCCCACCTGTTCATTATCTGGACAGTTCTCCTAAACCATGGATTGGGGTTTGCTAGACCATGGAGTCTTTTTGACTGGCACAGTCATTTACTTGACTCACAAATCACTCCCTGAGTGTGCACCAGCCAGGTAAAACATTCTCAAACAAGCAAGAACTGAAGATCACTGAAGTGCAGGCCTTGCAGAACAGCAATAGAACAGATACAAAGTGTCTGATGTATATGGGTTAGATACTTAAAACATTGAGTGACTGTAAATGATTAGCAACCGGATATTAAATATGCTGAATTTAATTGTATGATAAATGATCAAATTATGTTTTGTCCCATCTTTAGCTTTACCTTTTATTCGGATCCCCTGTAGCAGCTAACAATGTAACAGCTACTCTAAAAGTTGTATTGAAAGGGCTACAGTACAGTGCTACAATACACTGTTAACACAGTATGGGACTAATACCTTCAGATTAAAGCACATTATGCTCATAATCAGTGTTTACTTCAAATCCAGAATGCTGGAATACAAAGGCACGGCAAAAATATGTGTCACTGACCAAATACTAATAGGTTACAACAATAACAACTCAAAAGCATCCTACATAAGCCTCTGTAGCTCACAGTTTGGAACATAATTTAGGCCCACACCCAATCTTATGTTCCTATGTGTAATTGTAAGGGTGTGTATGTTGAAAGGTGCGCTTTCTTCATCATGTTAGGAAACATTGTGACCTAATTTTCGAGGCTCAAGGATAGTAATACATTACAGCCAAGTGAACACAATTCTTTGGGAACATAATGGAATGAGTGTATGCTTGTGGATGGGATTGCTTGCAGACTGGGTGTGGCCCTACTGTCTTAAGTCTTATCAGCTGTTTGCTTGAATAAAACAGACGGGAAGGTGAATATTGTATTGTAAGTACTTTGAAGCATAGCTTAGGTTGCATTGTTATATGAACATTTGTCATTATCTATCTTACAAGACTTACTCATTCATTCACTCAACCACACACCTGACTTTCAGTAGGCCTACCTATCTGCTAACAAGTCTGTCTATATGACAGAGCTGTGTCCTGCTGGTTGCTGGGAGACAGAGATAGGCTTAATTACGTCTTCATATCTGAGAACCACAGGAAAACGGAAACAAAGGAGAGGATGTCTGAGTCAACCGCTAATATGACTAATCATGTATGTGGACTGTTTGCTGTTGTCAACAGCATACTTAATGTTTTTACAGTAAGGAGAAGTCTTATTCTAAAGGATTTCAGTGCTAGAAAGGGATTTGTTACACATTACACAAAGTCCATCAACATCATTTTCACTAAGTTTTTTAGTATACAGTACATCCCCGTCATGTTGTGAAATATCTTATGAAGGCCTGTTATGTGTATTTGGTAATTCTGGGAAAAGTGTAAAATGTATGTATTAATGGAAAAACATGTATCCTTGACTGGAGGTTTTCTACCAATCCTTATTTAATGGACTAATGAATCGGCACTCAGACCACCAATGCTATTAAACCCTGTTTATTATAGTTAGTGGACCATAACCATCTTCCTGTGTGAAAATGTGTTACTTGAGTAAATGTTCTACTGAGATCATCTACATTATGGGTGTTTGGTATTTATGTGCGTGGAAGAGTTGGGTCCACTGCAGGGCTACACGTCAGCATTACATGAGAAAACATTTTGAACAAAAGGGAAAATGGAGAAATACATAGTTGCGTTTGACTTGCGGCGCTACCAGTTGGTCAAAAACTAATTTAACAATCAGATGATTCATGCGCACTTACATTTGTTACATTGTTCATTCAAACCGCACATATCCAGAAATCATTTGGGACTCATTATAATGGACCTGGCAGCTGAACGGTAGGCCAGGTGGTCAGGATTAGGTGGTGTGCCAGCTGGAGCCAGTGCAGAGTGCCACTTACATTTATTTTGTGACAAGTGTCATTCCTGTTAACAATAGCCTGTCTTTCTTCTTTTTAGTATATACTATACATAACTTTACACCCAGCTGAAGATGTTTACAAGAACCCTGAACTGCTGATTGATGATGTTTTCACTGGTACGTGTGTGTTGTGTGTGTTTGCAGGTGGATCAGGTGCGATTGTTGGATCGTTTCAGCAACAAGTCCACAAATGGCACACTGTACCTCACAGCTACACATCTCATCTTTGTGGAGAGCAGCTCTAACAACTCAACATCTGCTGCACAGGAGATCTGGGTGAGTAGTTTAGGTGGTGACTGCATTCTGCCGATACGACAGGTGTCATTCACAGTCCATTTTCTTCCCCAGTATGTTATACACGGTTGTAACTGCAGTAAAGTTAGGCTAACCATGCTGAGTGTTGTATAGTTAGGTTAGGTGTAGAATAGAGGACTTTTCACAGTGGAGACAGTTTATCCTGTGGCTTCTGCTCCATGTGCCCCACATTCTTCACCTGATAGTGCCAATTTGCTACATTAATTACTGTGAGTAAATTGAGGTTGCTCATTTGACAAAAGATATGTATGTTTAGCCTATTACTTCACTTTTATTAGTCTGCAATATATAATGTATGCGCTCCACACTGGAAGGAGGTATGCAGTGAAACGTTGCCAGTAGCGTCTCGCAAAATCATTGATGCTGATGTCAGAAAATCACATATTTTTTACAAAATTTGCAGCCAGTCTTGAAAAGAGACATCAGCGTGACCACCACAAGGAAGTCTGCAATCTGATGTGAGTGAGTGCGTGTGTGTCTGTGCATTGGTGGTGTGTTGGGCAAAAGGAGAGAATATGCAAGCTTGTGTGTGGTAAGAGGAAGTAGGTTAGAGGTTCAAAATCCTCATTATATAGAAGCAAGGTATCCGGTTGGGCTTTTGTGTGTGTATGTGAAGTGTGTGTGTTTTCTGCCTTTACCTGAAAGAGGATTACTGTTGAAGCACTGTGAGAACTGGGTTATCTATGTCCAGGTGCAACTGTAGGGAGGGCATCCTGAAGGGATTTGTTGATGGTCGCCTTTTTTAATGTTACAGTGGCAGCAAAATGGCATGTGTTGGGGTATGCATGGAAGAAATACTGTCATTTTTGCATCCTGTTATGTGATGGAGTGAAAGTGGCACTCTGTGTTTAGATGGCCTGTACTGTGAAAAGATTAGCGTGGTTTAAAATGCTTTGTGCAGCACATTCTGGGCCATGACCTCCAACCCTCCCTAACATCCTTCCTGCTTTAAATGCTGAGAAAAGGGAACATTTAGACTTGTTTTGGTCCAGGTGCACTGTGCAGCATGCAGGGTTGTCTTTTACTGGGCCCAGAGTGTTTGTTGGTGCATTTAGTCCTGTGTGTGTGCGCATGTTCCAGTGTGCTGTATCTGTGTGCATTTGTGGAGGCATTTTAGGATCAGTCTGTTGGTCAGAGAGATGAGAGTATGTTAGAATAGCATTGTGCCTCATAAAATATTTAACAGTTGAGTTACTGTCTGTCTCAACAGCTGGTAAGATCAGCATATACTTTGTGTGTGTGTGTTTGTGTGTGTGTGTGTGTGTCTGTGTGTGTCTGTGTGTGTCTGTGTCTCTGTTTCTCTGTGTCTCTGGTCATTACCAATGCTGATGAATATGCAGCTTAATGATCTCCCATGGTTGGAATCCCTGCGGAATTCAAACTGCCCTCATTGAATATGGTGATGTGTTGCTCTTGGCCTGCTTGCCCTTTGTACTTTCTACATACATTAAAACAGTTTATGACAAAGGGGTAATGTGGAGCAGATGGCAAGCTTTTTGCAACTTTCTTCTGTTTAAATGACCTGTTTTTTTTTTTAAGATTTGTTTTTTGGGCATTTCTCCCTTTAATTGATTGGACAGCTATGAAATGAGGGAGAGAGGGGGGGAAGACATGCGGGAAATCATCACAGGTCGGACTCTAACCGTGCACCCTCCGCGTTGAGGCATAAACCTGTATATACGTGCGCCTGCTCTACCAACTGAGCTATCCTGGCCACTCTTTCTATAATCTGAATTATTCTGACAAAGATCTGTGAAGCCCACAACAGCAAACAACGTTCAAATGCTACAGTAGGCGTGAAGGCTTCCTCTAGTGAACACTGTTTACAAAGATTTTGAACATGCTGTCAGATTCTCTTCATCAGTCCTAAAGACAGATGTTGTTGTGCAGGATTTGTAAGTGTGCCTTTTTTAAATTTTAAAATGACTTACTCAGGCTCTGCTTTGCTCTGCTTTGTAACAACGTAGTATTGTTTGAGGTTACTAGATTGAACACATTAAAGGGTTGCATTAATTAATAATCTTGACACAGCATTTTTTTGTGTAGGCTATACATTAAGTTTACCATAGTGCAGGAAGTTATGAGAGGAAGGAAAAGGGTACCTCGCATACTATGGCTCTTTAGCAGTATACTCCAGAATTATTATAATTTTTTTTCTTTCTTTCAACATAATTAAGTCAATGTAAATAACTCTGAACATCATCAACTCTATCTCTCTCTCGCTCCTTTACTTCTCCCCTCCTGTGCAGATTTTGCACCACCATATAGCGTCTGTGGAGAAGCTCGCCCTGACCACCACAGGCTGTCCTCTGGTCATCCAGTGTCGCAACTTCAGGGTGGTTCATTTTGTGGTACAGAGAGAGAGAGATTGCCACGACATTTACAGCTCGCTGCTGCGTCTTCTACAGCCTGGTGGGTTTCAGTGTGTCCGTCTGAGATGTGTGTTTTTATCTGTCCATATTTGTCTGCATTTTGGTAAGGTTTGGATTCACTAATTTTCTTCTCCTTTGTTCAGTGTCCTATGAGGAGCTATATGCGTTCTCATACAACCCCAAACAGAACGACCAACAGAGAGAGGAAGGATGGCAAATCATTGACCTCGGGGCGGAGTTTGAGAGGATGGGTGTTCCCTGCGACCAATGGCAGCTCACGAATGTCAACAGAAACTACAAGGTAGATAGTTGGCTGTATCTTGTAAACCATACGTTTTGGTTATCTGAAGTGCCAAATTGAGAACACTGTTGTAATAGTTTCCTATTTTCTGTGTTGATTAAAAAAAGAGCAACAAGTACATCTTATTTCCACTGCATGGGTTGGCTCGATTCAAGTCACTTTTGGTACTAGGACCTTTTCTCTGTTTAGTTTTCCGCTGCAGATATTACCCCCAGTCTTGTCAAATACCATAGAAATACCAGGTACTATCCACAACCTCTGCTAATGAAAAACCAAAAAAGAGCAAGTTAAGATGGGTATATCCGTGCTGCACTAAGCAGTGGAAATGAAGCAATAGACTCTGCAGTCCTGGTACCACTCCCAGCCAAGATGTAGTCAAATCTGCCGCAAGCCAGACAAATACGCCTTTTTTATTAGCCTCCTCAATCAGGACAAAATGGCTAAACACCACAGATCATGTCAAGAGTTTTGGAAACTGGAAGAATATATTGTCCATGTTCAGAAAGTGATGAAATAAAACTTGGAGTAAAAGAGTAAAAAAAAAAA
>NC_045754.1:16477781-16478723 GCF_008692095.1 Etheostoma spectabile | reverse complement strand
AAAAAAAAAAGCTCCCAAATTGTACCCAGCAAGCACTCGGCCCCGTTAAAGCTGGACTTGTTGAACCTTGGCACTCTCTCTGTACGCCATAAACAACACATGCTACAAAGACAAGAACTCCCAAGGAGTAGGTAGTTTGGTGATGTCACATGATTACAGAGCAGTAAAGTCACACATATGGCACAGTTGTATTTTCTGACAGTCAGTATTATTTGTGTTTTGTGTAAACGTTGTCCAGGCTTGGTGGTAGTGTAGGGAATGAGTCAACACAGTATATTGGAAAAACTACACAAGGTGAAAATATGATGCACATATGTCCATAAGAGGGTGCTGGAGCTTCACTGTTCACCTCCAACTCGGAAATGACAGACAAGCAGAGCTCCAATCCAAAATTTAAACTGTAAAGAAATGATTACTTGCAGTAAAGTGCAGAACCCAAACTACAGTTACTAGAGTAGTTTTTAGGGTGGAATCCTCTGTTTTGAACTAATCGATTAATGGATTTAGTTAACAGCACCATGTTTCACTGTTCAGAGAAATACCAATGCTCACAAACCAGGAGACATCTGCCAATAAATTGTGTGTATGTTTTGTGTTTGGTTTTTGAGGTGTGTGAGACATATCCACGGGACCTGTATGTTCCCATAACCGCCAGTAAGCCTATCATTGTGGGGAGTTCCAAGTTCAGAAGCAAAGGACGTTTCCCTGTACTCACATACTTCTACCAAGAAAAGAAGGTACTGTAATAACCTGTTCACAATATGAGTATGAACCATGTTTCAGTGTTTCATTTATTTTCATTAAGTTGAGTATTTTTGTATGTTGTAATGTGTAGAGAGGTTCTGAAAGGAAAAAGAAATCACCATGGAAAGTAACAAAAGATTGCTATTAAAGGTGTAGAGTATTGGTTTTCAAAAGACAGTATTCTTCCATCAATTCTTT
>NC_045754.1:16435133-16477771 GCF_008692095.1 Etheostoma spectabile | reverse complement strand
TTGTTTTAGCAATTGTTTTCAGTAAAATATCCAAGAGAGTCCAGGAGAGCTGAAGACCTGCTAGCCTGCTGTGGCAGGCCACATTATTTGGAAACCTGACTCTCAGCAATGACTCGTCAAAATGAACTATCTGCACACGGCATTCAATCAAGGCATTTTTGGCACAGTGACTTCATCTGTGGTTTTTACAGAACTAGTACAAACACAGGCTATATACAGTTCCACAGAACGGCTTAGTCATGATCAATAAACCATTACAGTGTTTATGTAAAGCTATGTGTCCGCTGCATGAGAGGGGAATGTTTTGTTCACCTTCTCCTTTTGTAGGTCGGTGAAAACTAGGCTTCGGTTAAGCCATCTGTGTTTGCGGCGCCCGCAATATCTTTGTTTCTATTGAAGATTCTAAACTTAACACCTCCAGCAGGAGTCTAAGTACACCTTCAGGAAGACAGGAACATCAGAGAGTTGGGGCGGCAACACGTTGTGGTCAAACTGTACTGCCTGCCTAAATTCTCTCCTCAATTGAAAGTTAGTTGAAAGTCTCCTTAATCTTCTTCACGTGTGTGAAGTGAGCTGTGCTGCTCCTGAGTTTTTCCTTAAAGGCCCAGTGGCATGAAAACGTCACTTTATGAGTTTTTTTAACATTAATATGTGTTCCCCCAGCCTGCCTATGGTCTCCTAGTGGCTAGAAATGGTGATAGGTGTAAACCGAGCCCTGGGTATCCTGCTCTGCCTTTGAGGAAATGAAAGCTCAGACGGGCCGATCTGAAATCTCCCCCTCATAATGTCATAAGGACTAAGGTTACCTTCCCTTTCTTTGCTTTGCCCGCCCAGAGAATTTGGCTCACCCATGAGAAAGAGAGAGACATCATGGCTTGCAAACAAGCAAAGCATGGCAGTTGGTCAAGGCAAAGCCCCTACCTTCCACCTTTAGCCCCTCTCTTCTCCTCAATAGCATTTAAAGCTACAGACTCAGAAATGGTACATCCAAAGGAAAGCTCAATGTGGGACTGGCTCTAGTGGCTGTAATTCTGCACCAAGGCTGAATTTCAGAAACCGTCATAGGGGACCACTAAGGTCTATATAACAGCGTCCAAAAAGCAGCATGTCATAGGACCTTTAACACTTTGTATTTTTTGTAGATGTGCTTGTTCTGATCAGCGTCCTCTGTTCACCCTGACAGGCGGCAGTGTGTCGATGCAGTCAGCCTCTCTCTGGGTTCAGTGCGCGATGCTTAGAGGATGAGAGCATGCTGCAGGCCATCAGCAAAGCCAATCACAACAGCCGATTTGTCTACGTCATGGACACTAGGCCAAAGGTAACAGCTAAAAAAAAAAAACTTCTTCTGAATTGCTTTTAAATGTGCTGTATGTATGTACAACTGGATCCAGACTAGCATAGTATTTTGTTTTTATGTTTTTTTTTTTCATCCTGCAGTTGAATGCGCTAGCTAATCGAGCAGCAGGTAAAGGCTATGAGAACGAGGACAACTACTCCAACATCCGCTTCCAGTTTGTTGGCATTGAAAACATCCACGTAATGAGGACCAGCCTACAGAAATTGCTTGAAGGTTAAACACATGTTGCGACACACAGTAGCACAAAAATATCATTTCAGTTTTTGCTGCTTATGAAGGCCACTTTTTTGATAATTCAAACGTCAAAGTAATCAGTAAATGGTTCATCTGAACTGACTTTGTGTCTGTGTGTCTCTCAGTGATTGGGACTCGGTCTCTTTCCATGAGTGACTTCCTGGTTGGCCTGGAGAGCAGTGGTTGGCTGCGGCACATCAAGGCTGTCGTAGACGCAGCTATCTTTCTCGCCAAGGTAAAACAAATTCCCTTTCCTACTTAAGTTTCAGCGAAATGCATTTGATTGCATGTTAGCATTGTTTTCAATCAAGATATTTAAGTGTTTTTTATTATTCCATGTTCCTATAAATTCAACAATGACAAGGATGACGTATCATCATCTCCTCGCTCATCATTTGTGCATGTCCACTAGTCCATCATAGACTGTGACTGTAAAGGACGGCTTCATTTCTTTTTTAATGCCACAACAATTGTCTGCCGTCTGTCTTCACTTTTACCTCAGGCGGTGACAGTGGAAGGGGCCAGTGTGTTGGTTCATTGTTCAGACGGATGGGACAGAACAGCCCAGGTCTGCTCACTGGGGGCGCTGCTGATGGACCCTTACTACCGCACCATCAAGGGCTTCATGGTACCAAACACACACACACACACACACACACACACACACACTCTGTTTGGCACTTGTGAAAAGTCTTACTTCAAACTATCTTTTTTCTGCACGTCTGTCTTCTAGGTACTGATAGAGAAAGACTGGATCTCCTTCGGTCACAAGTTTGCAGACAGGTGAGATTTGAATTGGATTAAATAAGCCTCAAGGTTTAGTCTGCTCTGTATTTCATAGTCATTTATATTTTTAATAAATAATATAATAACAGGGTTGTGACACAGGACCAGACCAGTAAAATGAAATTTTACCACTAGATGTCACACAAGCAGCTCCCGAGTGAGACTGACGAGAGAGCGACTCCGGGCCACTCGGTGCTGGTAATGCACCTCTAAGACAATGCTTAGTTTTTTGCAGTGTTTACATTCTGGCTCGTCTTTTTCAACTCCACGCTTTCATCGGCATCAAATCCAAAATGTTGCCAAATTTGGCGGCACAGTTTTACAATTTTTCTGATATACTCTGAGACGAACTCTGCCAAATACGTCTTGTCACCTTAACAAAAAAAAACCTTTGTAGTAATGTGATCACCTTCATAGTTGCTTCATTCTGCAGTACATTGTTATAGGGTGAACCTGTCAGACGGGTGAAACCGGATATCTACCCTACTCTATCATTGTTTATACATACTGTATACCATTTATACAGAGATGGGAAGCAACAAACCACAAATACTTTGTGGCTGTATTCAAGTAGATTTTTCGGATATTTTTACTGTACTTTACTATTTTTTTTTGTGCCAACTTTTTACTTTTACTCCTTACATTTTAACACAAATATCAGTACTTTTTATTCCTTACATTTTACAAAATTGGCTCGTTACTTTAGTTTTGTACAAGAGGTCGTCATGTCGGAGAATAGTGCCAATACACGTCTCACACTGGGAGCGGGCATGCGCGCCACTTGGAGAAAAAAGTGAGAGAAAAGAAAAAGAGACTAGCTGTTCCATCGGAGGATAATCAGTTGAGATTGGGTGTGTGTGGCCTTGAGAACTGTAAGTTGTATAACTTCTGTTGTCAGTTCATTTAAGGCTGTTAGTGGTCTACAGTTCTTGCACATTTAAAGTAAGATAGCTAGTGATTTAGTTGTGTGTTCTTCACCTGTCAGGTTGCACGTTGCTTGATCTTAATGAAGCATCAACAGTTCCACCTGCTTTATTCGCATGTTTGTTTGTTTTTTTACCGAACTTCAGATAATTCGATTGACAATTCGGTGAAAACTTAGCTAGAGAGATGTTGTCTCCGTCCGTGTTTTAACAGACACATCTGGGGTGAAGTTGGAAACCAGAATCAACTTTAAATACAGCCCTAGTCTAGTCCTCACCAACCTTCAAATAATTTCACTGGAGTTATCGTTATTGTTTGCGTCATCAATACCGTATTCAATCTAAATGGTTGGGAACGTACTGTAAGTTGCACTTGACGCACCACTAAAACGACTCAACAGATTCAGCATTCTGCATTCATTCACAGTAAATCATTAAAGCTTGATGGCGCCAACGTTAGCACATAGTAGTATGGACAGCACCATGATTAAAAAAGAAGAAAACGGTGATCCCAGAGATTGGGCAGACAAGCAGCAAGACATTCCCGATCATCCTCGGCCTTATCTGAGAGAGATGTTTGAGCTAGTAGGCATGGAGAATGACTCCTGGCCAATGTTCTGGGGAACTTCTTAATTAATGTCTGTTAGTAATTCATATTTTATCCTTTATTTTCTTTCCAAAAGCCATATTTGAGCACACACACATACATGTAGATTTCTTTAAATGTTGAGGGAAAGAATAAAAAACAGAAACTGTATCAGTGAATTTTCACAGAATCACAACTAAATTCATATCTTGCTGCTTAGTCAGAATCTTATTAACCTGGAGTCCCAGTCTCTGTCACAATAATCATAATCATATGTGTGATGTTTCAGGCCTATTGGCAGACATCAATTTAAAATGTAGCCAATGACATATAAAGAGCCTTTTTTCATGTCCACTGAAGTTTTTCAGCATGCTCTCTAGAATCATATTTGGTCCAGGTAGTTTTGCATAAAAGATTGTTGTCATTCGCAAGACTACTTTGTTACTTTTACTTGATTAAAGAAGTAAATCAGTACTTCTACTTTTACCAGAATATTTTTTTTAACACAAGTATCTGTACTTCTACTGAAGTACAGGAAGGGAGTACTTTTGCCATCTCTGCATTTATACTACTTAGTTCTTTAATAGTAATTATGTGGCTGTTATTGAATTGTGTACCCTTAGGTGTGACCAGTTGGATGGGGATCCAAAGGAGGTGTCCCCTATCTTCACTCAGTTCTTGGAGTGTGTCTGGCAGCTGACAGAGCAGTTCCCACAGGTGTGTGGGAGTGTGCGAGCTACAAGACTTGTGTCTTATATGCAGTGTGGGTTTTTGTATTCATGTAATGATAACCATCTCCACAGGCATTTGAGTTCAGCGAGTGGTTCCTGCTGCAGATTCATGAACACGTCCACTCCTGTCAATATGGGAACTTCCTTGGCAACAACCAGAGACAAAGAGAGGACTTGCGGTGAGTCCAACGCACACACATGTCTCCACTTTAAAACTCACTCAAAGGTACTTTACATAAGCGCAAAGACAACACAAATATACTAAACTATATACAACTAAAACATTTGAAAGGAGGGGGGGCTGATTACTGGAAGATTAACAGCGAGTTTAAATAGGTGGTGTTTTTAAAATGGAAGATGGCAGTTTTTTGTAATGTTTCAACGTGGCGTTTGATGGAGAGGCTTTCATCAAAGATGATACCAAGATGACAGATGTGTGTGGAAGTAACAAGAGCGCAGCCATAGATGAAGGGGGAGAAATTATCGGGGCCGACGATGAGGATTTCATAAATGTTGCTGTTTAGTTTGAGGACGTTAGAATCCAGGTGTTTATATCTATGAGGCTTTTTGTAAGGGTGGAGTGAGTGGCAGCCGTAATGGGTGGAGATTGGCTGTGAGCTTTTGTGTGTGAAAGCAAGATCAATCTTGGTTTTTGCAAAACCTAGACAATAACCCGTTGGACTGTGTTTAAATGTTGTTGCTGATGTTTTGTATTCCAGGCTGAGAGAGCGGACACACTCACTGTGGGCATTTCTAATGAGCGAAAAACAGAACTACTTGAATCCGTTCTACAGCCCTGCATACTCCGAAGCACACCCTGTGCTGGAGCCTTCCACTCTGCCCTACCATTTCAAGTCAGTACAGCCTTCCTCACCTCCCCGCTGTTGTTGCACATTTCATCTGCCGTATTTCGATTGTCCCTGCCATGTCATATATGTTTCTTCGTTGAAAGGTTCTGGAGAAACATGTACCACCAGTTTGACCGGTCTATGCACCCTCGTCAGTCCATCCTCAAAACCGTTCTGACAGTGAGAGAGAACAACCGCAAGGCAGAGAGCACTTTGCAAGTTCTGGAGAAGGTGAGTTGAAACACCTCTCTATAGAGCCTATATGTTGCAGTTAGGGCACGTGAAGATACACTCAGTTGTCTGTGTTTTTGTGTTGTTTTATGCATTCAGTGTGATTATACTGTATGTGTTTTTTTTTTATTATTATTATTAAATCCCATCCTTTCAGAAGCCATGGTTGCAATTATGTTCATGTTTTTTTTATTATCTCAAGATCATGAGGTAATTATCTCGTATAAATAACAAATTTCTCATGACATTGGGGAAACAAATGGTGGGAGGAAAAAATACATTTATTTTGAGATAACAATGTCATTATCTTGTTATGAAACATATTGTTGTCTTGAGATGAAATATTTGCAACCGGCTGCTCTTAGTTACTTATTTTCCAAAAACATTTTTTAGTGGATGCATGTAAAATCTGACTTTCAGTTCCATCTTAGAATTAATCTTGAAACATGTTTAGAATTTAAAGTGATATTAACCTAAATATGCCATCATATTTAGAGCATGTCAAAGGTGAAGGTGCATTTCTGAATTCCTGAGTGAAAACCTCCTACGCTCTGTTTTGTTTTGTCTTGTCTCTCCTTCTCTGTCCAGCGGCTCTACCAGCTCGGTGTGACTCCCATTGTGACCTCCGACCCCCCGGCACCTCCTCCCACCAGAGATCAGCGCTCCAACTCCACCACCCTCCCGCCACGTCCCGATTCCCTCATCCTGGGGGCCCCCATCAACCACAAAGAAGTGCAGCGACAGGAGGAGGACAACGACGGGGAGGAGGTGGGCGAGGAGGCCACGGAGAGCACGGACATGGAGAGGACGGTGGAGGGCAGCAGCGGCACCGAGAGCAGGAAGCAGAGCTACGGAGAGCTGGAAGAGACATACAACAGCGAGTCGGCCAAAGAGGAGCCAGCTGTTGTCAGCCTGGAGTTTGGAGTGGCTCGCATGACCTGCTGAGACCAAACACAGGGATTGTGGGATACCGAGGGGAAGGCGCGACTGAGTGAGAGGGCTTACTGAAAGTGTGTGCGTGTCAAGGGGAAGCTGTGGTTCTGTATGTGATAAGGTTGCTGATTACGCAATGGTCCTAAATGGGCCGAGTGAATGAAGTTGTATGTGTGTATGGTCTAAATCTCAATGGGAAGCGTCATTAATATGTCATATACTGCACCTATAGAAAACAAAAAAAAGCTTGATTTTTTTTTTTTTTTATGAATGTTGAAAAGCTCTATAGAAAATGAATAAATAGAATAAGAGAATAAATTCATCCAAAATTAGTGAGTCTTCTAGTTTGTTCAGCTTTTTATATAATCCTAAACATATGGCCTTGATATTCTTAACAAATAATCATATTTCTCTACATGAAATCTCACAGAAAATCACTTTTTTTGGCACCAGAAATATTTCATCTCATCTAAAGGCTTAAATCCAGCCTAATCTGAATGTTGATTTTGCTCCAATGTAAGCGATTTAAAATAAAATAATAAAACCTCAAATACTAAATTTAGTAAAGATAATCTAGCACTGGAAGCTACGCTGAACCAGAATTTTGCTGCACTACTAACTCCATCGGACTAAACACGGTTTTGATTTAAGAAATCATTGGTCATTTCCCTTAGTTAACTATTACTGCGCCAGTGGACTAATGGGCTGTGACGTGCAGACCCTGAAAAGGTTCAGCTGTTAACTGCCACCCTCCATTAATCATTTGATCATTTAATCCTATTTCACATCTCACATTGATTACATAATCTCACTAAATAATGTGAATTGATCCCCAAATCCTGTTGGTCGTCTCTGTCTGCCATGTCAATGACTGATTATTTATGACAGCTGACCCTGATCCAGGGTCACTGTCAGAGATACTCTTGGGACAAGGTGGAACGTCAGTGAGTCTGCTTGTCTAAGCACCAGTGGTGGGAGAAGTACTCGGATCCTTTACTTAAGTCAAAGTAGAAATACTCAATTATAAGTAAAAGTTCTGAATTTAAAATCTTACTTAAAGGTGCTGTGGAGGCTATCCTATAAGCCTCGGTATGGATGGCATGGTGTTCTCAACGCGTAGAAAAGGATCTTGAGTCCAGGCATTGATTGTCTTTGGGTGGTGTTCCCGTTTATTATAAAAGTAGAAAAAAGAGTCACTTCAAATAAAATGGTACGTCACTTAGTGGCGATTAATAAAATGTTGCGGCGTGTTCACGGCTACGGTAAGAACGTGTGTTCCCCGCCATCCACACCTTCCTCATTAATACCGCACCTGTAAATATCCTTCTTCCCAGACATACCACACCCAGTGCAATACTCCCCCAAGTGGCTAAAATAAATAACTAAATAAACCTAACCAAACAAGATGGATACAAATGGCTCCTACAGGTGCGCTAAGTGATGTCCTGCGTGTTTTAGGCTACAATTTTTTTTGCCACATACAGAAAACATCTCACTATCCGTGAGCTGCCTGTCCCCAGAACACACTGTAAAAACATGCTGTATCTGTAGACAGCCCAGGGTCTACAAACGGCAACAAAAACAAACTGCCCACCTGCACCACCAAGCATACACAAACGGTGCTCCAGCCAATAACCGACAAGAAGGATTTGGGGGTGGGGGTGGGGGGTGGTTAGTGCGTGGAAGCACAGAAAAGAGGGGGAGGGGAGGGGATGAGGAGAAGGGAGGGGTAAGCTAGTCTTGTTTTGTTTGAAAATACTTTGAACGTCAACAAGAAGTAACGTCACCCAACATCGCTTAGAGCACCTTCAGTGTGGCTCTATGGAACTTTCAGCTTGTGTTGATTGTAGCGGCCACTTTGGACAAAAGCAGCAGTGGTCTTTTCTTTACAGTGCTTTTTTGCCCTCTGTAGGCCTATATCTTGCATCGTTGAATGCGTCGTTGAATTCCAAGTGTTGCATACCAGCCGACTTTTGGATGTATCGTGAGCGAAACCAGGTATCCTTGTCACTGTGTCACGAGCCACAGCTTTAGACTATTGTTTTAGCATAGTAACTTTATGTAAAATAACAAGTATTATCAGCAAAATGTACTTGAATGAGGAGGAACCTAAATCAAGCTTTCAGAGGAGCTGCAGAAAGTGGGTATGAGTTTGCTAACATTCGTCATAGATTGTTGTGCGGTGAATCATGTCAGGCTGCTCTCTAGGAGTCTAGAATCAAAAACTAAGACCAGAGTAGTATCAAAACAGAAAGTACTCATGTAGAATGGTTCCTATCAAAGTGTTATGTTATTGTAGAATATATTTTGTTTTTGTTGCCAACAAATGCATTTTAAGGCAGTTCATCAAAATGGAGTACATTTTAGGTAGGCTACTTATTAGTAATATAGTGCTGCATCATATGTTCTATGTAAAAAGTTACTACCAACTATAAATGACAAATACTAGTAAACAATACAAGATTTCCCTCTGAGATGTAGTGGAGTAGAAGTATAAAGTTGCATAAAATGCAAATACTAAAGTGAAATACAAGTATCTCAAAGTTGTACTTGAGTGAATGTACTCAGTACGTTCCACAGCTGCTAACACTGACAATTGCTGGATTCCTGAAAAAGGGAAACGTAGAAATAGATATGTGTTGCTTGGCATTACTGGATAGAAGTTACAGTATGTCGAAATTTTGGGTCAAAATACTCCATATTTATATCTGCATAAAATGTTATTGTAGGTAACAATAAATCGGGATTTATAAGATTAACTTAATAATATATGTAATTTTAGGGTTTCTTTCAGGAAACCTAACATTGCCTTACAGTGCAATAAAAACAGCACAGACAATCCTAAAGGTTCCTGTTACATCTTGGAGCAGGGCACTTTTCTACACCTAATCGGGTTAGGTTTACTGCCCTTCGGGATGTGGCATGTAGGCCATTTTATTTATTTTCAAGCCAGATTATGCGTTTTGGCTCTGCTTTTATGAAAAACCATAATAATTCTGTGTTAATTCCAGATCGAAGTTGTAACTTTGCTTCATATCGGAGCTCAGAAAGGATTTGATCTTCATTGGATTGGATTTACTGTACAAGCAAACATCTCCCTCAATCCGACTGCTGCAGAAAGACGAGCGTTAAAACATGGAGGATGTCAGCATACAGAGTGAACGGGCGATGTGTGTGTCTCTGGAAATCCATTATACCCTACATATATTCTATTTGTGCAGTGCTTTGCACGGCACTCAGGGAAACAAACATACCTTCACAGCACCAGAGGCTCAGCCTGTGTGCTTCTAAATACTTTATGGAACACCACTCTCTTCACTGTCCTCACATGCTGCAAGAATAAAAGAGAGTATTGTGCTTACACACACATTCACACAGCAGCAATCAGACAAAGTGACCATTGGCCTTAGACAAATCAATGTCTAATGAGCAGCTACAACAAATTGCACACTTGCAAAACTTGGACTGACAGTGCAGTGTGATGTGTGCACTGCCTGTGTCAGCTTTCTCCAAAGCTCCATACTCATTCAGGGGGAAAAGGGCACAAGAATTGTTCCACAGAGTACACAAACATGAATGAAGAATAGGGTTTTTAGCAAACTTAGTTTCACTTTACATTAATATTGTAGTTCTCTCTTAAGGATTCCTCAATATTTTAATTTAATAATAAAAAAAAAGTAAAGCAACTAGTCATGTATATGCATTAACTCGATGAATGCCGTGTGCAAAACAGGCTTTATAGTACCTTATTTCAATCAGAAACAAGTTGTAGCTCACAGTGTTCAGTTGAGTTAAGTTAGAGTTGCTTAAATAGATGTTAATTTAAAGCTATAGTTTGTATTTTCTGGAAATCCAGACCCAAATCTGAGAGGATTAAGGGTCTGGCCTCAAGTAATGAAAGTCGCCCATCTCGAGGGGCGGCACCAAGTGTGCATTTGAAAATCTCACTCCACGCAATTGGATAACACGTTGACCAATCGCAACAATACATGGTGTGAGGAATCCAGAGCCCCATACACTTAGCTACCAGCAGAGCTAACTAGTAGATCAGACTCCTGCTGTATCTGGTTGACAAAACAGCAAAAACGTCCTTCTTGCAGAGGAACGATTCGAGCGCCGTCTTCTGTTCCTCTCTAAGATAAAACCACAAGTCTAACTCGTTCATTGGAGCGGCAAAAGCCGTTTCAAACTACTGGTATTCATCCGTAGCCATCTTGCAATGTTTACCAATGATTTTGACGTTGTAGCGGCTGTCGTCATCTGTTTAGCTCGACCCCGGCCCGCCTATACCAGATACACCGATGTGATTGGTGCAGCATGGATACAAGGGCATAGATAATGAGCAGCATTACTCGATGTCAGAGTAACTCGCTGAGCAAATTCTGTGCTCTTGCCAGAACTCTGGATTTCCAGGGAATAGTTTCTGTCCCCACCATGAGGAATTCTAAGTAATGGCAACAACACTGTTGGCGCGTCCACATGATACGTGCCTCGTGTTTGCGCACGCACTCCCACCCTCCCCCACCCACTTTCTAGTAGCCACAGAGGACACGGAGGTTTAAAAAACATGACGGAATCTTCAGAAGAGGTAATTGTCTTAACATAAGTTTCTGCGCGCAAAAGTCACCGGATGACACAATCTTCTGAACACAAACTGAGAAAGTACAGAGAGAGTTGTGTGGAGCTGATAGTCCTAATTAGTTTTATAGCAACTCATTTGGCAATGGCTGGAATGTAACAGACATTTAGTAATATGCAAAAGCACTAAAACTTTAAGTTGCAACAGAAAAGTACCGATAAGAACAGTAGTTATGGGGCGCCCCGGTAGCTTACCTGGTTAAGCGTGTGCCCCATATTCTAAAGCCCAGTTCTTATGGCAGCGTCTGCTATAAGACCCAAAATCATAAAAAAGAATAGTAATTATTTGCTTTAAGGCATTGTAGCTTTTAAGTGACACGTGCTGTCTATTTGGATAGTTGACAAAGTCAGGTTAATGCAAAACTCCTGTATGTCACTACTCTCTCTGTTCGAGAGGTCTTCCTGTAGCCTCCTTGTGCATATTGTCTACCATTAAACATTAAGGAGTCTCTGGGAGGGGGCTCTCCTAGCGCTCTAAATCATTCAGATGAGTACTGCACGCCATGCTGGGAGAACACCCAAGGACAAGGAGCTAATACTTTACTTCCACTCAACATAAATGTTAGTAGTACTCATGCAAAATGTCCCTGTACCATAAACATAGACAGCCCACGTGCATACCGTTTACATGCACGCGCTGTATGTTAATGGTGCATATGCAGGTTGTGTCTAAGGTAAAATGGTTTTGAGTGTCTCCCTCTTACAGACAGAACTCAATGACAACAGCATGTAGAATTATTAGTCACTGGCAAGTGCATTTCTGTATATACTCACTTGTGTAATTCCTTACTGGCTTTCTTTATCACATGACTCATATCCTGTTGTGAAATCTAGCCATTGCTTTATATTGCATTATAATTAGTGTGTGGCGTGCACATAAAGAAAATGTAGACCTGTTTCATGGCATGGATTTGGAATTGTTACGGTCGGAAAAGCGCAGGTGAAACTAATAGCATTAATGATTATTCCGTTCCATTTTGTGAGCCAATGCCAAACAGCCAGCATGCACAAAACCTGGACTTTGGAACTGGTATATCTAAATTGAACACTGCCATCAGTAATTTTATCCATTAAACATGTATTTTTTATGCTATGATGAGCCAAATTGTCTGCTGCAACAATGATTTACCACTGAATAATGAATAATGAATAATGCAGGACTGGACAATTATTCAGATTATCATCATTATTATTTATTTAACTCTAGTTAATATATCCAATACAGGCCAATAGGAAATTGGTCAAACATGCTCATAGAGACATTATTACAGCCTTTGGAATGTAAAAGTGTTGGGGGAGTCTGTGCTTAGAAGGCTTAACGACAGTTAGTACCACTCCCTGTTGATTAATACGTTAACAAGAGAGCACAGGGAGGTAATCCTGGGGGGTTTAATAGGCTACTTTACACACACATACATTAACATGGACATGTGCACACACACACACACACACACACACACACACACACACACACACACACACACACATTTTATCTTAGTTTAATCTGGAGCTAGAGGACCTTCTGTACTAAAGCTACCTTACAAGCTGGCCCCTAGTGATGATGTTGAAAAATGGTTGTGCGCAATGAACACGTTGGGTGTGTGTGTGTTTGCTCAGTAAAAATGACTTATAATGGACAAGCAGCTACACCTGTGCCTTGTTTGCATTTCTAATCTTTTTCTAACACATTCTGCGTGTATTGTACCAATACTTCAATGCACATCAAAGCACTGGCAGAGATTACACTGAAACTAAACCATTCATAGTTCGTTGGTTTCTTTGTTCTCATTCCTGTTTGTATACAGTGTCATATACGTACTGTACATGCACACCTTATCTTTCTTAAACCAGCATTGCTGTCTAAAGGCTGTACACCACAACACTGAAAACACCCGCTGACACTACTGATTAGGGTATGTGATTTAGTGTTGATTAGCGCACTGAGGCAAAGTTCAGACTGTTGAATTTGTCATGTGTACGCCTTTGTCTTATAAGAGCGAGGGCACAATCAGGGGAATATCACACAATAGACTTTAAATGGTTTGACTTGATCCTACGATTTGATTCAGCTTGGTTTTATCCTGCGTGTGTTTGTGACACAGAATTGCAGTGGTTTTTAACAAGGTGGTGCCAGAGCCTTAAGAAGCATAATGTGCTCAAAGTGGCAGGTTTGCAGTTTTCATCTTTATATATTAAGGTTGCACTGGGACCATGCATTTAAAAAACATATGTAATGGTTTGCTGAGGTTGGAAAGATTGGTACTAATTTTAGAAGGAACTAAAGTAGATTAAACAAAGAAAACAAAGAGCAGACTGTTGAGACTCACCATTGGCATAATCTCATGATAGTCAGTCAGATAATCAAAGCTGGATGATAAGGACACACACTTTAATAAATCAAGATAATTACATCATGATTTGGAGACAGTGGAATACTTTACAGGCTACTGTTCACCCACTAGCTGCTGTGCAAAACAAATAGACAAAGAAATTGCCTTTAACTAAAAATGATTTGCATCTCTGGAACATTTTTGCCTAGGAGCTTCACTTTTATTTTAATGGCAGAGAATGACATGGAAAGGCAAATTATATTGACTCAATCACCATATCAGGAGGTTCCCTCTGCCATACACATACACGTCTGCTGATCGATATTTGAATCCTGAGGCCTTTCGCTAGCAGAGCATGGAGAGTTTAAAAGCACAATCAGCAGCCACATGCACGTATTATGCAAAGGATACACACACCATGCAAGCAAGCTCAGACAAGCCATATTGTTAGAAAACACAGTAAGACAGGCAGAGAGAGAAAATGTCCTCTAACTGTCCCACTTAGTGCTGAGCTTCACTCAAGGGGCTGAAACGGGAACCCTATTTAGACAGATGGGGTGTGTGTGTATGTGTGCGTGTGTGTGTGTGTGTAAAGATAATAGGGTGTGTAGTTCTTCTGTTCCTGGTGTGTGTGTGTGTGTGTGTGTGTGTGTGTGTGTGTGTGTGTGTGTGTGTGTGTGTGTGTGTGTGTGTGTGTGTGTGTGTTTTTCATGCTTACAGTTAATAGAGAAAGAGATAAATCATTAGGTTTTAAATAAAGTGATATTTTTTGTACAAATATCCGTAGAAAGCTTGTTGACCACAGTTCTTGTTACACAGGGGAGTAGCATATTCATGTTGTGATAGTTAAGCCAAATATTTACTTCATAATATGAAGATCAATTTCAACTCAAGCTGTCTTTATGTATTTTATTTTTTTGTACTCATTGTTTAGAGTAAAAATGTATTATCCTATAAACCCTGTTGCTTTCTCTGGCAAAATAGATTGTAAAAATGGGTACAGGTTGCCAGATTCAAGAAAATGGTCTTAATTGCGGAATATACAAATATTGCGTACCAGTAGCAATCCTTTACTTTATTTAAGCATCATAACAACATGCATTTCTTCCTTAAGAACTCAGCAAAAAACCCTTTGTCTCATTGTGTGATATCTGAGCCCACTCATCAGTCTCCACTCTTAGCCAGCCATCTGCTGCTCGTAGTCAGCTTCAAGTCCATCCAATAGCCGGCGGACCAGCTAGCATGGCTATAGGGCACTCTGCTAGAGTGTCTGATGTATCTGAAAACCTGCACACTGGGCGACTGACTGACTGGCAGGAAGACAAACAGGCTGGGTGTCTGACTTGTTGGCTGAGCGGACAGATTATCTTTCTAATTGGGTGAGAGCATAAGGAAGATATGCTGTAGCGCCTCACTCTGAGGAAGCCCTCACCTCAAAATGTGTTTGTGTGGGTGTGAGCTTGTCTGTAGATCTGTGTGTGTGTGTGTGTGTGTTGCCTTGGGTAGATGAATGCAGACATTGTTTGATAGCAGTGAGCTGGAAGAGGAGAGCCTGTGCCCAAAGCAACTGGGGAGGAGGAGAGAGAGAGAGAGAGAGAGAGAGAGAGAGAAAGAGCAGAGGAGGGAAGCAAGGAGGGGAGAGGAGGTTTGTAAGTGGGTCGGGGTATCAGTGAGATTCATGGGGGGTTGGGAGGATAGAATAGGCAGGAAAAAGAGCACCCACAGTGGATCACGCTCAGCATGCAAACGGGGAACTCTGGGTGAATCCACTGCAGGCGAGGATGACACACAGTTTTTGGAAGAGGTACCTTCAAAACAGTAGCCCAGCAGGAGATATGGGATGCGCTAGTTTAAAACCTCTTCTTTGTTATTTTTCAAGGCATGCTTTAATACATCAATGAACGCAAAGTTTATCTTCGCACATTTGCAGAAACATTTGTTTCATTAACATACTTTATCATTATATGTATAGGAAAATAACAGCAAGGCAACAAGTTAAGGCTACACACAGTGAACACTTGATTTTTCTGCATGCCCAAAGAAACTCTGCTGGTTGCCAAGGTAGACGCTAACAGTATAGCTAATGTAAAAAGAAAGATTGTAATGTTGAGTGGTTACAAACACATGGACACACACACACACACACACACACAGGATGATAGGATGACAGTTAGATGCTCAGACACCTGGTCTTGAGTATCCATATGGAAGAGGACTCAAGGCCATATGGCCCATATGTCTAGCCCAAACTGTTTTGGAGGCATGTCTGAGCCGTGTGTGTGTGTGTTTGTGTGTGTGTGCGTAATATTTATTTTCACATCCTCAATCATATCCTGGTTTAAACCCACATACTGTTGATCAGCACGTCTTTTTCAGTACGTCTTGTATTTGAGTCCTCTAATTCAGGCTTCATGCTTATTTGCATTTACTTTGAACTTTTCCATGCTCACACACACACACACACACACACACACACACACACACACACACACATACACAAACACACACACACAAACACACAGGGCTGGGTGAAGTAAGTAATGCTGATCAAATTTATGATGTCAAGCCACTGTTTGCATCAAGCTTTGACACAACTTACCTCACAGGATGATACAGTATGCATGTATGCAGATAAACATCTTGTAACAATTCAAAATATTCTGATCTAAAACTTGTGCTAAGTCTGCTTTTTACTTGTTCGATTTTACCCACCTTCATGGCCTATGTTCCACAGACATATATATACAACATCAAATCTAAACAAGTATGCATGCAGTCTTTTTAATTAGTCATTCCACTCTGTCTCGTGATCCACTGAGAAAGCGTACTTAAACATATTGAGCTTGTGTCTAATCCGTCATAATTCATCTGTGGGTGCGTATCTTTGGGCTACTTACTGAACACACTAAGACATGTACAGTGCAAACCCACACAGACAGACATGCAGGGACGAAAGCAGTGAATGTAGGGCTTATAAATAGATGAGTTGTTAAAACAAATCAGCAAAGAGTGCATTGGTGACAGGGAAGGTAGAGGAAGAGAGGAGGAAGAGGATGGGGGAGGGTGTGGAGGACAGACACTGGCGCCCCGCCAACGTTGATGAAAGCTGCTTAGCCCACCCAGTTGCCATGGATACAGTAAGGAGCAGCTCCCAGCATGTGTGTGTGTGTGTGTGTGTGTGTGAGAGAGAGAGAGAGAGAGGGGGGGGAGGGGGAGGGGGAAAGGCAGGCAGATAGACAAAACCAGCAGGCAGGCGTCGGAGCAAGTCAGAGTGGGAGTGAAAGAGCAGCAGACAGCAGGGTGGAGAGAGAGAGGGCGAGTGTATGTGTGGCCATTGAGAGAGAGAGAGAGAGAGGGGACAGAAAGGCAGCAAGAGAGCTAGAGGGAGACGATAAAGTGGGAGCGATAGAGTGCTAGATAATGGAGGTGCATTCGGAGTGTGTGGAGCCTCCTGTGGCCCCTCAGTGTGACCCCCAGCCCACAGGAAAGATCAACAAAGCTGCCTTCAAACTCTTCGGAAAGCGACGCACCGGATCTGGGATGGCCAGCTTCTTCTCCTTCAGGAACAAAGGGTCTACAAACAGCGCGAACAACGGGAATTCTGAAAATGGGAATTCTTTAAATGGAAATGGCTCAGCGGAGTTAGTTAGGAGCAAAACCCACGATGGACTAATGAGTTCTAACAGTGATGCTGACGGACAGAGAGGGGAGGGGCTTGCTATCCTGGAGGCGGGGCCGGTGAGGTCCCTCAGCAAATCGCTGAGTTTCTTTTCTCTACTTCGAAGAGGGAGTTTTAGATCGAGTGAAAGTGGAGGGGCGGGGCTTGTCAGAAGAGGGAGGGGCCTAAAAGGCTTTTTTAGCAGCATGCGATGGAGACGCAAGGAAAAATCTAACGAGGGAGAGGGGGAGGAGGTGGAACGAAAGACAGAGAAGGATGGAGATATTGCCGACTCTGAAAAGGTAAAGGATATAACTCTCACCCTTGAACCGCCTCCGCATCATCACCAAGTGGATTGTGGGAATGCAGAGGCATCACCTAACACAGAGACTCTCAGTACTAGTGTTACCATGACACCCCCACACTGTGTTGCCATGCCAGGGCCATCTGGTGAGCCAGACTCCCCCTTTCCTTACACACCCACTGACTCGCCACTGCGCCCTCCCATCCAAAAAGCCAAAGCCTCACTTTCCAGCCTCACCCCCTCTCTCGCTACACCCCCTTTGGATCGTTGCAGCACAGGTGACCCACCCTCAGAACCTTCGGTGGATCGCCTCTGCTCTCTCCTCTTTACTGACGTCACATCCCTCAAGAGCTTTGATTCACTGACAGGCTGTGGTGACATTATTGCTGACGCAGACGAGGAGGGGCCAGTGGGTAATGGGGGCAGTGGCACCAGCAGCAGCAGCAGTGGTGGAGGAGGGGGGAGTGTGGGAGCAAGTGTTGGGAGAGCTGTTGGTATCACCAGTGCCATGACTCGGGGCTCCCCAACCAAACCCCCTCTACCTTCCCAGCTGACTCAGCCCATGTTTTCCGTTTCTGCCAGCTCCGTGCCTTCTTCCCTCCCAGCCCGGGCCCGGGCGCCGCCTCCACCACAGCCGCACCCAGCCGGTAGTGGTGTGGTGGCCTACATGGGTGGAGGGGAAGAAATGGCAAGTCCAGAAGGAGTGGACGATGCAGACATGCAGGGGCTCTGGCACATGCTCCCCTCCAAAGGGGACAGCTCCCCTGCTTTGCCCCGATCACACCAACCTGCCTCAACCACCCCGACTTCAACTTATCCCCCACGTGCCACCTCCAACCCTGCCAGCAGCCACCTGCCCTCAGCGCACAGGAGCGCAGACCGAAAGGTACCCCAGGTGAAGGCGTTGGGGCTCAGTAAGATTCCTGTTGTTGGTGCAGCAGGAGGCCGGGCAGCTAAACCCCCCCTCCCTCACACACATGGCCGTCATCCCACATCCCCTGGTGACAAAGAGCCACTTAGTGATGAGGGTTACTGGGACACTCCCTCCGCAACGCCCACAGCAACACCTGATGAGAGCGGGCTGCAGCGAAACCAAAAGCTGGCCCTATCACGCGACAGTTGCTCCGGAGACCACCTGTACGACCTTTACAATGATCCTGAAGGAGAGGATGAAGAGCAGGAAGGAGATGAAGATCTTAAAAGTACTCCCTCTCCATCCACTGAATACAAACTCAGCCCCAGCTCCCATACATCTCCTCCTTCCTCCTCCTCCTCTTCCTCCTTCCAATCAATGAAAGGCAGCACCAGCCTTCCAAGGGAATCCAAGATCCCAGTAAGTAGCAGACAAACCCCACCACCCCACTCTGAAAGCCAGTCAGCCCTGTCGTCTGTTCTAGAGGCTGAATCCCCTCCACCAAAGACCCAGGCTCAGCCTCCCCCGGCTCGCACCAGAATCCCTGTATCCAAGGTGCCCGTCCGTCGTTCTGGAAACAAACCTGGCAGCACAACCAGAGGAACTGCCCACAAGAAGTAGCTCCTGTCAAACGGGTGATTCCCGCCTACTAACTGATGAGCTCGAGTGTGCATCACTTTAGTGTTGTTTATGCAGAGCCAAAAGTTTTCCCAGACCAAGAAAAATGTTGAGCTGTAGAGTTAACAGCCTATAAATTCCTCTTGAATCTTAAAAGCTCTCATTCCTTAAGTGTTTTGGCTTACGACAGGCTAGAATAGAATAAGTGGTTTTGTTCACTTGGGAAAGTCACGAGGAGACTCCAAAAAGCTGGGTTAACACTTCACAGCCCTCACTGGAACTTTGGAGCTTGACTCTTGACAATCCATGGACACGCGATAGACACATTTGCCTTGTAACTCCCTGGAAAAGCTCCTGACCTGCTGAAAGTTCAATGGCTCATGACTGCACACTGCAAAAACAGAAAAAAAGCAGAGCACCTTTTATCTTTTACATTTTTCTTATGGAACTCCACATGGCATAACATAATTTGCTCCCATGGACCTAATCTAATCAAAGTTTGTCATTTTGTCTAATCTGTAACAAATTACCTCCTAATCATTTAATGTTAGAGCCAAAGTAAAAAGTGATAAAAATAAAAAGCAACAACTGAATCTTCATTTCACAGCCTCTGATGAACAGACTCAACTGTATCCACAGCCTGGAATAATCCACCTTTTTTTGTTGTTGTATGTGGATGTTTTGCTTTTTGAAGATGGTCTTCTTCTGACCGCACATTGATTATTAAACTATGTGCAAAAATATGACTGAACACTGAGATCTGGTTTTCTTACTTACTTGCTACAAAGCTACCCTGCAGATGGCCGCACAATATCTTGTGGGTTTTTGGCTTCACCCTGTTGCATCTGGATCTCACGTATACCCCACTGCACCACCCGAAGTACATCCATAGAATCTATTTTGTCTATCTCTGGGATTTACAACTGTTGAATTACCAAGGAAACCTGCAAAACTATCGCAATACTCAACCTGGAGGGATCCCTTGCACTGATACTTCAATACCCACACACACACAAAACAGACATTCACACAAACATTTCCTCTCCCTCTCCGCATGCAGTGCCACACACACAAGGCACAAAGGTCAGGGAACATCATCTAACACTGAACAACACCGTTTGGCGCTGTCTTCGTAGTTACTCTGGATGACTTTCTTCTCTAAGGACACACTATTTTTTCTAGTTAGTACTTTCTTCTTCACTGGATTTCATTCTGTTTTTATAGTTTCCTTCTTTTGTCCTATGCTATACTGTTTGGATCTTAAACTGTGATTGCACCAGCTTCTCAATGCTCTGCTTTCTGGTCTTTCTGTTCTTCTCTACTAACATATTATACAGGCTGATGTGAGTGGATGACAGTTTTTAGAACACGCCTGCAAGTGTTTTTTAACTAGACTGTGACACCCCCGTAACGTAATTACCTAGATTACAGTAATTACCTTGATTACAGTTTATAATACAAAGCAAAACTTGGGGTCTAAATCAGCTCCTTTCCCCTTCCTCTCCTGGCTGTTGTACTAACAAAAATTGTACAACTTCAGTCTAGTAACCATTGCAGCTGTGTGCAAATCTGAATGTAGCTTGACATCATAGTAGATCATTGGTCAGCTGTGTTGGTCTGTTTTCCTCTTTGTCCCTCTTGTGTGGGGGCAAGACAAATGGTGGAGTTTACTGTTTTCTAAGTCCCCCGTGCTCTGAAAAATGAAGACAAACTACAGCACAGTGTGTCGAGCCTTGCAAAGCACCACTTGTTTTAAGAATGAGGGGGTGTGTTGCAGTCCTAAAAGGCCTTTGTATGTGATTCAATGAGAAAAGTTACATGGAGCAGAGTGTCCCTACCCTTCAGTTACAGTAAAGAAAGGGGTTTTCGTAGGAAAGACATTTGAGAGATCTCAGATTTCTCTGATTATAACCACAGGGATACCAATGACACCAAGGGTCATTCTAGTTCATAATAGCTTTCCATCTCATTTAGAATGTGATGACTGATCCACAACACCGCTCCAGGTTCAGATATCTTTTCAACCCCCTGACAGCGTGGTGCAGGACAGGCCATGGGGTAACCTGATCCCAGGTCTGCAGTAAGTGTGCTTCTCACCCAATAAAAAGGACAGGCTATAGGTCATTTGGGAGGAAGAGAAAGATCATGTGACTTATTGTTTTCTCTGCCTACACTGTGCTCTTGATTTAATATGCAATCACTTGTATTTACTCTTTTTTTCAAAAGAGTGATTAGTTGGAAAAGGATGGTGACTAAAAGTAACGTTTTGGTAATTGAGATGAGTAACAATCTAAACCTTTAAAGTATTTCTGGTAAAAAAATAAGAAAAGAGTATTTTCTTCAAAACATGTTGAATAGTGATGCTTGTAATTTTACGTTATGACACTGCCACCAATCAAATGATATTAATGTTAAGATTAAGAGTGAGTGGGGAGCTATGACCTTGGTCATTGTGCATCATATTTCAACAGGTTTTGTTCAGATACGGCGTCCTTGTCCTTGTTTCAAAATGTTCCCCAAGTGTAAGAGTGGACCTTTGAGGGACCTTGATCTTGTCAGGATTTAGAGAAATGGCGGACCCAAAAATGCAAAGACGACAGGGCAGTGTTGAGTTTGGAGATTTGATAAATAAAAAGGGTATAACAAAAACAGTCCTGAAGCAAGCAGGCAAAAATAGTTCCAAAAAACGTTGAAGAAACAAAAGACCAGGCATCCAAATAAACTGGAACACCGAGACAAAAGGGGTAGAATTACACACAATGATCTGACAACAGACAAAGACCACAAGGTAACGAGGGAGAAACAAGGGAAAGGTGACACGATGGGTGAGGAACAGGTAAAACACTTCAGGGTGGGGCAGACAATCACAAATAATAAAAACAGGGTAAAATGCAACAGAAAGCACATGAGACAGTAAACAACGAGGAACTGGGAAATACATTAACACAATAAAACAGAAAAAAACTATAACAGAAAACCACAACCATGACAGATCTGTTGCACTGGCCTATACACAGTAATGACATCAACCAAAGAGGCCATTCTTTTCTTTCTGATTACAAATCCGGGCCTTTATTTGGTCATTTTCTGCAATGAAAAGCGTATTATGTTTTCCTTTTTGATGTAATCGTCTATTCACAGTGTGAAATCTTTCCACTTTTCATATTTAATGAATAAAACTGTTTGCGCTGATAGATGAGCTCCTGCCTTTTTGTTACCACATCTAAACAAGAACCCATACACTTTAATGTCGGAGGCTTTGTGTGCTTGTGTAATTAGAGCAAAACCAGATAGAGCCTCTCTCTCATCAACTCCCCTCCTCCATCTTTACTCCCCTCACATCCTGGTGTCTTAAATCCCCAAGGAGTAGGTATGGTGGGAGAAAGGGTGAGAAACAGAGAAGCTTTTGTTGATGTGCAGCATGTGGCATTTGTGTTGTGGCGTCACACTTGGAGAGAGGTCTGCTTGGCTTGGGTGTAATAGGTTATCAATACATTTTATTGATTGCTTAGATGTAAGTCCAATGGATGTGTCATTGTCTGCTGTCAGTCTCTAGTAGGAAAAGATACATAGAGACAGGCACAGACAGCCAATGTGGGGACAAAGACAGACAGCTGATGCATGTGGATATGGAACCTGTGCGTTCTGAATATAGATGAAAGGGAGCGTCTCATTGTTTCCAGGAAGACACATGTTGCTGGAGAACGCTTATATGTTGTTGTTGTGGTGTGGGTGCGCATGGATGTGTAGAGGAAGGAGGATTTGGTGCAGTGCGAATCCCCTTTGTGATGGTGCAGTAAAAACCCCCCTCCCTCTCTATCCAGCTCTCTGTTTCTGCACGCTGAGGTTTATGTAAAAGCCTTACGTAAGACCATAACACTCACTTGTACCAGCCCGCCAAATCAAAGCTAGTGATGCTGACAGTGAGGATGGTGTGTGCCGGTGCCTGCGCATGTGTACATCGGCTGAACTCATCATTAATCTGCTGCCTGGGTGATGTATGTGGACACTCATCCTCTTTGTAAGTCGTGTGTGTGTGTGTGTGTGTGTGTGTGTGTGTGTGTGTGTGTGTGTGTGTGTGTGTGTGTGTGTGTGTGTGTGTGTGTGTTATGATGCATAAATCTGGTATTGGTAGGTGCACAACAGAGAGGATTTAGTTTGTGCTGGACAACAGTTTGTGTAAAAGACACTGAGGAGAGAGAATAAAGGAGGGAGAGAGGAATGCAAAGGAAAAGTATGTTTGTGTTAGTGAGGGTTTGTCTTGGATAAAGTGCTACTGAACAACGCTTTTAGTTAGTCGACAACTTTCGATTACCCACAAGTAGCAGTAACAGCATAATGGCATGCTAAAATGTAGTGTAATGGTGACACGAGAAGAGAAGAGTCACTAAATCAGCAAAGTGACTCACTAATGCCAGTTACAGCACCCTGTCTAATGTTCGCAAACCTCAGCTGACATTAGCCACCAGCTACTATACCAGGGTGACGTGGCAAAACTGAGTGTGCTTAATGGAACAAGGGTGAATTTGAATGCTTAAAAGTTCAACTTTTTTATTTTCAAGACTACGCCTGTGCTGTTTCTTCTTTACGTAGTCTTTAATATAAAAGGTATGAGTGCTTATACATATGGTTAATGTGTAGCCTATTGCCAATCATCAGTGTGTTGTTACGTAAAAGCTAGTGTCTAGGTGTTTTCATTAAAGTGTGTCTTTCTAAAGAGCTAAAACAAGATACTGAGATTTTTTTGTTGGTGTTCCAAGCTAAATTGTAAAAGAATTTAAAAATTTAACAAAACTAGGCCTATATCTTTGTAAGTATTCACTTAGGACTGATGCTTTAAAAGCATACTGATGACTTAAAGGTCCCGTGGCATGAACATTTTACTTTATGAGGTTTTTTAACATAAACATCTGTTCCCCCAGCCTGCCTATGGTCCCCCAGTGGCTAGAAATGGTGATAGGTGTAAACTGAGCCCTAGGTATCCTGCTCTGCCTTTGACAAAATGAAAGCTCAGATGGTCCAATCTGGAATCATGCCCTTTATGAGGTCATAAGCTCATCATGGTTATCATGGCTTTCAAACGTCAAAAGTTGGTCAAGGCTACACCCCCAGCCTCCACCTTGCACCCCCTCTCTCCTCCTCAAAAGCTACAGACTCAGAAATGGCACATCCTAAGGAAATCTCATTGTGAGACTGGCTCTAGTGGCTGTAATTCTGCACCAAGGCTGAATTTTGGGAAAGAGACTTCAGATACAGTATTAGGGGACCACTAAGGTCTAAAAGTATCCAAAGAGCACCGTGTCATGGGACTTTTACAACTAAGGATATATCATCATTATATATTGGATTGGTTAAAATGATGAGGTGTTTTTACCATTTATCTTGTAGAAGATAATATATACAATTAACCAAAACAACACATTTTAAATAATCCCTTCTATAAACAGTAATCTATTAAATGACAGCTTCTGGTGGAGAAAAACAATAGTGCGAAAAGAGTAAGGTCATGCAGACCAAAACAAATAAAATCATGATGGTGGGTAGGATCGGGTGTCCTTGTCTTGATAAACATGTGCATGGATGATGGAGCCTGAAGCACCATTCAAAAGCTGTACCCCACATTTCTCATGGCAGCCTCTCTACAGTCGTTCCCATAGTAACTCCACTAGGTCAACCAATGGAAAGAGGGGGCTGGGCCGGAAGGAGGATGGGTGAGTGTTTGGGGGGCTGCTGACACAGTGTGAAAGACGTGATTAGAGTTGAACTGGTGCAGTAAAACATTTATACACACACACACACACACACACACACACACACACACACACACACACACAAACACACAGTCACATTAGTCAGATATCTGAATCTACATCAACATTGCTTCTCTTTATTATACAAGCAGCTTAAAATCAAGTGCTGAGGACAGGAAATACTGGATCATAGAAATTTCAAAAATGCAGCAACAGTGCACCAGTTGTGTGTCTGAATTTGTATTTGTACAACATCACATAATCCCTAAGTGGCTCAGCCTTAAAATTAACTGTGAGTGTCTGGACAGCTGGAATCATCATGTTACCTGAGGACCAGTTCTCTTTGAATGCTGGTCCTCATTTTCTCAGACAAATATCCTGTAGGAATGAATAGGAAATGTAAGTGACCAGTAGATGGCATTGTACTGTTTAGTCCATCCCAAAATTTGTCTGAATTGCCAGATGAGTGTGAGTGGGCTTCACACAGCTTGTGTCGGCCATCAAACAGTGCAGCAAAAGAGATGAGAAATGCAGTAATTGAGATTTTATTCAACAGTGCACAGACCTTTAGCACACCTTGTCTAAACACATCAATTCCCAGTGTAAAGTATGACAATGTAAAGGTTCCACTTTGTCCAGCCATTGCCACCATCTCCACTGCATTTATCCTCTCTGTGCTTTCCACTCGTCCTCTATCCATACTCTCTCTATTTCTCTCTCTTACTCCCTCACCGTCTCTCGTATAATGCCACAGTTCCTCTCATGGCAACGTTGTGCAATCGTTTTCGCTTGTCAATAATGCATCAGTCAAACAGAGAAGCTTTTGACTCAGGGCGGATGTGTTCGGCACACCATGAAAAACAGGAGCACACAATACAGCATGATGCCGAGTGAAGTTTTACCACTGCAGACAGTCAAACGTATCAATCAGGTTTATACAAGTCCACCAGTAAATAACAAATTCTGATTTAAAAGTGATGAAGCGGCAGGAAACAAGATGTTTAATTTAGTTCCAAACTGAATGGGACCTCGTTAGCAGCAAGACAGAAGCTGAATTGAATTATGAATCACGAGATGAGTGTTGAATGAAATTTTCTTTTAAAGATACAAGGTTAGGGGAGCGAGTTAAGGGTCTGATAAGCAGTACAATGGCTTTAATTTAGCGCTTCATATTTAATTAACATTTTCACTTAACTTAATTTGTACAGACACTTTTATAAGACACACAAATGGTATGCATCCTATATTTCTTAATGAATTCACCTATTGAACATATGAATGGAATTGACAGATACACATTCGTTTCACATCATGAGCTTGAAATTAACATGAGTTGGTCCCCAGAGGTGTAGTGGTAAAAAAAGAGGTGGGTAAACTATAAATTCTGCGATCAGGTGGACCACGACGCGATCACCGATAAGGGGGGCCACGGCCTACCGGTGCACCCTGATGACATTGCTACAGGCAATTTATCACTGGTTGTTCCCTCATAGGTCGCACAATCGTATTCAGTTCATACATTAATCAAAGTTCTTGTTAAAAAGCTCTAGAAGTTATATGGTTGAAATCTATAAAGTTACTAAATGACAAAACAGAGAAACAAAAATTGTGCAAAATATTCACATTAACAAGCTGGAATCAAAGACCTTTTTACTTTGTTCTAACAAAATTACTCAAACCACAATTGATTAACAAAATAGTTGGTGAATACAGTTTTTTTCCAATTGCTAACACAATAAAATGACATGCATAGAACAATTATTTAAACTGACACACAGAGCAAAACTCTTCTCAAGTCCCCAAAAGTCTACACATATTAATGCTTCACACACATTTTGCAAGACAACACATATGACATAAGTCACATGTTTACCATTTTCAAACCCATTCATCATTAACTACATGTAGGATAGTATGACATGACCGACGAATCTTTGACTTTAGTCTGCCGCTTCCTGCTTATGTTTTAAGCCCTCAACTTTGACTTCCAGGCAGCGCTGCGACCGGGACTTCAAGGCACCCAACCATGGCCCAATCCTAGTACATTACAGGTAGCGCTGCCTGGAAGGCAACGCTGGGGGCTCACCACCCCAAACACCGCAAGAGATACGCAATATGATGGACTTCGTTTTAGGTTTAACAACCTATGAAACTAATAATGAACAATATGAAACTAAAACGACATAAGCTTAATTTAGAATGGCTTCGGGACAATAGGCTATTCAGAGGTGGGTAAACGCACTTTGGAGGTGGGTAAACGCCATTTCCGAATTTTGAGAGGTGCATAAACGGCGTTTACGTGCGTTTAGCCTCCACTACATCACTGTTGGTCCCCTCGTCAAAGTGTGTGTTGTCTCTTACTTGCTTAAGCAACAATGCTGAAAAATTCATTAGGTTGGGCAGACTGGGCGATCCACTCCAAGTGTATGGTTGTGTTTGTGAGTTTATTGTATTTTAGGCTGTAAAATACTCTCTTAAGCGTCTTCTGCACGACTGACATGTCAGGTCTCTAACCCCTGAGGCCTCCAGCTGTACCTGTAACCCATTCCAGCTCTTTGGGATCCAAAGGGAGAAGAGTTGAATGCACCATTTATTCTTACCCAGTCTCTAAAGTGAAGGAAAAAGTGTTTCAGTTCAAGATTGGTCGTGAGTATTTTAATCACTCATTGAAAGTGACTTTGATGTATTTCATCTTAAAACAGATTAGATATTGGCAGACATGTAAATTCCAAACTATAACTTGCAGTCAGCGACTGGAATTACTTTGTACATTTAAATGATAGATCAAAGTCTTATTTACTTTAGAAAATAAAAGTAACTGGAAAAAAATACTTTGAACATTGTATGTTTTCAGAAAGTCCTTTTATGTTACTTTAAGAGTGTTGCTCTCGAATCAGACACTCTTCTGTTGAGTCTTCTTCTGCTATAACACTGATTACAGCAACAAATGGTTCTTATATGAAGACAACAGGAGCCGGACATGAACCTTGCAGAACCTCATACACCCCAGTAAAGATCAAAACTGTAATCTGCAATTTCCACCAACTGCAGAACGGCTGCAAGTCGGCTCTGTACTCCGCTGGTCTTCAATACCTACCAGGTCCGGATCTGTTGCGGAACGGCTGCGTCCATGACTGACAGCTGAAGTCACAAGGAACCACAAGATCACGTGTGATCGTGCGACACAAAGGCCGTGTTTATCATTCCGCATACATTTGTCAGTGCACTGCTAATGTGCACTGACCCCTTACTGCTGTAGTGCACACTTTCGATGGTTAGTACTGTGCCGGAAGGAACATTTATGTTAAAACACTTACCGTAAATGACGAATCTGTCAAAAATCTCTTAAACTCACCTTTGTCAATCAAAAAACCGACAGATTTAGCAACTCTATAGCCTATTTCTGTTTCCAGAAAACACATTTCGGTGAACTATTTTTGTGAAATTAAAGATTGTATTCCGAACGATCTGGCAGCAATTAATCTCGGATGTGAAATCTGGGAGAAGCCAGACCCACATGACGCGTTCGTCCAATCAGCTGCCGGTTGATGTCCCTCCCCTTTCCGCTTTGTAGTCAAAATGGCGCCGGTTTAGTTTGCGCAGTGTCCATTGTTCCACACTGAACCTTTTGACTGTTTTTAGGGGGTCATCCGGGTACTTTCAGTGCACTGACGTTTTGTGTTATCTTCACTATACACTATGACCAGAAAAGTGCTTCTAATATCCTTCGCTGGTTTCCGAGCAGAACAACGGGATCTGTTGGTCCATTACTTTAATTGTCTATGGAAAATACAGAGCCGACTCCCCAGACCAATGCTCAATCTCAAATCTATTGCACTTGGCTTGGTCAGGTGATAGTCAGACTAGCGCTGGACCATAGTGGCCCTAAATTTCAAGTTCTTCCAATTGCTTAAGCTTGTTTTGTAAAACATTGTTACAGGTCACAAATCGTCTTTTTCCAAAAATAAAGATAAATCAACCTGTTCATCACTGAGACCAACATCGTCCCCTTTTCATTTCATTACACTTTCCAATATGTACAGTACAAACACCTTATTAAAAGTTTTTATTACATTGTACAGTTGTACAAAAGTATGACATTTAAAAAAAATATTGTGTAAATGAACTATAAAACCTTTTAGCCTGGCTCAGTTTCATCCATTTCATTTCACATGTGAAATTGAATGTTCTTGCAATACACAAAAATCGACGGGATGTAACAATCCTCGAGATGTCTCTTGTCTCCACCTGTCCAAACTGGTGGTCTTTCCGTGTTCTTGAACAGACTGTTTGCTGGTGTTGGCTGAATATATTACAGAGAGTAGCTCAATGCATCACAGGTTCATTTAAAGATACTTGTACTAGTACATTTGAATTGTGTGTGAAAGCAACGATGAACTACCGTAGAGATGCAAACATTTCACAGAATAGCCTAATAATTGTTGTTTGAGGATAGGGCAGAAGCAAATGAGAAACAATGTTTTTATTGATAAAGCTTACACTCAGTATGTTTGTTTAGTGCACTTGGGCAAACGCACACACACACACACACACACACACACACACACACACACACACACACACACACACACACCTTCCATTGGTTAAATAAAGAATTCCAAACTTACAGATTTCTAAAAGGTCTTAAGGTCTGAAAATTTCCAAAGCATCACAGTTACATGTTTTCAATAGAAATATTACAAACACCATGAATCATCAGTCGACAGCATTTCCATCCTCATTCAGTTTAATGGAGCATCAATATCCACAGTGATAAACGTGTACAGTCTATCCCTCACAATACTCTTGACAGAGTATTTTAGGGAATTAATGCCATCTTTATCCATGGTCCACTTTGTTTGACTTAATTTGCCAGGATTATTTGGATTGGGCTCATTGTGCCGGTCTCTCTCATGTTTGACCATCCTGTACTTTCCTATCACCGAGTCAGGTCGAGAAATGGACATTCCACGATGAAGAATTCGGTTATAGATATCGTCGTCCTCACCACCCCAGCCCCAGAAACTGTTCGGGAAGCCGTTAATCTTCAAGTATTGGCTCTTAGACAATGAAGAAACCCCACCAAAGTAGCCGTTATAGGGTAAGTGGAAGTTAAATTTGTCCATAGCCACAGCCAAGTGTCGTGGATTGTCAAAACATCTGTAGAGGTTACGGTCATCCATAGGAACCAGATCGATGTCAGAGAAGACAAAGCACTCATAATCATATTCCTTCAGCGCTTCGACGTAGCCTGCGTTCATCAGTTTAGCCCGGTTGAACACTCCCTCTCCATCCTGGTTGATGATGTACACTCTGTAGTCCAACTGCTGTCGTATCAATATGGGATGGAGGTAATACAGCCAGTGCTTCAGGTGCTCATACCGATTTCGGAATGCAATGATGATCGCCACCTAAACATGAAAAAATAAATAAGTTTGCTTAATGTAGAGAATCATTAAAACTTTGGTCCTTTTTTCTGCTGGTAAAAGTTAGTAAATTGTAGGGGAGAGTGGGGTGAGTTGTCACACTGTTCATCACAGTTCATAACTATCTCAAAAATCAAATGGGCACTTTGTAAGAGACTTCTTCTTCTATGGTCAACTTCCTGTTCAGATGTGGTCAAGGTCGCTCTAATCTGAGGTCAGCACAATTTTCTTATTTTTCTGCTTAAGAAGTAAAACATTCACACTTTAAATTTAATGCAATACAACTTTGTCAGGTATGAATGTATTTTTTGTGATCAAAAGTTTTTTTTTAAAATATATTTTGAAAATTGTAAACAATTACAAACTATACACTGAGACAAGGAACGCATGTTAGGGATGACTGTTAAAAATAATTATTTTGCACAAAATACAGGAGACAATAACGTGTCTTTTGCTACTTTAGCTGATGTGCTATGTTGAGCTAACCTTGAGATTAAGTCAACATTAGCACACATGTCAGCTTGGGGCAAATTGTCACATGTGACCAGCCAGCAAAGGAAGAAAATGCAAATTAGCAATTCTTACTGACAGGCCAGTAAAGCAGCAACTAGAAATAAAAAGGAATAAGGCTCAATCTAGCAAAAGGCTGTTTCAAAAGAAAGGGAAGCAAGGGGGGGGAGTCAAAATCTGGACCTACGAAGAACGAGGCAGCTAAAAGAAGAAAGAATGTACAAGAGTTATCATCATATAATGAACGGTGCTTCTGCCTCGTCTGTGTGGAACCATTTTCAAACAACCGACCAAAAGAGACCTGGGTAAAATGTGCAACAAATGGGCCCGGGATGCTTCCCCCGCAGGCCAGGCAATGTCTGTGTGTCAGAATTGTGACTCTGAAGATGAGTCTGACTAGTCAAACAGAGGGCATCTCTTTAGTTCAGAGGTTAGATATGTGAAGTTAAGCAAGTTACCTGCAGCAGTCCATTCAGTTTTCATTACTTAATGTGCAAGCCAGAGAATGTAGGAGTTTAAAATTCAAAGTAGAGGGATCTTGCCACTTGTTTTGATTGAAATGTGTATTGTTTTTCCAGATTATCTAGGCATGATTTTTTTGTATTTTCAGTACTGGTTTGAATTTAAAAATAAAATCAATATTCACAAATAAGCAGTTGTGTTCTTATTTTTAGATCATCTAGTGTGACAATTTACCTGCTGATCTGGCAAAATGTCACAAGTGCACATTCCCTATTCAACAGTCTACAACTCCGTAATGAGATTAGACGTGAAAACGTTATGAATGCAAAATATGCTCCCAAGACTTTCTTCTTTCATTTGGTAAGAGATTCATACCATTGTGATGTATGGTGCTCAGTAAATGTTAAACTTAAAGTTATGGTAGCTAAAGTGGCCTGTGAGCATCCTGTCTGTTTTAACTTTTGAAATCATTCAGATTTTTTTTAAATTTTATTTTTAAAAAAGAAAAAGAAAAAATATGTATATAAAATAAAACCCTAAAGGACATTTGTGTAATTCGCACAAAACTGAATGATAAAAATAAAAAACAGGGACCACTACATATATTGTGTAAAACTGAGTTGCAAATGAAACAGGGCCAGATGGAGGAAAATAGATGGAGGGACATTATTATTATTATTTATACTGTACATCATGTTTAATATGAAACATACATTTGAAGGCACAGTGAATCCTGAAGTTTAGTTTTACACCCTATAGTAAGCCTATCATTAATGTGTGAAATAAATGTTTGTTTTAAACAAAAAGGAAGATTTTTTTGATAATAATATGTTGAATTATATTTTCAAACATATTTTAATTTAAGAAAAAAAGACTCATAACATGTTCAGACTATAATTTGGCAGTCACCCTGCAGTAACAGTGAGGAGGGGCTCAGGGAACCTCTGGCTTATAAGCTTTTTCTGTACCACACCAGACATTTAGATGCTTTTTCATATTTAGTTATCATACTTCTTACACATTATTCAAATAGTATGCATATGACATGCTTCACTCAATTTTGATACTTCTTGTGTCTAAACCGATCTAAAATCATAGTAAATGGTTCTAGTTATTATTCTGTTAATTTATTAATTTATCTTTCCATACATTCACCTACCTTTTGTTGGGCAATACAGTCTGGAGGCATGTACCGTCCACCTTCCTGAAGAAGAGAACCAAACTCCTTTCTTACGTAATCCAAAGTCCGGTTGGAATTAAACTCCACATGGAGGGGACCCACAAGGTTTGGAGGGGTGTCAGGGCAGGGTCCCAAAGTCTTGGGCGTACTGGGTGGCATCCGTGTCTTTTCTGAGCTGGCATTTTGGGCTTCAATCTCCAGCTCAACAAGTTCTTTAATTGACTGGAAAGATGTGGCGTTTCCAACTGCCATACGATATGGCTTTGTAAAAATAAAAAAAGTGCTGTCTTTGCTGTAGAATACAACCACAATAAAACATACCATACTAACAAAAGCAAAAAAGGCCAGGAAGCTAAAGAGTCTTTTCAGCATTTTTGCTAGCCGTTAGGTGAGTATTGTACAGCTCTTGTACAGCTCTGCTACCTGCATTCCTCTTTGGAAGTCAAAGGTGTTTAAACAAAAGAGCAACCAAACAGGTTTTTATTTACGTGGGAGTAGCTTCCTTGTTCCCGTCAGCTGTTCAGGTTGGGCCTAACACCTTTTGTTAATAATTCATCTTTTCTATGCAATTAGTTTCCTTTCATTTTTCCCAGACTCTAATGACAGTTGAACGTTTATTACTTTGTGTGTGAGTATGTCTACAATACTATTATATAAAATACTATTATATAATTCCTTTTTTTTGTATTTTATCTACCGTGTACTTTTAGACTGGTATTAATTTATATGAAGCAAACACAAAAGACAGAAGGAACGTACCAAGAGAAACTTAAATATTGTCTAAATGGTCTGTGAAAAATACAGTATAATTACTTAAATAATACTTCCTGTATGTTGTCAGATTGGGCCCTCTAGTGGTGGGTGATTGATGCTGCTGAATGTCCGACCAGCAGGTTACCCACAACCCTTCAAGAAGTCCTCAAAGAAATAAGCAGAAGTTCAAAACCCCGACAGACATCCTTAGCCAGATCCTTCCGAGTAAACTTGAGCTATGTCCCAGATACTGAAACTTGTCCACACCTGCCCTTTCAAACTGGCCCTGCGTCCCTGAGATTCAATCTGTTGCCATTTGTCTCGTAGAAACAGTCGTCCTGGGAGGGCTACACCTCTAAAACACTGCAGTAAATCTCTCCCGTGGAATGTCACTGATAAGTGTTCTACACTGCAGTTGACTTCCTATGTTTGTGCAGATGAACTAATCGCAGTGTCAGTACAGGAAGTGACATCAAAATGAGGAAGCTGGTCTTATGTCAATGTACGCATATGGGAAGGGTGTGAGTTTCGCTGACCCACACCCAACTTCACTTTGTTTGCATCAGGAACTAAGTCTTTACAGATAACGAGCCGTTCCAGTTTAGCCCTGTATTCACATAAAAGTGAGTAGTTTTGAAAAGTTCACATGTACAACCAGTCCCAGCCATTATACAGATCCTCATTCAGTTCTGACATGCAAATATTGCAGGTTTCACACATTCAGTCCCTGAGAGTAAGCTGAAGGGTGCGGTGCGACATCAAGGGAGTATTTCAGTTTTACTGTGAATAAACACTGCAGACAAATGGGACAGATGTAGCATTTCTCACAGTATTGAACTGGGAGATGTGTACTTACATTTATGAATACCATTTTGTGTTGTTTTTTTTGTCTCAATTTTTATAATTACTCGATTGAGCAATTTGCAAAAGACATAGTGCTTTGCTTTTTGGTCAGAACATGAACACAGCAAATGCTATATAGAGATCCATGGCCTTCATGTGACATCACTACACAAATTTTCCACTGAAAACAAAGCAGCCAGTCTTAAAGTCATGTGACCCTATCACCCGTAACAGATGAATAGAGACAACATTCATTTCAAAGCATAAAAAATATTTCAATGAGTGTTCTACCATCATGCGTAATCCAAATAAAAGGAAGGACATAATATGAGTGAGAAGAAATGGATGTCTGGATATCAGACTGGTTGGAAACATATCCAACAACTTGAACAGCAACAACGTCAGATGCATAACTGCAAAATAATATGCACAACTTCTGTTGATGGCTGTAGTTAGAGAGGTGCTCACGTTGCTGATGTTATTTCAACATGTTGCTTGAAAAGGTTTGTCCACAGCTGTTTGCTTAGTTCATTGTTCTGTCCTGACAAGTCCATTCCCACATAAACCACAAGTAAATACTCTCCAACTTAAGATCCACTCAGGAACCGGGAAGGCCACAAGTATAAGGTTTCAGTGTAAAAGTCTTAAACACTGACCTATGTGTTAGTGTTATAAATGTGGATTGTCTTCTTTTTAAACCAAGTGCTCATTTAAATGCAAGTGTTATCCTGGTTTGACATGTAAAACACTAGTTTATAAACTAAAATTGGTGCCCATGGGTAGATTTAGCTCAAAAAAGAGCTTCTTGAAAGAGCTCTGTGTTCAATTTAGTGAGGGTGGCTTGTGTGGTGGAAAGTTAGGAAGTCTGATGTTGTCTGTGCAAGCTTACTACTGCGCAGAGTTTTTGCAGACTGGATTTTTTTGTGGTTAGTAACAAATAAAGTTACGTTTCAGTTTGTGTGTCTTTCTATACAAAGAGCATGCAACTAAGGAGATACAATGAGGATTTTCATCTTCACCGCCATAAAGATTAACCCAGTCTGTTGTAACATATCATCCCTAACTGTCTTATTTCTTAAAAGGACATATATTGTGTCCTTTTCAAATTAAGGTTAAGTTAAATTAAGGTTGGCTGATGCTAAGTAGGGCTCAAAATGAATTCCCATGCTACTCATGGGGCGGCAAAAGCTCAGTCCCTGGAGACTTGGCTTGGGAACCGGAGGGTCGCGGACTCTAGGTCCCGCACAGAACATGCACATAATGCATGTGTGTAGAGGTCCTGTTTGTGCATGTGTGTATTTCGGTCTGTGTGTGTGAAGAACAACAGACAACAGGGTGAAATAAAATCCCCTTTTGGGATTAATAAAGTGTACATTACAGACTCTGTCCAACAGTTAGTTCTATTTATGTAAGCCATGGGTTTAAGCAGTGTTTTTGACACTGCTTTGGGAGGAAGGCTTAAAATATGAGCAAACGTTCCCACATTCCCTAACATTTTCCCAGGAATTTGATGGAGATGTTCCTTTGTCCCTTATCTGCCTGTTTAAACGATTTACTATGGTTCATCGTGTTCACCATGGGGACTCTTTTTTTGTTTTCATTACTGCTTCAGTTATGTGATATAAATGGTTAATATGTTGGTGTTGGCACTCAACTGAACTCAAGTTCTCAGGACTGCATACAGCCTGAAGTGCCAACCAAGATGTTAAGTGTATGCTGAAATCATAATTCTGTCTAAAAATGTTCCGATAGCAACCATAAAAACTGAATCTTTAACTAGCGAAACATATGGTGGATTTTTCCAGCTTCGGACATTATAACAGCGGTTTGTGGTAGATGTTTAAAAGACAGGATGGTGAGGAGGAACTTTACAATTTAAAGAATACTCATTTGGATTAAATTTAAGATGTAAAATGGGTGATTACTTTAAAAATCAGTGTGAGAAGTTTGGTGCAAACAGATGTATTGAGAAGTAGTGTGACCAGACCACCAGTGGGCAAACAGTATTTTTAGGGAGGACAATGCTCAGTATCTACTACTGTGTGTACTACTATAGATATCATGAGTGCAGTCTTGTGTACAACCACTAGAGGGTAGTCATGCATCACTGATAAAGAAGAGGCACACTGGGGAGAAGTTTTTTTTCTGAGATTACAGACAATTGGCATGCCAATGAGTAGGATTCTGCATATCCCCCCAACACACACACACACACACACACACAAACACACACGCACGCACACAAACACACTGCATGCATGCCCAACTGCATTGATGCGTGCGTCTATGCATGTAACTGCACATGTGTGTCTCTTTCAGAGAAAATTCAGCTTTCTGTTTCTGTCTGTAACCGCACACTTTTGGATACATGTGCTGCTGTTTGTAGAGAAACCTGATCCTGAGGCCTCTTTAGATGGAATCCAGCTATGGTTTGAAAAATTTAATAGAATTATTTTTTTCTTTTTCTTTTTTACACCTCCTCCCGCTTTCTCCTTTGCTTATTCTTTGCTATTCCCACCAACTTGAGTTTCCGAACAAGAACGATGCTTACTGAGACACATTTGTAACCAGAGAAGTAGGCTTGTTGGATGGGCATCCAACCCAAACTCAGTTGGCAAGACTGGTAAAGCCCTGCGGATTTAGCCACATAAGTCTTTGCTGGCACAGTGGAATCCCTTTGGTGGTGGGCAGGTCTGCTTTTTTTGGACCCATATTTTACTTAGCATGCACGCTTGTGGTGTCAGAGTGGCATTTATAGACAACCTGTATAGATTCTTAATTAACTAGATGAGTAGATGTTCAAACAAGGGCTTTCCTTTACTCTCCGTTGGTCCAAGCTTTTTTTGGATGAATTCTGTAGTGGTGATACAGAACCATTTTCCCAGTTTAAATCCGGCTTTTGTCAACTAGCAGTTTTTTAGTGCTGTATGAGTGGAATTTAGTGAATCACAGTACAACACATACATGCAGATCATTTGTGCAAATGCCTGGACTTTTTCACGCTCAATCTATTTCACTCTGAAATGATTGTAAATGGTTCTGGCCTTTTCAATCACACATGGCAGACCATGTGAGTGCCAAAAGATAGCAATACCAGATCAATGGTGGAAAAGTCACAATGAATTACTTTACAATATGTATATGTAACATATTTTTTGTAGATATGTGTTGTGTAAAATGTCAAAATAAAAAAGTGTTTTGGTCTAGTACCTTCAGAGAATGTCCAAAGCTTGCAAAAGGTAGGACAACACACTTCGCCACCATCTGAAAATTTGAATACACTGCATACATAAATTGACTGCAGTCAAAAAGACGTACACAGTTGTAAACACACACACACACGGACACACACATGCACATGCTCATTTATACTCATACCGCTCTTAAAACAGCCCTACAAAAGTCAGCAGTTTGGTGAAACATGATGCGCAGACCACAAAATTGTGTGTTTGTGTGTGTGTGTGTGTGTGTGTGTGGTTTTGAGTGGTCTCAGCTGTGTGGGACACACTGCAATGACAGCCAATCAGAGCTAATTCAGAATCAGAGTGGTTTCGACGGCTCCATGGTCTACCCGGGGAACAAAGCAGTTTGTGTGTGTGTGTGTGTGTGTGTGTGTGCGTGTGCGCACCTCTCAACCTTACTCTGCACTTCACCTGCTTCTCATTGCTGAAATGGTCTGACAAAATCGGTTTCATGATGTATTCAGCGTTTGTGTTTCAAAGCTTTTATTCCATGGCGCAAAATGATAGAAATGTAAGAATGTATGTGAATTGAAACTGATCAAATAATACAATTAAAAGCTTTCTTTGTCTCTTTTTTGAGAATGTCTGCTGCTTATTAAACCTATTTTTTATTTTTACAACACAAAGCCAAGTTTTTTTGGGGGGTAAATAATCCAACATTAACATAGAATCAAAACAACCCCTTGGTACTGGGTCAGTTCCAGTGTATTTAAAGGTCCCATGACATGGTTCTTTTTGGAAACTTTTAGATAGACCTTAGTGGTCCTCTAATACTCTGTCTCTTTCCCGAAATTCAGCCTTGGTGCAGAATTACAGCCACTAGAGCCAGTCTCACAATGAGCTTTCTTTAGGACGTGCCATTGGTGTGTCTGTAGCTACTGAGGAGGAGAGGGCGGGGGAAAGGTGTAGGGTGGGGGTGTGGCCTTGACCAACTGCCACTTTGCTCGTTTGAAAGCCATGATGTCTTTTTCTTTCTCATGGGTGGGTCAAATTCTCTGAGTGGGCAAAGCAGAGAAAGGGGAGGTAACCTTTCCCCTTATGATCTCATAAGGAGCAAGATTTCAGATCGACCCGTCTGAGCTTTCATTTTCTCAAAGGCAGAACCGGATACCCAGGACTCGGTTTACACCTATCACCATTTCTAGCCACTGAGGGACCATAGGCAGGATGGGGGAACAGATTATTAATTAATGTTAAAAAACTCAAAAAGTGAATGCCATGGGACCTTTAAGGCTCATGCTGTCTGTTCTGAATCTATGTTCTTACTACAAATAAACAAGCATTAAGCACCAAAGTCTATTTTGGTGACATTAAACGCCACTTTTCTGGGCATAAAGGCTGTATTTTTCAGTAAAAATCTACATTATATTGACATGAACATTAGACCTCATCCATTACAACAGAAATAGCCACTTGAAACACAAGAAAGAGAAAAAATATACCCTACCTGGGGAAATGACAACTGTTATTAGAGGGTGAATGAGGTAAACATGTCTTGATATCCCTTAGTTACGTGGGGTACACATTTCAAGCAGAGACACAACCTTTTAGATTATCTCAGTCATTACCAACTCTACTAGACTTTCCGGTTAAGTGCCTTGCTCAAGAGGAATATTCTGCCACTCTCTTGCCCAGGTTTTCATAGCCTGTCCAGGATATTTGAGTGAGCAGTTTTGTGGTCACAACTCCGCCACTCTAGCCTTTCAAGCCACAACCATCTGCAGTGTTTAAGAGAAAGCTGAGTTGGCAACTTCAGTTCTTCAAAAATTGGAGAAACATCAGCCTGAAGTCATAAGGGCTGAGGGCGAGCACCCAGGGAAGGAGAAACGACAAGCACCACCCTCAGCTCCCCTCATCATCCATTGCTCTCGTTTTCTACGTGCCGTGAAGGCGGCGTTCTCCCAATAGGCCCCTGGGGCAATATGTCAGTAGCAAGTGGAGAAGGAGGGAGAAGCGCTCAATTAGGGCCCACTGACGTATGGTCTTCATGCCTAGCTATCTTCTGCTCCCACCCCTGATAGGTAGCTCTGTATAGGCTCACTCTCCCTCACTTGTTCGCTCAGTTACACACTTGCTATACCTCGAACACCCACACACTAGCTGTCTCACTCACTCACGCACTCGTTCACTCATTTCCCTCTTCATTAATGCAGGTCCTTTACATCTCAGGTAGATAGACTTCCCTTCTCATTTATTCGCCTGCCACCATTTTAAAATGTGCTCCTCCCATTCTCCCTCGCTGAATAAGAATATCTATTCAGCAACACTGTCATTCATTGTGAATTTGATGTAAAAGTTGCAGCTGACTATATGTCAGTGTCTATTTATAACATTGCTAAAATGTTTTTCTTAGGTTAGATGAAACGTTTTATTGAGTTTGCAAAGATAGAACTTAAATATATTAGTAAACAAAAAACACAATAATTTACTTTGTTTGGATAGTTACATTTTTTGAAGGGCTCAGGTGAGATTGGTTTCTTTCAGGTGTTGCTACAATGAAATGGCAAACTTTGCATTGGAAATGATATGGTTACAGATTACTGCTGCTCAAATTAAGTAACTTCTGGATTTGAAGATTATGAGGATTGTTCTGGGTGGAGCTCAAGTGGTCTCTTTAAGTTTTTCCTTTTGTGTGGGTGTCTTTGCGTATCTTTCCACCCTGAAATGACATGTAGGCCTACAGTATTTTATATAGCAGGAATCCTGGCACAAAGGAAAAGCTCCACATTTTGGCAAATATATTTTTATTTGCTTTCTTGACGAGAGTTAGATGTGAAGATTGATACTACTCACGTGCTTCTATGCTTATTATAAAGCCATCAGCAACAAGCTAACTTAACTTGGCATCATTTCTTGGCCAGGAGCAGGAAAGTATCTGCTGGTTGTCTGGCAACTGGTCAAAAAATAGTCTAGAACCTAACCCCTGTACATGTTAATTATTGTGTTTTAAAGGTGCTAGTAGGCATATTTTGTTACCTTTTAACAAAGCCAGTCTGCTTGTTTCCCCGTGTTTCCAGTCATTGTGCCAACGTTAGGCTAAGATAGACTAATACTAGCTCCATAACTACAGACATAATCTTTCATTTAAATATCAGCTTAAAGCATATTTATCAACATGTCAAATTATTTCTTTTACTTTTTTAATCAACAAAAGCAAAAACTTATCATGAATGGTAATATTTTAATGAATTAGCTCCAAGCTAAAGTTATAAATACACATTAATTACAGTAATTCATTTAGATTAATAAATGCAGGGAAAATGATAAAACATAGTGTTTTTTTTAAAGTTGAAATCTTGTCATAATGGCTTTAATAGACCCTTTTTCAAAGCAGACATGTTGACGTCATAGCAGGAATAGCACAGGTGTAAGTCATTTGTTAATTAAGGCTGCATTACAGTCATGGCTAGCTTGAATGTAGTTTTAGCTTTAGCTTTAGCACCGCGCGGTCATAATTAATGTTACATTACACGTGCGTTTCTTTTGTTTTTTTCAAAAAACGTTTTGCCACGAGGGTAACGGTCATGCGGGGGTCAGTGTTGGGCCATCGTTGGACGTTGCTAGCAAAGCTGACACCATGGAGGTTGAGATAATATGGCTAGGGTAGCAAAAAGGAGGAACTTTAAAAATGATAGAAACACGAACGTTTTTATAACTGGATTTGTGACGCTTCAGCTGGTACCATGCAAGAAGACCGAAAACAACGCAGCAGTGGTAGCTCAACTGTAGGCTATAACGCTGCAGTATATGACTTATGAGTGAGAGGCTTCGAAAGTTGGATTTTACCGATCTGAGAAGAGCATCCTGCTGCTAAGAATATCCAGAGCAACACCACTTCTAAGAGGTAGGCTAAGGAACTCCTTATTTAATGGGTTAATTTGGACTCTTGCCGTGTTGCTAACTAGTAATACTCTTAAGGTGTCGGTGGACTTGTGGCCTAACGTTATTCATTGTTATTGTGTGCAAGTTTGTCAACTTTTCGTGGTCCTCACTCATTCCCGTATTCTCTTTCTGTGGATGTAAATACACTGTCACACTGTCATAATACAGTTTTTGACATAGGCCTGTTGTATAGGCTTCTCTTTGCTGAAGTACCATTTGATCACATTTGCATTCTTCTGTTGTGTTGTGATGTGAAGTACAGTGAGTTTCTTTCAAATCTTATATACTATTTTTACTTTTTTAGTGGATTTGCTTATTCTTTCTCTGTCTCTCTTTATGGAGCTCCCACACACATTATTTTACTGGTTTCTTTATAACCAGTGTGAACAAATTATAGAATTCCAAACGCAGTTCCCAAACAACTGTAGCACTCAGAGGCCTTTTACACCAGCAAAGACACATAAGCCATAGGATACAGTCTACACCATACAGCCCATATGCATCTTTTCAGCCTCATATGCTCTATCTAGTATGGTGTACTTCAACTGTTCATGATGGTTTCACACTTCGCTGTTCCAGTGGGGCTGCTTCACACATGCAGCGCTAGTTCTATCAGGCTGCATAAAGACCCCAAATGTTGCAAACAGCATCTGACAACCATCCATCATTTTTAAGGTAGACATATGCAATTGAGGTCTATTGCTTGTAAATGTGATGTTTAACAGGAAAACATAGACAGTATATTTTGTGTTTCTGAATGTGAACGTTATCATAAGACTATGAAAGTAATGTCTTTTAAAATGCAAGTTTTTTTTTTCCTGATGCAACATTTAAAAATATGTTTAGTGGCTTGTTATTCGCAAATAGGTTATGGAACTAGTTTTCTGTGCTGTTACAAGGTGAATAGAGGTTTCTATGCAAAACACAAATGCCATACCTTTCTTGGTCCATAGCTTGTCACAATTAACATTAGATAGAAAATCTAAAAATGTATTGAGCATGTCTTCTTTTAGACATAAAGTTCATGTCACTTAATTCGGGGGCCCCTCTCCTTCTTTGCTGACTGTGATGTGTTGCTATAGCTCCACAGACTCTACAAGCACACTTGTAATGCATCTCTGAGGACCTGGGTATCTGTCTTAGCTTTGTGTTTTACTGTGCTGAATTAATTCTAATAGTTAATGGAAAATGTTCTGCACAGTTAAGAATCTGTCAATCTTTGAATCATCTTAAGAGTAGAAGAAGAAATGCAGTCTCTTAGTCTCATACCTCCATTACTCCTCCTCTTCTCCCCCTTGTTCTTCTTCTCCCCTTTCCTTACCTCCTTCCTCTTGACATGTGTCACATTTTGGGCTTCTGCTCTCGAGGGATAAATGCCAGATTACATGGTGTAGTATTTTTATCCGTAGTACATTAACCGGCGAAGCTTACAGCATCAAAGCTTGGAGGAGATCATCACACACACACACACACACACACACACACACACACACACACACA